>NC_139167.1:34305275-34760397 GCF_965202585.1 Thalia democratica | reverse complement strand
GCAAAGTATTTTTTAGCTCAGGACATACCTTTTTAAAAACAATAATAGAAAGGTTTTTGTAGTAAAATCTATAAGTTAGGCTCTTAATTTAATAGTTAAAACTTGCAGACATCACAAAGTTTAAATTTTTATTACATTGTACTGATAAAACTGGCAAGAAAATAATCTAAGCTAAGCAATATATGCTAGCATTAAAGTTTAAATAACAAACAAACCATTGTTTAGATCGACTTCACCGAGCAAAGTATTTGGAGAAGATCTTTTCTGTTACATACTTGTAAATACCAGCTTGATATTACCCGTCGCATTATCACTGCTGCCATCAAAATATACTTTCCCGTGCAGTTTCTATCACGCCTGTGGTTTTAATGTATCTGTTTAAAGCATTTTTAAATACGTTAATATTGTTAGTATTTTATATAAAAACAAAGGGTTGTGACAGTTAAATATTTATATTAAATGAAACTTAAAATAATATATATTAGAAAAATACTTAAAATTTTGATTTGTATATTTTTATGGTGCTCTAACAACTTACGAATTTTAGTGTAATTAGAACTAGTTTAATTAATAAATTCTATAAAACGTGCAAATTCAACGGGAAGTGCGAACTCAAAAGGTGTGAACTCAAGAGGAAAATTCCTGTAATTTACATATTTTCTTTATGTCCTTTTCTGAAAATAATATATCTAGTTTTAGTATACGGTGATACTTGTGTCTAAGAAAATCGCATATATTGAACAACTAAAACAATAAGACCTGGAATATAAAACACGTAGTACCATGACTAAAACACTCATTTACAAACACTAAAGTAAACATAAATTAGCTATAAAGAAATAAAGTCGATAACAAACTATTGAATAGATATCAAACTTAAAATATATAGAAGATCTTTTTTAAACAAGAAAGTAACTTAAGAATTATGTAAAAAACAACTACAGTAACCTCTCGCTTATTTACGCACATTGTGTCCACAGAAAAAATGCGTTATGATACGAAAGATCATAAAGATACGAGAGGTTCCAAATATACTTAATATAATGGCTGTTTTTTGATATTGATTCTAGTTAAAAGCAGACTGGGGACTTTCCCACTTTTAACAATTTGTTCACTATATTTATAAAGATAAAAACAAAAGATAAAACTATACATATATAAAAAATAAAAGGATTTGAAGAAGAACTTCAAATAAACAAAAAACGTCATATGAAAATTAGTGACATGTTTACTAAAAAAAACAATTTTGATTTGTGTTAGGTGTAAGCTCTATATTTATTAAGTATCACTGCTACTTTTTGCTCGTAAATTTCATTAGATTTCTTTTTTAGATGTTTATTCATATATAAGGCAAGAGTACTGAATTATTTATTTGTGTTTCGAACTCTCATTATTTCATTATTAACACAGTCATATTTCTATCAGAATTTTAATTTAATCTGTTATTATTAACATAATTTCTGATACAATAAGTTATATGTAACTAAATGTTTATCAATTAGTAAAGGAACATAAGTTTACAAAGTTAAAGATATAGAGAAATGAGTTAGCATTTAAAAACATATTTTAAATTAAAAATATACAATAAACCTAATTTGTGCAACATTAAAAAGAAATTCTATTTTTTAAACTTTTTAGAATTCTGAAATGCGTAACGTCACGAGTGCGTAAATATGCGAGAGGTTACTGTAATTAAAAAGTGTAGGTTGTTGCTTAAACTTAAATTTAAGTTTGTCAAAACTCTGAAAAACATTTCAAAAACACGATGGTTATTAGCAAATTATACTATTACAAGTTTTTTGTTAAAAGGCAAATGTTTTGATTTTTAAAGGTTTATCAAAGCTAAAATAAATCTTTACTGAAATTACGCTAAAGCTATAACCAATTATTAGTTTTATGCATAAGTTTTTAAACCGTAGTATTGGTATTAATAATTTTCATAAAACCCAAAACTATTATAACTAAATTTGGTTTTACATTAACTCATAATAAGAGTTAACATTCTAAGAATAATTTGTTTTACTGTGTAAAAATTAAGAAGTTGTTGAAGAATATTTTTATATATTTGTTTAATGTTTATATACGGCATGCTTACCATTTATAAACGTTAATAAGTATGTGCAAATAATGTGTTTATTATTTATAAAAAAAATATTCACTAAATAACTTACTTCTACTTCATAAATATAGTTAGAATAAAGTTGACTAAATATTACAATGAAAGTTATAAGAAAAAATAAAATTATTATCTAAAGATCAAAACTATAATTTAGAGACATTAGATCGACAGCTAAAATGACTTTACGAAAAAGTAGTTGGCCATTTTGGGGTAAAAGTTCAAAGAGTTTGTAAAACTGCTAAAAACGTTAGATGTAGATCACTGCCTTGTCTCCTATACTCGATAGAACAATAGATGTATAGAGAATTGAAATAGCATGATTGGCATATTTTTTACGTTCCAAATGGGATAATTATATTAGTTAGTTGACCGTAAATAATTATATGTTCTTATTGATCAGGGGTCAGCAAACTATTATAAGCTGCAAGCAAGTTTTTCTATAAAAGTTTGATTGTGGGCTTAACTATACAAAAAAAAAATCGTTTTTGCACGCAGTTGCTTCTCAAAAATCTACGCACACTACATCCACAACAGAAATCCGTAATTAAATGAGAGAAAGTAAATAAGTGTGGACTAGTAAATGTACCTAATACTTATCCGCTGTTTTCTAATAATGCATTTGACTTTAAACACAGGTTTGCAAATCGTTTTTTTTTTTTTCAGGTTTTTAAAAGTACACATTTTTGGGTCTATTTTTAGTTTAAAGTTAAGTTTTAGGTAAGAAACTGTGTTAAATAGTATAAAAATATTGAAAAGATACTGTAAAGCTACTTTAAATATGTTTTTTAATAAAAACCATTTTTGATTATAACAAAAAAAATTATTCATATTATAGAATTTTTGAGTCAAATCGAAGTTTTACTACTGAATATGTGAACATTGTTAAAATTCCAGGTTTTTCCAGTTTTTTTTTGCCTAAATTGTCAAGTTCCAGGTTTTTTCCAGGATTCCAGGTAAAGTGGCAACACTGTAAACATTTAATTTATGTTTGATTTTTTTTTATTATATATTCGACACATACATTAAATTTAGTTCAAACAAAACTAAATAATTTCAATTTTTTTTGTATTCTATAGAGAACTCTTAACTGCGTAACTAAAGGAGTATCCGTAATCAAACAAGTGCGTAGATTCACAAGAGGTTACTGTAATTGTAGAAATCAACAACAAAATACTATTTAAAACAAAATGTGATAAAATAAGCAAAAAAGGAGCTCTAGTAAATAATAGTTTCTAAATCAAAAAGCTAATTGTAACTTATAAGAATTTTTTTTTTGTTTTTAAAAAGTTTGTTTCGGGCTGATAACTCGTAACCCGCCGATTTTTGCTTTGAGAGTAATTTTTGGCCCACGGCCAAACCCGAATATGATCCAGTTTTTTAATCCCGGGTTTAAGAGGTCAGTGTTAATTAGTAAACAGTATAGAATCTAATTTATTTTTAAGTAGTCATATATCAAGAAAAAACGATTGGTTTCTAAATTTATGCTAAAAAGGCGTTTATTGAAACGAGTTTATGAAACCTTGCCCTCTGTTAGTCGGTGCCCAATTAGTCTTATAACCAGATGAAACGACATAACCTATTGTAGTTGGGCAGCTTATTAATAACAAAATTCTTTTCTTTCTCTATTTCATATATTTTGCTTCTTGAAAATATCATAAAAGTTTCATTTTTCGGAACTTAATTTGTTGTGGGACTGCTACAGAAATATTTAAAATACAGTACTGGTACGAAAATAAAAAGTTCATTTTAGAAATTAACTCACATCTTAACAGTATACTCAAAAATGAATAAAATTATTCTCATACTTTTTAGACATTACCAGATTTTCAAGCACTTTTATTGAAGAATACTCTCATTTGGCCTACAAAAACTGAATGCTTATTTAAAAATAATTCGATCATTATAATATCAGCAAACAAACTTGACAAGATGACGAGGGACGTGCATCCGGCCATTTTAAGTTTCTTCAGCACGAAGTTTGGCTGCTGATCATCATCTTTCGCGTTCTTCTTCCCCGGTGGAGAGTCCTGCCGTGGACCTTTTGCTTCAATGTTTCTTCTTTCGCTTCGTTGCTGTTGTTAGGTTTACTAAGTAAATCCTATAGCAATATCCTAAGTAATAAAATAATTGTTTATTTTGCCTTTACTTGTTAAATTTTATGTTTTTAAATTAAATTTATTTTGTTTTTTATTAATCTTTATTTCATACTATTCGAGCTCAAATACTTGCCGTCCGTGAAACTTTCACTTGCATCAACACTCTCCGAACTTGAGTTCTGGCAGCGACTTGCGACAATCTGTCTGAAAGATTGCATAAAAAGTTATTTTTTTTTAAAGATGCCAACCATTTGGCGTAAAGCTGAAAACGTTTTTGAAAAATCTAGTTTCTTTTGCAAAAGTTATTCTACTAAACTAAAAAGTTCTTTTGTTCTTAAATAGTGAAACATTTGATTAAAACTTAAAAATGTATAACGAAAAAGTTTAGCGGCTTTCCTTAGTAATGAGATTTAGTTAAAATTTAATGTGTCGATTTTGACGTCAATAATAGTTAATTTTATTTGAACGTAAATTTTTGTTTAGACGACTTATAAAGAACACATAGACAAAGTATTAAAACAATAAAACGTAAACTGCAGCTTAAGTGCACTAGCATATATCTAACTACATACACGATTTATACAGGTTTTTCTTCAGGTGTCGATTATGACGTCAATAATAGTTTATTTTATATGAAACTTTTAATTATTGTTTAGACGACTTATAAAAATGCATATATAAAGTATTAAAACGATACAACGTAAACTGCAGGTTAAGTGCACTAGCATATATGTAACTACATACACGATTTATACGAGTTTTTCTTCTTCAGGTGTCGATTATGACGTCAATAATAGTTTATTTTATATGAAACTCTGAATTATTGTTTAGACGATTTATAAAAATGCATATATAAAGTGATAAAACGATACAACGTAAACTGCAGGTTTGGTGCACTAGCATAAAAATATAAAAATGTAGGGTTGCAAATATTCAGCTAACTATAGTAACGTGTTATAATTAATGTAGTAACGTTTTGTTCAGGTGATCACAAAAATTTACAAAATTAAAACCTTAAAAATATAGCCCGAAAAGAAAATAAGTTTTTTTTCAATATTCACACCTTATGATAAAGTTTAAAATTGAAATATGTGTTTTACTTTCTACTGAAAACTTCTGAAAATATAAACTTAGCTGAAAATCTAGTTATAATTTTATTACGTTGAAAAATACATCTAGTTCACACCTTAAATTTACAAATATAAGACAATGCTGATGTTCTTTACGTTCTTAAATGTGCTGATGTTCTTAATGACCCTCACATGGCCCTAATATAATAGCAAGCTTTTTATCTTTTACCAGGAAATAAGTCTTTTTTAGGATTAGTTTTGTTGAAAAATCTCAGAATTTTTAAAGTATTTAACAGAAATATTTTAATATTTACTTAAGTTGGCAATTATCAGGGATCTGTTGACCTCTAAAGTTTAGAGCTAGATTATAAAAGATTATTGCACATACATCATTTCTTGCTCTGTTTTTAATTCATTACACAGAATAGAGTTTAATACTAAATTCATTTTATAGATTGTCAACTTTATCTGTGGTGGTTTTTTTGTTTATGACACATTTGAGAAATAATTTAACATTGTTATTCTAACTGCCTTAACATTATATACTAATATTTCTCTTAATATCAAAAACTTAACTTTTTTAAACCTCACTATGAAGTTTGTAGTTTGACTTTTTTCAGTTTGAAATGTTGGTAATTACTAAGGATGATGTCGCACCAATATAAGCTGATATTATGTTATATCAATATCTTTTAAAACCATAATTTTAGGCTAAAAATTTGTGTTTTATAGATACGTAAATAAAATTAAAACTATTTATCATAAATTAAAAAAAAATTGATATTTAACACTTTTGTTTCACAATATAAAGTTTATAATTGATTATGTCAGTAGTTTATATCAGAGTTTCCCAAAGTTGGCGGTACTGCCCCCCTTGGACCGATTTTAAGTTGAAGGACAATAATTAGAACGGGGCAAAAGGGGAGGGGGGTACATTTTATTATTATTGGAATTTTTAAAATTTTAGAAACTTACACTAAATATTCTTGAGTTGCAGAGAGCAAAAAAAAATCTTAGGCTTTTTGAATGGTAGTCTTGTTGGAGGGGGCAATAGCCTTTTTAATTTCTTCAAAGGGGCAATTTAAAAAAAAATGGGGAATCCTGGTTTATATTGATTACAATACTGTAAAATAAGTTCGATTTTATATTTTAGTTTATAAAAATAAATTTAATTCTTATTACGTATTTATATAGCTTGTTTGAAACAAAGTATCTTTTTAGATTAAACGTATTAGGCTTAAAACATTGACTTTAGCCTAAAATCATGGTTAAAAAAGATATTAAATACAATATAATTTTAGCTTGATATTCGTGCAACATCATCCTAAGTAATTACCGAGATGTTAAAAAAAACTAATCAGTTTGATTTGAAATCTTCTTTTTGTTTGTCATTTGAGTAACAATTTGTAATGTTTATTAAATGTGCTTGATAAAATATTTTGAGAAAAATTAAAAAAAACTAATATAGAAATTAAAATATAATAAACTAGCATTAAACGAAATATTCTTTGATTAAAGAAAATTTAGATTATATATAAAATTAAAGTCTGATTTTTGATATTCTAATTAACTTAAATATATAGCTAAAAGGGTTTAACAAATAATTCAATTCAAATTGTAGGTACACATATTGAGAACTAAATTTATTACAAAGTTTATAGTTTGTAAATAAATTTTAAACCTTTTAATAAATTATTGTTTCAATTTTTTTCATTTATACTTATTACCTAGGATGCTGTCGCACCAATGTCAAGCCGAAATCATATTATCAGGGTTGCCACTCGTTTTTTTTTCAAAATTTTTTCCAGGTTTTCCAGATTTAACTTTTAAGTGATTAAACGTTTAAGTTTTAGAAGTTTAAGATAAATAAGTTAAGTTATTTAATGTATTTATCAAACATATGAATGCAAAATTGTATAATAAAATTGATTCAATATTTTATTTTGGAAAAATAAATTTAATTCTTACTGTGTATTTATAAAGCTTCTTTAAAACAAAGTATCTTTATATATTAAACATATTAGGCTTAAAACATTGATTTTAAGCCTAAATTTATGATTTAAAGAAACATCAAATACAACATAACTTCAGCTTGATATTGGTGCGACATCATCCAAGGTAATTACATATGCATGGTTGCCACTGATCAAGCTGAGAAAAATTTCCTGACTTTTCCTGACTTTTTACCAAAATTTTTCTGACTTTTCTAAATCAGTTTTATTTATATAAATTGTACACTTAGTTTAATAAAATACTACCCAAACTATTTAATAATAAATCTTTAAATTAAAAATCTATTAAAATAGAATATACTTAAGTAACTTTAAAAAAAAGACATAAAAAAGTAAACTATATATCTGTTGTATACAATATTTCCTCTTATCATTTAGTATAAAATTTGTAACAAACAAATATACTCTTATTTACTTTAAAAACTTAAGTTACTCTACAAAAAATACAAACAATAAGTAAACCTAATCTTGGCATATACCTCTCTTATAACATAATTTATAAACTTAAACAACTTTGAAAAAATTATAAATATACACATTAACTTGTTCCATAAAATTATAAACTAACTGCTTAGTTATAAAGAACTCAATTATTTAAACAAAAAACACTTTGATTCTAAAATTATGCTAGATAAACTTTTGTGTATATATCACAGTTTCACCATGGAAGTGTCCTTGCTACAGATCTCCAATACTAAAATGCTTACAAAATCTGTTTGTTCAAGTAGGGTACTTGTTCAAAATGTTAATAGAAAATGTTTGCAGTTTTATAAAGGATGTCTACTAATTCATATCAGGTGAAGGCATTGGAAATATAATTAAATATTTTAGTAAATTTCTAGGAAAATTTTGGAATTTTTTTCTGACTTTAAAGGACTTTTAATTAATTTTTACATTTAAAGGCTTTGGAAAACAAGGAATTTCGTAAATTTAAACTGACAAAATCTGACTTTTTTTTTAATTTTATCAAATTTCCTGACTTTTCCTGACTTTTTTTCAAAACCCCCCATTTTTTCCTGACTTTTGTCATTTTTTTTAAATTTTTCCTGACTTTTCCTGACTTTTCCTGACCGAGTGGCAACCCTGCATATGTTTAATATTATACAAAAAAAAATTAAATTGAGAAATGATTAATGTACTCCTTATGGCAAAAACCAAATACTTTTGAAGTGCATATATTTCAAAATAAAGTTAATTTTTTGGGGCATTTATATTGAACTAAAATAAATTAGGTTAACACTTGGAAATTACACTACCAAAAAGGTCACTTAAACTTCTTGACAATTAAATAAATCTAATTAATGGCCTTGCCAACCTCATAAAACAATCAAAATAGTCTTTGAGGAAGGCAGAAGATGGTAAGTTAAATTGCTTTTGATCAGAAGAAAAAATTTCTGAATATGTAGCAACTATGCATTTTAAAATTTATTGAACAAAGGAATACTTTTCTTTGATTCAAAAAATTTTGCTTGAGTGGTTTTAAATTGATATGAGTCACATAAAACTAGATTAACTTTATTAAAGAAAAGAATAAAACTCAAACAATTTACTTACTATCAATATTTTTATAATTCTAAATGCTTAGTTCAAACTAGGGTTAAGAATACATAACTAAATAAAGGGTCAAAAAAAAGTATGAAAACAAAACTATTAAAATAATATAAATTTAATAAGCTTGAGTTATTAAATAAATTTAACCTTAAGTTTTATAATTAAAAAAACTCCAAACAAGCCTGAATAACCTGAAAAAAGCTTAATCTAGTCATGGTTTGGCAAAATCTGTAAAGATTTTGTGTTATTGCAGAAATGTTTAAAAAATATTAGAAATATTAGATAACTTATATTTATGTGGGGTCTAAATTAAAAAAAAATACCTTTAATGGATAGTACACCAGTCAATTTTTCCAAATTCCACAGTGATGTCCATTTTTCATTAGAAGAAGTTGTTTTTGTTTTCAATTTATATTAAGTTAAGCTTGAAAATGAATATTCTTTATAGTCTCAAAACAGTCGAACTAACCTAAGTTTCTTTTCAGTTTTATATTCAGACAAATTTTAATAATAAAAAACAACTGTTTAAGTAACTTGTTTTTTAGTTTATCAAATAGAATGATTTTGTTTAAATAAGATCCACAACTTGAAAATCCGCTCTGCAGTGAAACTTAGTTATTGCTTTTTTCTAAAGTTATAAATTATTAATTACTTAAAAAAGTTATGTTTTATTTGACTATGTGTTATCTTAAATGCTAACTTTCGTTTATATTTGTATGGTGTGAGGTAAATAATGTAGTGATAATAAAAACATGAATAAGTAAATATTTACCCTTTTCGTCTTAGCGATAAAATAAACGCCACTAAACATTAACTTTGTTCATTTTGGACATAAGTATGGAACACAAGCATATAAGGTTTTAGCTGAATGTTTATTTGTAGATTATAGCTGTATTCTATATTTATCAAACTAAACGACTTATTTTAAATTGTTGGGGATAAAATTCTATATCAAAATATTTTATCTTTAAACCGAAACTTGAAAAAGTAGAATCTAAACTATATCTAAATTACTAAAATTACTTGTTTTTTAATAAAATTTTTTTTAAATAACTCACGCACTACACTACCAAGTACCATCTTCTGTATATTTTAAGAGATAACTTTTTGAAGCTCGTAACTTGTACCAGATAAAGCGTAATCTATTATTCTAATAGACCAGCAAAAATCTATTATTTTTCCAACACAACAAAAGTTTTTTTTTTTTAGTTTAAGAGTGTTTAGATGTATTTTTAATTTTTAGTTTTATTTATATTTTTAAATTTGAAATATTTTTTCTTCTTTTTTCTTTCATTGGTTAAGGCTTAATGCTAGGTAAAATATAAAACTTGTTGTCACAATTGTGATTTTTTTTAGTTTTAGGACTTTACTTTAGTTGATTCTATATTTACATTAATTATGATGAATCCAAGTTATATATGTTATAGCTGTTCTTCGTTTTATACTTTTAAAAAGTTGCAAAAGATAATTTTCTATTTTGTTTTATATAACAGTAAAAATCAATCTTATGTTAAACGCAAAACTTAAACTACTTTATTTGTATTTGATTTTATGTTTTTATTTTATACTTGAATCAGTTGCTAAAAATGATATTTTATTTACTTTTCTTTTGAGCTTGATTACTTGTCAGCCTGATTTTTATATTTGCTGAGTATACATAACAAAGTATTTTAAGTATTTTTTAGTTTTAATTATTATAACTTTATTTTTTATCAATTTTTAAAATATTTTGGATAAGGTTGGTTATTAATAACGGTATTAATCAAAAGAAATAAAAATATCTAAAAAAAAAAGCTGAATTGGCAAATCGCAAAACAGACTGACTTTAAGTATACTTTCCTTTCTTTTTCAGTACACCAATACCGAAAATCTATCGTAAACGGCTTGGAATTATATCAAAAAAATTAAACTGATTACTGTAATTAACTACAATAACGTTATTTATATAAGTAATTTAAACTTTTGTTTATAGCTTGATGTTTTTCTTTTTCTAAGAAACAGTATATTTTTTTGTTCGTTTTTAGAACAAAGGTTTTAAACAATACCTATGAATTTTTTTAAATATTGTTTTTTTTACTAAATTTGTAGTGATTATTGTGAGTAAATTTTTATTTTATTCACATTAAAAACAACTTCAAGTTTAGGATCCGGATCCAGTAGACCACTAATTTTTATTAACACTGAATTATAAATAACATTTCAAATGTAAAAACATGTATAATTTAAATGCCGTTTATATTTTTGTCTTAGTACTTAATATACAGTAGGATGTTTATAACTAAGTTTATAATACTAAATTACCAAATAATGCAACATATCACGTTTTCTTACCTTTAATTTTTGGTAACTTTTATGTATGTTTATCTATTTACCAATATATAAACAAAAATGATAAACTAAGTATTATTATCTTTCTAACTAACTAGTTTTTGGGATTTTCTTTAAAAGTTGCACCTGTTTTAAAAACTATAAATAAATATTAAAACTTTGTGTCGTATAGATTAAATTATTTTTTATAAGATACTATTACTTACTTTAACAGTTGTAAAAGACAAATCAAATATGTTTATTATTTTTTCTCTATCATTTAGTCATTTTTTTTCGTTTAGTGTTTGACTAATTTAAGTTTTTAAACTAACAAAAACTGTTTAGACGAAATTTTATTAGTTTGAAAAGGTTTTAGTTGAGTAATTTATTAAGTATGTTGTTTTACTACAAATTTTTTGTTTGAAAAATAACTTTAACTTCTTAGAACTCTACTTTCTACGTTTTTTTCTATTTATAGCCATTGTAGAACATATTTTTTCTACAAAGCAAACTGTTTAAATGTGTTATTGTTTTCGAAAAACAACAAACTATAAAATGATGAAATAAGCTTGATAATTACAATTTTTATTTTACACGAAATAATACAAAACTTGAAAATAAAAACAGATTGCTTAAAACTTTTAACTGCAATAAAATTACTTAGCAATGGAGTGTTTTTGTAAATATTCTATGAAGTAAGACTATTAAACACAATCTCAGCATTTAAATATTTTTTGCGATTAAGTTCAAGTTTGTATAATGAAAGTTATTTTACAATAAATGATTTTTAATTGTAAAACAGTCTTCATATTTTCAAATTCTACAGCAATAAAACAAAAAGGACTTACATTAGTTTTAAAAACGTTTTAAGTGCAAAACGCTCAGCTTTTTAATATGCTCGGTAAGTTTGAAACAAGTGTGAAAAATAGATAATTTAAATTTCACATTTTGAAGTTACTTCTAAGTTTTTCATACTAAAACACAAACAAAAGTTGCCAAAAAAATAACTTTATGTTCAACTGTTTTTTTTTAAACTTTTATAAGTAAAAACTCATTCTTACTTTTTCTGCATCAACAATAAGTATTTATTTATTCCAAACAAGTGTATATTATCTTGTCTTTATCCGTAAATAAACTATCTAGACAAACAGAGGAGTTTAAAATTCGTAAACGCTTGTCATTCGTGACTTACTCTAAAGATAAAAATCTCAAAAATAAAACTGTTTTAAGTGAATCATTTATATATTTTTAATATTCTTAAATTCAAGCTAATCGTTTGTTACTAAAGTCGCCTGCGAAGCAAGCCTGCTGAAATATATTATAAAAACGAGTTTTTAACGTATTTTTTTATTTAGTTGACAATATATTTCTGTGTGTCAAGCGACACTTCAACGGAGCTTTGTGAAAAAAGTAAATGCTGCAAGAAAAGAATATAAGCTAAAGTATTTAGCTATATGCTATAAAATCCGATTGTTACAAAAATGTATTAAAAATTAGTTTAATTAAATGATTAGTATATAGCATTACGTAGTATTTTAATTTAATAAATACTACTTATTGATCTTCGCCTTGGTTATAAATCTATGACAGTCGGATTATATAACATATATTGTATATATTACTAACTATTTATTTACAGTAAACACACACATTCACCTACTTTAGCTTATATTCTCTTCTTGCAGCATTTACTTTTTTCACAGAGTTCCGTTGAAGTGTGTGATTTCGCTGGACACACAGAAGCACATGTCAGTTAAATAAAAAATCAAAGTATTGTGAAATTTTGTTTTTATTGGATCCTAAATCGCTGTGCTTTCCCAACGCCGCAGCTAAAACAAGCATAAGTTGAGCTCCGCAGTCGGTCACTCAAGTGAGCGCACAGTCGCTGCTGCAAGCAAACCAAAAGCATTTTCAAGTGCGAAACTCAGAAGTAATTACTACATAACACAATATCATAAAGCGCGGTTTCACAAAATGGCCGAGTTGGGAACCATTTTAGAAAGTTAAGGGCCATAAGCTGCAATTGGTCCAAAGGGGGGACGTGAGTAGTTAAATTTTGAAACTTATTCTAGATATTCTAAAGTTCACGATGAAGAGCAAGAAAGAAAAAGTCTTAGGCGTGGTTAAGGGCAGTTTTGAAAATTAAAACAAAAAATGAGGGAAAGCATTTCGCCCACAGTAAATTTTTAAGAATTCTTTTGGTGAGCGGTCATTGTATTTTAAATTTCATTAAAAGGGTGGTTAGATAAAGCTTTGGATACCCTGTTAAAAATCGAACTATTGAAAATTTGCTGGTTAAGTAATAGCACATAAGTTAGTCACACCAAACCTGACAATTTGGAATTTTAAAACAAGAAGTCTACCACCTACAACTAGCATAAAACTTTTTATTAATAAGTATATAACATAAACATCAAAGAGTTTTTTCAAATTTTGTAGAGACAAAAGACACCAAAATGCATAGAAATTAAGCAGTTTCACACGCTGCAAAAATTTAACAATGAAAAATTACAATCATTTTTCTTAAGCTTTTAAAGTTCCCTTATAAATTTAAACCGAAATTTAAAATTTGTTCCGTGCATATTCATTTGACTTGTTTTTTCAATTTGCACTAAGTGAATAAATGGATAAAATTAAAGATATATGATATGACAAGAGAGTCAAAGTAAAATTGCACTCCTCGTAGTAAAAAAAAATAAAATTTTAAATTAAAAAAAAATTATCAATACAAAATTTAGAGAAAAAATAAATAAAAAGTTATATATATATAGTTCTTAATTAACATCGATGAAAATAAGATTTGTTTTTAACTACTTATATTTTAAATGGAGTTTAATTTTGAAAGGAAGAACGCACTAAATTTCACAATTAGATTTTTATAAAAACATTTGGAAACAAAGAGCATCAAATAAGATAAACTGTTTACTATGAAAAACATACTCTAATTTAGTTTTTAATTTTTTGTGAACATCAAAATAATTTTCATGCACTTTACTGTGCTGAACACAGAGATGAAAACTTTAGGAAACACTTACTTAATGTATACTTACTTTAAAATCTTTTATTCAATAAAACTTTAAAACTTGTGTTGAAATACTTCAAGTAATTGCTGTTTTTTAAACAAATAAAAACCACTTAATTTGGCGTTTATAAAAGAAACAACATATTCAAAAAAAGATCACAAAAGACATTCCTCATCTTCTTCATTGCAAATCCATTCATTCTGCGAGGAAAAGCGAGGAAAGGAAGGACTTCCATTTCTTAGTTAAACCAAGCCGTCTTGTTGCCATGGCAGCGAAGAGTTCATTGTTTTCCAAGGTTCTTTGAATCTAACTATTAAGTTGTTAATCAAATGGTGAACCATTTGTTTATAAGCAAAGTCCACGACGTCATCACTTGAACACGTTACTTTGTGACGTAATATTCCTAAAAATAATACTTTTGGTTAATTTCATAAGTTATAATACTAAAAAAACGTTTTAGAAATAAACTAATAAATACTAGAAGCAAATAAAAGAATTAAAAAAATGTTGTTTGATTAACATTTATTAATAAAATTTACATGCTTATTGTTAACTATCTTTATTCTATGTTGTTAAAGTGGTAGTTGACAGCTGTTAACTAAAAGTAGTTTTGCAGTGATTTTAAACAAAATACTTTTAAAGTTTGTATGCATCATGACAAAACATAGCTATAGGAGCTTCTAGTGATAACTACAGAAAAAAGGAGATATCAGTAATTACTTGGAAACTAGATGTTCATTTATTAAATGTTCTGCATAAAAAAAAACTTGACTTTATAAATGTTTTTTAATGAGCTCACCTTTTTTGTTATGGTAATGAATAGATAAATAACGAAGTATAAATAGCTTTTTTAACGTGAAACTGGAAGTTTTTTTGATACAGCAACTAACCAGTAATGAAAACGTCTTCCAAATAAAAATCTTCCTTTTCAGTAACTTTCGATGCACAAACTAGCTTGTTCATCATTTTAATGCTCAAAGTCCACATACCGCCATGGCAAAAAGCTGGGAAGTATCTTTCGCTGTACATTCTTTCAGGTATATACCTGTAAAGTTTATAACTTAATCTGGTAGTTAAAACTTTTGGTATGCTTATTGTGATAATATGATATCCAAGTAATCGTTTTGAAAAAAAAACAACAATTATGTTTTATAGAACTCAGTATATTAAGTCTTTTTATTGTCGCATTTTGACTTGTAATATATTTCAATTCTGATATTAGTTTAAAACTCGTTTCTTAATCATTACTGGACTTTTTTTTTTTTGAACAAAATTAGTGTATATTTAGTAGAACAGCTTTAAGTCGTGTTATTTTACAATGTATAAAAATTTATATTTAGTTTAAGTAAATTTATCAGTGCTTAATTATACCATTTTTTATATCTCGATGACTTGTCTCTAACAGGTTCTGCGTTCTCTGTTCTCTTGAATCCACAAAATATTTTATTTTCATTTTCATTGACTTTTATCGCATTGAATGAATTATACACGTTTTGGACGTTCATTAAGCAATCATCGTCAGTAACTGTTACCCAATCAACTTCAAGCTTTTGAAATTTCAGCCAATGAAAACTCGATAAAACCTGAAATATTTTGTCTTTAAATAAATAAATGTACAACTTGTATTTAAACCTGTTAACAAAATCAACATTTCTTTGTTCACATAAACATATATCTAGATTATAAGTGTATTTTTTGTTTTTGTTGTTAAAGTTTTTATTGCTATCTACTATTATTAAAAAAATATTAAATACAAAACAACTAAATAGTACTTTTTGTTTACTTATAATAGTTTTTTAACAAAAAATCAACTTTATTTTTAAATTTCGTTTTTACCATAACTTGTTAAAATATCATTAAGAATGTATATAAGTTATGTTCATACTTTTTTATCTAAGAAATTGTAAAAGTGTTTATAATCTTTAAATATATAAAAGTAAGAAATTTTTTTTAAAAATAATAAAAACTAAAATAAATCATAACAGATTTTTTAAAATAAAACTGGTTGTACGCAGATTATGTTTTTTATTTAAATTTACTTTTGTTTTTAATTTTTTTTTAAGATTACGTATAATTATCTTCTTATCGCTCAGTTTAAATGTGGAACAAGCTTCTAACGAATGAATTTCTTGCAAAAAAATTAAACAACTTTGATCAAAGTCAAAAAATATGTATAAACAATATATTTGTCAGTAAAATTTACTAGTAAAATGTTTTATTTGTCATTTGATTTGTGAAGTTTTGTTTAATCTATAGTTTAATTTAATTAAGTAGCAGCATCCTCCCTTTATAGATAGTAAGTCTTTTTTTAATATAGTCATTAAATACATTTTGGACTGTTTATTGTTAGTGTGCTTTCGGCTTTGGGCTTTAAATTTTGTGGTTAGTCAATGCGTTTATGTTTTTGATGTTTGATGCTTAATATAAGTTTTATGTGTTTGTTTTTATTTTTCGTGTTTATATTTATGGTTTTTAACTAATTTATTTACGTTTAATGATTTTAACTAATATGATTTTTTTTGTGTTATCTATTCCTTTTGTCTCTACGTAATGTGTCTTTCAGTTGAAGTGGCCAAGGTTTTGATGCCTGGGTCAATCGTAGGACAAAACACTAAAATAACAAACTAACTTTTATTGGTAGAGCTTGATAACTGTCAATAAAGCTACATTGAAGAGTATCACCATACAATCTATTTTCTTCATGTAGTTGTATTTGCTCGTTATTATTACTTTGTTCACCTTTCTCTCCCACAACGAATATAATGGAATATTGGATATTGTATAGTCTATAGTTTTGTCAAAGTATAATTTGAAAACTTTTAACTTTTTCTAAGCGAAAATAGAAAAAAAAAATACTAAGCCTAAAAATTAGTAAAACTTAGTTAAACTTTGTGCTTTATAATTTATCTAAATATATAAAATAATAAACAAACTCAATAACGATGTTTTTGATTTCTTATAGTATAGACTTGTTTTGTTTTGTAGTAATGTAGTACGCAATTAACAATAAAACATTTAAAAAAACATGCTAATAGAGCTTTTTGTACACAACATTTTTTTATTATCTTTTAAAACATTGTAATATTTTGTTTAGTTTATTTATTACTATTGCTTTAGGGTCAATAGCAAAAAGTTAAAAACAAAATAATATAGTTATTTTTTTCTGACAAGCTTCGTCAACTTTTATCCAAATCATTTTAATATTCAAAGGTAAAATGATATATTAAATAAGTAACTTGCAAATTCTTTAGTTTTAACTTACGAAATCAACAAAAACTCAAACAAATTTCGTTTGACACTAGATACATTGCTTCAGTACAAGTTATTATAATTGAATTTTTTACTCTTTACTTTGTCCCTTAAGTTTTCACAAAGTATTGAAATAGCATTTTAGCGTCTAAACTTAAGTTTAAATGCGTGTTTTTCGACATTTTTTTAGTATAAATTTGTTTATGATTTACTTTTTTTATACTATCAAAAACAAAATATTAAACAGACTAATACACACATGTGTTCTGTATAAAGGGTTTATATTTTAATAATTTTTTTAACTAGTTCTTTTAACGTTATGATATTTAATTAAAAAAACAACTTGAGACAGAACCTGTTAAAAACGTTTGCGTGAATTATTCATTATGTTGAAAGAATGATTAATGTTAATTTTGTTATAACTCTCAAAATACAAAACATTTTTCAGTTTTAGTTCAATTTAAACTGAAAAGATGTAGGAAATTTTAAGAAGTTTTATAAGCTCAATTTATCTTTATAACAAATGAACATAACAATAGCATCTAATAAGTTAAAAAAATTTTAATCTTCTAAATTGAATCATCAAATTGAATAAGTTTTACTCTTTGTAGAAACTTTTGTTTTTGTAATTTTAGTAAAACTTTACTATTAAAACGACTTTGTAAAATATGCTAATAAATTGGGCGTTTAAAAACTTACGATTCAAATTTTAAGAAATAAAAATGTAAACATCTCTATACTTTGCTACTAGTTTTATGTAAACTTATAAAACATATTAATTTCTTTTTAAACATTGCGTACAGATAAAAGTTAAATATGACGTTAAATACCTAAATATAGAGCCCCAAGTTGCTCTAATCAAATTTCTTCTTTCAAAATTCCCCACACTAGATTTTATCAGATAAATCATCTTATTATAGTTGTTTATATCTCTTACTTCCCCCATACTCTTCCAAGGAAGCACATTAGAACATTCTGGCATTGTAACAGGTTTTTCTGCGTTCTGATTGAAAAAGTCGTTTAAAACTTGACATATGTCTATACTAAATTTAAAGCTTTATTTTAACAAGTAGCTTAATATTCAAATGCAAATTTTTGAAACAGGAATTTGAGTTTTATAAATAAGTAAGAATATAAAGAATAATGTAAGGTTATCCAGTATCGAACAACTCTGTAGATTACTTTACGGTTATTTTTTACAGTCACAAATATTGGTTTATTTCTAATTATTACTTTTCAAATGCTTATACTATTTTTTTTTTAATATAATTAAATTCAAAATAATATTGTTTAACATTTAATTTAGCTTCTGTGTTAGTATTAATTACTTTTTTATGTAATACTATAAAAAATTGATTAAAATTATATTCTTTTATACCGAAAAAGGGAGGAACAAAGATTACTATTTTATCATTTTTTAGAAGTGAAACAAAAAATAATGAAAATAAGTTAGTTTTTGAATAATATCAAGTTCTAAACATTTTTTCTTATATGCTGTGATCTAAATTTATAAAAGCATTAAATACATAAATGTAGTTAGTAAGTAAAACGAATCCTTAGTATTTTAAGTGAATATTTTATTTAACGTAGTCATATACGTTTTGAAACTAATTATACTTTTTAGTTTTTATTACTTTTAAAATTTCAGTAAAAGTACTCTTAGTAAAGATTTTAACGATAGCAAAAAAAAAGATTTAAAAATTAAGTTAATTTATTGAAAAATTTGAAATTTTGAACGATTTGTTTAACAGCTTGAAAAATATTGATAAACCCAAGTTATAAACTGAATGTTTAAATTATGAAGTATTTATAACGTCTGTATTTAATAAATCTATTAAAACTACTTAAATCTATTAACACCTTTATTTACAGAAACTGTAACCAGCAAATAATTACAAAACAGTTTAAATTAAGATTATGAATAAAGTGATTATTTATTTACAGTATTTTTTCAAATGACGAATTTATATACCAAAAATATATAATAGTAAAACATCTGACGGTAAGATAGAATATCAAATACTTAGCTATTTTAAATTAAAAAAAATTACTACATAAAACAATTTAAAGTACTAACTCTGGCAAACTTTTCGGGCAACTTCTTAAACCTTGTTTTCATTGACCCATAATCGCAGCTAGCTGAAACGAATCTTGAACAGTCTTCATATTTTTCTAAGCGTTCAATTTGTGTGTTGTTTATGTCTCCTTTTTCACATGCTCCAATATTAAAAACTGATAAACGCTCATTTTTCATCTTGGTTGATTTGACAGTTGAGTAAACATCGTGTTGTTCATTAAACTTTTCTTTGAAAAAAGGCGAATAAAAACAGATTAGGTACAAAAAAATTGCACCGAAGCAAAGATAAATAAATTGGTACTGAAATTTCATTTTAACAAACTAGTGGCTGCAATTCTGTAAAGTTAAAATGTGTGGAGGTTAAATAGAAGACAATAAATTTGTATAAGCACTTAAACTTTTAGCAAAGCTAATTAAAAATTATGTGTTGTTTTTTTCTTAACTAGGTTTGTAACAAGGTTCTTTAATGAAAAAAAAAGTATAACAGTTTAGATAAAAGTATCTAAAATAATCTATTGATAAAAAGCGATATAAATAACTTTTTTATTTAGACTTGTATTCTTTGTAAAAAATAAAAACTCAAACTTAAAAGAATTAATACATTAATAAAACGACAACGAAACAAATATTCGATGTATTTAAAAATGATTTTATGAAGCTGTCAAATAAAAAATAAAATAAAAGTAAATCGTCGATGTTTACTTATAATATATAATAAAGTTTAATTAGGAAATAGAGGACTTCCATTTCTTAGTTCAACCAAGCCGTCTTGTTGCCATGGCAGCGAAGAGTTCATTGTTTTCCAAGGTTCTTTGAATCTAACTATTAAGTTTTTCGACAAATGCTGAACCATTTGTTTATAAGCTAAGTCCACGACGTCATCACTTGAACACGTTACTTTGTGACGTAGTATTCCTAGAAATGTTCAAGTGTTGCAAACATTCATTAAACTCAATTAATAAAAAAAAGTTGTATGATTTGGTTAAATTGAAATTTATTTAAAACATAATTTTTCTAGCAAAACCTAAGTATAAGTTGTTTTGGTTATAATAAGTTCATGTCAAGTGAGCTAGAATGAAAAATCGTAACATACTGTTAATGATGTATTTCTTTGTTACAAAAAACATATATTTTTTGTAATTATAACTCTAATTTTACTAACTTTTCATTATTTAACTTATTTTTGGTTGTTTAGGAAGTTTAAATTCAACTTAATAAACATTTTTACTCATAGATTTTGTCATAACTACTAAAAAAATTATTTCAGCTATATTCTATATTTAAAAACTAAATTATACAAAATCATTATAAAATAAACAATCAAAAAAGTTAGCTCCGTGTGAGACATATTGGAAAAAAACCAAGTCCATTGATTATGAAGCTTACCTGTAATGTAAACGTCTTCTATGTAATAATTTTTATTTTCAGTAACTTTCGATGCACAAACTAGCTTGTTCATCATTTTAATGCTCAAAGTCCACATACCGCCATAACAAAAAGCTGGGCAAAGTTTTCCGCTGTACTTAGATCCAGTTCTTTCTCTACAAAGTTATAATTTATTGCTGACTTCTAAATTTAGAGATAATCTAGATTACTTTAAATAAAAAGTGCTACTAATAATTTAAAGCAACTAAGATTATTTCTCCGGTACCAAGCAATAACTTTTTCTATTGAAGAACATGTTCATAGTATGTTGTTTACTGAACAAAAAAAGAAACGATCTAAATGTTTGGTCCTAGGACCTCAGCACGAAAAAACCTTTCGGTCATCGAGTCGTATTCCACTTAGATATAGTTTAACGTTTCGTCCATAACATTTATAATAAAATTTTAACATTTTCAAATGGTTTTAACTTCAGAAGTGCGGCTCAAATACCATTCTTTTTATTGTATTGACTAGGTTATTTTAAATAGGTTGTCTTTGTTTAACTTTTTTATGTTATCACTGTTTTACTAATGATTTTCATTCAGTGTAGTCATAAAGCATATTCAACTAACATTGCAAATCTTTGCTATTATATATAAAGAAAAATTGTTAATACTTTTGTTTTATCTTTTGGTTATCATTCAGTATAGATATAACTGAAATAAGAATCACTATACTTCGTACTAACAACGCTGTAATTGGTCCACCAATAGCTATAAAAGGGTTTTTATCAACTGTTCTTTCTAATCCACAAAATATCTGGTTGCCACTTTCACTGACTTGTATCCCATTGAACGTATCAAAAACGTTTTGGACGTTCATAAAGCAATCATCATCAGTTACTGTTACCCAATCAACTTCAAGTTTTTGAACGTACAGCCAATAAAAACTTGATAAAACCTGTGACGATTTATAATTAGTCATTATGATAAACGTGAAAGCGTTTCAGAACTTCTACTAGAATTTTTTTTTTTGCACAAATTATAAAGTATGTGATAAGGCAAGACACTTTGTAGAATTTTATACGTTTATTTAGTATTTAAAACTACTATAAAACTTTTATTGTTTTAACTAAAAATTAGAGTATAAATATATATGTTTTAAACTGTTTGATTTTTTTTTCTTTTCATTTCATAACTTATAAACAGTTAAAACATATTTTTTCTTGTTGTATGATATGAGTATTTTTTAATTTCTGTTTTGTTTTATTATTTCATCTTAGAGCTTAAAAGAGTATATACAATGTGAATAAAAGCCAAAGAAAAAATCGTTAGAAAAAAAACTAAAGTAATATAATAATAAATAAATTATAACATATTTTATTCATAGATTTATAAAATAATTGTTTACGTTTCATTTTTAAGATAACTAACTTTTTAATTCTTCTCAATACTAAAAACTAACTTTTGTAATCAGAGAAATGTAGCTGTCAGTGAACTTACATTGAAGAATATCACCATACAATTTGTTTTCTTCTTCTAAAGAGTGCTGTAATTTTTCGTGATTTCCATTTTCCATATTAAATTCTCCTACCATGAACATAAGAGAAAATTGTGCATTTTTAAGTCTGTTTTACAATTTTGAAATTAGTAATTTCAAATTTAGTCTTGCTCTACACTTAAACTAATTACTAATAATGAAGAAATCTTTCATACTTTTAAAGGTTTTTATTGTTATAAAATATGCGTTTTATATAACTTATTAACTCTGTTTTAAATAAGTCCTTCACTAAAGTAAAAACTTTTTTCATTAATAACTTATGGTTTTGTCACTTAAGTTTTCGTATGTAAATTTAGTTTAAAAATAGAAAGATCAGTATTTAGAAACTTAGTAATCAAAAATTACTGCATCTCAATTTGTTATTTTACTTAGATACTAATATTATGCACATTTGTGTTAAATTTTTTTTATGGCATTGCCTACTGACGAAAGTTTATTACGACGACACAGACCTAAATATAGAGCCCCAAGTTGCTCTAATCAAATTTCTTCTATCAAAATTCCCCACACTAGATTTTATCAGATAAATCATCTTACTATAGTTATTTACATCTCTTACTTCCCCCATACTCTTCCAAGGAAGCACATTAGAACATTCTGGCATTATAACAGGTTTTTCTGCGTTCTGATTGAAAAAAAAAATGTTTAAAACTTTAAACTTAATAATACCAATCAGAGGCGTAGCGTAGGGAGGGACACTGGCGCATGCGTGCCACCCAAAAAATAAAAGAAGTAAAAAAAAGAATGTAATATCTTTATCCTTTATTGTTTATTTTTTCTGCCTAATTTGCCTTTTTTCAACTATGTTTATCTAGTATTGGAAAAGTTAAACGAAATTTTGAATAATAATTAGTGACAAGTTAGGGAAATTACCCTATATACTGATTCGGCAAAAGAAAGTGTGCACCGATGTTGATGAAAAACTCTATAAAGAAAAATTTTTATAACTTCATTAACTTCATAAGAATTTAGACTCAAAAAGAACGCAACTAATTATTGCACCGCAGTAGTACAACCTGACGAAAGATTTTTCTACAAAAAGTTTACAAAAATACGTCACGCTTAAAGGAAAATTAAACAATTCTACCAGTTTTTACTTCATGCTACAATAAATGTTAACACTACTGCTAGTTTTCTGATCTTTATTTTTGTAAACACACAAGAAAAAGCGTGTCGGCCTATGAGAAATAAACTTTGTTTGTAAGTTTTATTTTAAACAAATACAATTAGATTAGTTAAATTAAAAAGTATACTTTTATCTATTTTACGAAGTTTAACAAATTGTAATAACAGTTATAAAGCTGGTCTATTTTAACTTCTGTTTAATCTATTTAGATTATGTGCAATGAGGTGTTGTTATCACTGTTGTATTGTATATTAAAGACATTGATATTTTTTTCGTAAAAAAAAAGATACTTTCGTTTAATTAGATATTAATTTTTAAAGATTTAAAGTTTACTGTAAGTAGTAAAAACAATTTTTATTTAGTAAGTTTACATTTGTGCAAGTATAAGTAATTCTAATGAAATTTATATATTTTTTTAATTATTTAATTTTGTAAGATATAAGTATTTTTTTAAATCAGTTACTTCGAACTTATTTTACTTAATGAATTTATTTTAATTATATTACTTATAAAAAGATCTTATTATAGCTAATTACAAAAGTTTTAATTTAGGGAATTTTTTGAGAAAAAATTTTGCGCACTCCTGACCAAAATACCACGCTACGCCACTGATACCAATTATAATTTTTGTTAAAACGACGTGGCCTAGTGTTTATGAAAGATCTTAAGACTTGGATTAAAAGCAAAACTAGCTTTCTTTAAGTATCAAGAAAAATATTTGTATTTCTTTAGTGCAACAATCAGCTGCGTAATTAAACTTTTAATAATTTATTCAACATAAAGTCAAATAGAACTTTTTCGAATATTTAAACTATTTTAAAGAGTTAAATGTGCAAAACTATTAAATTTAATAAAATATTTTTTACCTACTTCAATTACATTACTTTTGAAGTAAAAACTTCTTTATGAAACAAAACTAATAAAAAGTTATAAATTTGACTAAGTTATACCAAGTTAAGGTTTTAATACTGATTACAAACGTTTTAAGGTAAGCTTACATCCATTGAGAGAACTTCGAAGCATAATAAACTAGAATAATTGTTTTTATTAAATTCGAGTTTTCATCAAGTTCTAATAACTTGGTAAAAGTAAGATGAACTAATTTGTATTCGAAATATTTTGTTAAATAGTTTCACTCTTTTTTTAAACTCAATTAATCACGCATCCTTTGAAAACTAAATTCAATTTTAAGGCATGACTAGCTATTAAAACTTTAAAAACATGAACTTAGTATTTTTTTAATGTTTAATCAAAGAGTTTAAAAAGTTTTTAAAACATAAACGTATATTTTAAAACGGTCAAAAAAAAGTTTTACAATTTTGTTAGACAAAGACTATACGCTCAAGTTATAAACTCACAACCAAAATGCATGATTTTAAACATTATTCGCTTTTAAAAGCGTCTGTTTATATCAATTGAGTGCTGAAAGCGACTAAAGATACTTTTTTTTTAACTTTTACAAAATAAAAAGCTTTATTGTAAAAGTTTTCAGAAAACAGCCGCTTAAATACATATCACGTACAGTATTTTAATATCACTGTTAGCTTTTTATTAACTAAATTTTTTACCGAAAACTTTTATTTAAAGGTAAAAATCAACATGAATCAGTTAGATATTTTCAATAAAAGTTTGTTATCAAAAAAAAAAGCAATAAATTTAAACTACTGACTTTAGCAAACGTTTCGGGCAACTTCTTAAACTTTGTTTTCATTGACCCATAATCGCAGCTAGCTGAAACGAATCTTAAACAGTCTTCATGTTTTTCTAGGGATTGAATTTGTGTGTCGTTTATCTCTCCTTTTTTATTTAAAATAATTTTTAAAACAGATTGCATTGGAAATTTGTGTTTTTCCTTGACATCAAGCGAATAAAAATAGAATAGGTACAAAAGAGTTCCACAGCAGAATAAGCAAATAAACTGATGCTTAACTTCCATTTTAATCTGCTAGTGTTGGATCTAACTAAATTCTGTAAAATTTAAATTTTATAGTCAATAACATTTGAAATCATATTATCATTGTAGACAGATTGATTTTATTAAAAGTTCAGAAAAAACATAAAAAATTATAAATTAAAAAGTATTTACAGGGGTATTCTATTTTTTTGTATCAAACTGGTCTTTAAAAAGAAGAAACACCTACCAAATAATTAAATAAAAAAATAAATATGTGTTAGTATCAAGTTTAAATGTGATAGAGAGCTAGGTTTAAGCTTTAAGATCTTTCATAACAATTTGCAGTTTGAAACTTAATTTTTGTTGTTAAATTTTTTGTAGTTAAATTAAGTTATTTGTAACTTTATAATTTTTTACTATAGTATTGCTTTATGGAGAGCAATAAAATTTCTTATACAAATAGAACAAATATACTTTTATTTTCCTCTAAATTTAGTTAGCAAAGAAAGTTTTGCTTAAAGAACTAATTAGCATGTTAAATAAATCGTTTTGAAAAAACACATAAGAAATTTGTATAGCTAGTTGTAAATGAAATCATTATTTATTACTTGTTTAAAAAACTTGACGTCGTACTTTAAGTTCTAAAAAAAAATAAAAGTTCTCTACTTATATTATTGCAATTAGACAAATTGTCGACATTTCATTAAAACCCACTCTAAATAAATTTCGCCTTTCAGGACTCTTCAATCTAAGTTTTAATCTTAAAAAATCTAAATTAAACAAACAATTGGAAGAATTTAAAACAACAAAAACACAAAATAAAACGCTTAAAAGTCATTAGTTTTATGGTTAAATTTAGAAGCAAATCAAAGTTTACTTAGATGATTAGTATCTAATATTTACGATTTTATAAGTTGATGCATCTAGTACAAACTAAAAGTAGATTAAAGTAATACTATTGCTGTCGTGTTAATAGCTACTATAAAACAATAAATAACATAAAGTTAAACTAATTAGTACAAACCAAACCTTTTAAAAATGCTTATAAGGAAACTACTTGCAGGGTAGAAATTAATTATAAATCTAAATAATGTAAAAGTAGCACAAGAGCATGTTGAACTTTTGTAACAAAAGCGGTTATTTAATCTGTTAAAGTGTTAAGGTAATAAAATTAAGTAACTCACATACAAAATAGTCCAGGAATAATTTTGAAATTGCAAATAAATAACTGCTTATGTTTTATGAACAGTTCAGTAAAAATTACTAAAATAGCTTCGAGCATTTAACATTATGACGTAACTTTTATGCGCTCTAGTTTTGTATTAAATGTAAATCTTTGCATATGATCAACAAGTTGTTTAAATTTTTAAGTTTTTAGGATTTGGCATACTGCATGGCTAGACAGTCTTTTATAAGCAAAGGGCCAACTTTTTAGAAAAACTTGCTCGCAGGCCGGACTCTATAGAAAAAATTTTTGAGGACCATTTATAATTAAAAAAATTCAAAACTGAGTTACCAAAAATGTGATTAAATAGGCAATAGTAAAGCACTAGCAACTACTAATTAATACATTTACAAACATTACTTACAAATAATACAAACTATTCAAAATATAAATTTTTAAACAAAAGATCCTAGTGAAACAAGTTAACTGGAATATAATAAAAACAAATTATACAGTAGTCTTCCTTTATTGTACCAACATATGTTTCTGTGTGTTAACGGATCAACACACTTCAATTGGGTTCTGTATACAAGAAACATATAACAGAAACATATGTTGGTACAGTAAAGGAAGATTACTGTATAATTTGTTTTTATTACATTAAAAGTCTAATTCTAAGTTTTTACCACAAAAATATAAGATTAAAATAACAGACATTTAATCTTACAAACAACTGGTTTATTTTTTTGTAAACTAAAATTCTGGGATTAGCTGCAGCCTTTTCAAATTTGTAATAAAGTTAAAATTATGTTTAACAACACATTTAAAATGTGATATTATCAAGTAGTTCTTGCGCAAAAACACTTATACAGAAGAAAAGGTTAGTATGGATCTCTAAAGAAAAGGTTACATGGTTATTCAAGTTTGTTCAATTCAAATTGCGACAATTCAAATTCCGACGACCCGAATTCCGAAAATCCAAATTCCGACAATTCAAATTCGGACAACTCAAATTCTGACAATACAAATTGCGACAATTCAAACTGCGATAATTCAAACTGCGACAATTCAAATTCCAACGGACAACTCAAATTCGGACAACTCAAAAATATATATGCTCTGGAAGGCAATAGTTTGACATATTTTGAAATATTTTCTCGACGGAGGCCACGACAACATCTGCACCGTATGATATTTTTCTACAAAACTTGCCTTTGTCTATCTCTTTTTTTTTCGGTTAGTGTATTCAAGAAAAGTACTGATACTGTGAATTGTGCAATGCTAGATAGTTTACTTGTGTCTTTTTAGCGAACGTTATGTTATACGTTTAGTTTGGTTGTTTCTTTAAATCGAGACATTAAATAAACGAACCTATATCTACTGTTTGTCTTAAACAATTGGATCCTTATCTAACTTTCGTACCTTATACCAAAGCTAGTGGTCAACCCTACCAGATCCACAAAGTTATGGTACCGCCGCATCCAGATTAGTGAAAAAAGTTAGAATCAAGCCGGATCCGGATAGTGGTTTCGATATATCACTAGTTCTGGATACTATTTAAAGCAGGGATTTCCAAACTTTTTTTCAAATGGCCCCCTTAGAAGAATTTTTAAAAGCTATGGCCCCCTTCAACAATATTACTCAAACTACCATTAAAAACACCACAGACCTTTTTTTTTTTGCTTTTCATCATTAACTCCATAATATCTAGGAATATCTAGTGTAAGTTTCAAATCATGACTTCATGGCTCCCCTGTGGCTTCTTTAATGCTCATGCCCCCCAAGGGAGCCAAAAGTACTGGTACACCTGGCCCACTTTGGGAAACCCTGATTAAAAGGTATGTTAATTTTAACTTTAAAGTATTGCTATAGTTCTGGTAGTTGTGTAAAGATTTTTTTATAAATCTTTTAACAATGCTAATTAAAGCTTTACATAATCACTTATTTATGAAGAACATAAACAATTTTTAAATAGAAACGGTAAAATACTTTTTTTTTTAATATCTTCTTTGTTTTTTGCTATTTACCAAAACTTGTTGTTAAATATTGTTTTTAATATCATCCATGTGAAAAACACTTTAAATTTAATAACTATAGGCTTTTTTGCGCCTATTTTTTTTCTCATTTTCCACCTATTTTTTTTTAAAGGCCTTTCGTCGAAAGACGAAAGGTCTTTTTTTTACCAATATATTTTTTAAAGGCCTTTTGTCGAAAGACGAAAGGTCTTTTTTTTGCGCCAATTTTTTTCTCATTTTCCACCAATTTTTTTTAAGGCTTTTCGTCGAAAGACGAAAGGTCTTTTTTTTTACCAATATATTTTTTAAAGGCCTTTTGTCGAAAGACATAAGGTCTTTTTTTTACCAATTTTTACTTATGTGGCTACCTCAAGAGAGTCGAATTTTTTTTAATTTACTCCCTGTTAATGACTAATTATTTCTTATAAAAAGCTCGTGATAAATTTTAAAAGATGCCACTGAAAGTAAAGCATAGTTTTTTCTTTCCACAAAAAGAATTGAAGAAGTTTTTGATTTACCTAGGCTTTCAAATGACCAAGTCCTTTTAAGTTGCTATTAAAAGTTATAATATATAATAATCATTTATGTAAGTTAAACGAATCGTAGAAGTTTTCAATTTACCTAGGGTTTCAAATGACCAAGTCCTTTTAAGTTGTTTGTAAACGTTATAATATATAACAATTAATTTTGTAAGTTAAACAAATATTTTTATACAGTTATAATTAAAACTATGATATATACAAGGTGAATTCATTAAAACATGTGTGATAAAAATCACACAAATTTAGATGCTTGTATTTTATCATCTTTGTTTTAATTTAAAGTCTTTTAATGTTTTAATTGACATACTTTACTTATTTTTAATAAATAGAGTTTTTTTCAGTATAAGCCTTTATGAGGTTTAAAGTTAGTATGATGGACATAATTTTAATACACATCCTTAATTTTATTTAATGTCCATTGTTCAAAAATTCTAGCACTGTTGTTGCTACAAAACAAAAAAAATATTAAAATAGATTCTTATAGCAGCAAATCTTAGGTAAGCTTAGGCAAGCAATAAAATTTTAAGTAAAAAGAAGAAGGTATTCACTTTGTACAAATATTTAACTTTAAACCAAACGCAATGTATTGATTGAAAAAAAAATCTTGTGTTTACATAAAGTCGTTGATTTTTTCAATAGTTTTATTAATGTTAAGAACAGTGACCAGTAATTTTATTTACTTTATTATGTTACTGAAAGCAAAATACCTTCATGTTGTGTATCATAATATATACATTGATTGCTTGCTATTTCAGAAGCGTTTAACATACTTTTTGGTTGTTTAGAATATATTTTTTTTTTTAAGAATTTAGAATAAAGTTAAAGAAAAAAACTAAGTTACCGCAGTGGAAAAAAACTGATAATGTTATAAAATGTTTTAATAGAATCAACATCAAGAGTACTTACACGTTTATAAAATTTAATATACAAGAAACCTACCCAAGTTTTCGAAAAATCTGTTACCAAAAAAATCTATCGAATTTGCAAAGAAATATATGAAAATAACAAACTCAGACGTAGATACTATACTACACTCATGCAAGACAGTTCTCAGACATGTCAATGAAGTTTGGATCAAAAAGAATGCAAAGGAAGACCTACTTAACGTTCCGATAGGAGGCTACCACGGCGCTGAAGTTTGCCAATTAATCGTTTTGTTCCTATTGAATAACCTAAACCTACTTTTATCTAAAGATAACTTCGAGTTGTACCGCGATGATGGATTTTTCATAATTAAAAAGCGATCAAAAAGAATCATAGAAAAGACAAGAAAAGATACTAGAGCGGTTTTCTCTGAACAAAATTTAAAAGATCGAATTAGGCAGCCGCAAGATAGACTTCCTGGATGTAATACTTGATCTACAGAATTATATATCATCCCCACAGAAAACTCAACGCTAAAGAAAAAAAAAACATAAATACAAACTTTAACCATTCCAAAGCGTCAAAAGAGAACTACCTAACATGATTCAAAATATATCATCTGCTTTATCAAAAAACAAGACTATGTCTAATAACTACAAGGTATCATACGAGAAGGCATTAAAAAACTGTGGCTTTAATAAAGTCTTAGAATATTCAAATCAAAATGATGGTACGGCCGGTAAAAAAAGAAGAAAAAAACAATGTTATACTACTACCCCCCTTTTAGCGCAACATTAAAGACCAAAACAGAAAAATAATTTTTTTAAATTATTAAATTCCCTAAAAACGAATAAATAAAACTTTTAACAGAAAGACAATCAAAATAAGTTATTCATGTGTGCCCAATATAGAATCCGAAATCACCAAATCATAGAGGAAAGTAAAAACCAGAAGAAAAATGAAACAACTTGAAATTGTAGAATTAGAAGCTCATGCCCAGTAGAAGGTAAATTCCTTTCCAGACGTTTCATATACAAAGCTACGGTCACTATAATAACAAAGAACAGCATTATATTGGATCCACTGCTAGAAACTTTACAACAAGATACAACGAAAATATGCATAGCTGCAGAAATTAAAATCTTAAAGAATCCACAAAATTCAGCTCATTTATTCAGGCCGCTAAGTTCAATGAAGATATGATTAAGAACAATGTTAAATGGAAGATAAAGCATAAAATTAATCAACGCAAACCGAGCAGAATATGCACTCGGTGTAATATTGAAAGATTGTAAATAACATTCGCTGAAAAAACTCTCTCTCAACTCCAGAACTGAGTTAATTGGTAAATGTAGACAATTCGCCAAAAATCATAACATTATCATGTACGTAATTGCATATTTTACCATTTTCTAAGTTTGTTGCATTTGTGCTTGTATTTGTATTTCATTGTATGCTATATCAAATAAGTTTTTTGTATAAAAATTTATTATAACCCTCATAATAACTTGAATGATCGCTCTATAACAACTATTCAGTTCGTTATTAAGCACTTTGGAATTTTTGTTAACTTAACAGACTTATTTAATTTGATCAATTTTAACTAGAATCTAATTAGTACTAATTGTTAGCACTTAGTAATAGTATATATAGCTTTGTCAGTCTTACTTTATAGAGTTTTTAGTTCGTGATCACTGCATTACGCCTGAAACACCGTCTAGAACAAAAACTCTAAATTTTAAGTTGCTTAATTAATGTTGTTTAGAATACAAATATTGCGAAACTTTTAAATCAAAGTAAAGATAAACAAATATTTTTCAAATATCAATTTAAATGTTATTGTAATGCTATTGGCATTTTCGCAGTCGAAAGTGGCTTTTTTTTCATTCCTTCTCTTCTTTCAAGGTTGATATAAATTGGTGGTGACCGCTTGTTTTTGGCTGGTTAGTTGCTGTTGGCTCTTTAGTCGCTTACGTTTTGAGTTGTTGTAGCTTGGCACTAACGGCCATTTTGTTTATAAAGAGTGATGTTTTTCACTTTGGCTTTTGAGCCAAAGTAGTTTAATGGGTGTAATTTTTAGCATTTTGTTTTGTCGTACTTTTATTAGTTTGTAAGTACACCTTTTTGTTCTGAGAATCGATTTCTTTATACTAGTAGTTTAAGTATTCTAAAATTATTACTACTTAAATAGGCTAAAGTTAAATGATAGTGTAAGTTTAATTTGCATTCGATAAATCGACTTAGCTAAGTTATTTAGCTAGGTCAATTCTAAATATTAGCTTAAGTAACCGTCACCGATATTGTTATAGCGCATTAAGTCATTTAATTGCCACGTCCGCGTGAAAATAAGTAACACCTTTGGCTGACCGGTTCATTATTAATATAAATTTAATAACATTTAACTTTTAACATTTTCTATTTTCGTTTATAACACTTACTGCAGTTTATAAGTTTACTTCAACACTATTTTTGTTTTTGACTTTAACATTTTATTTTAAAGAATAGCAACTACTTTAAGTTTTACTAATAACTATTTATATTGAAAACTTTATAAATATAATATATTATTTACTCTTTGAGGTGTTACAAATTCGATAGAAAGTTTGATTATTGTACTTCTTTTTATCTCTAAGTTTAAAGTAAATATTAAAATTAATAAAATAAACTCACAACAAAAAACTATTTTTAACAACATCATCGAAACTAAAAATCACAATAAATATTGTGTTTTAAAAATTAATTACTTTAAGTTTGTCTAAACACTGTAAGGCTAATTCTAATTTTAATACTACTGTGTTTTTAAATAATTAATTACATAACCAAATATGATCAAGATAAGTATTTTTAGTTTATAAAAGTACAAAGCACCTATGAAATAAAAAGCTTAAAAAAACGTTTTAGTCAACAGTACTGAGTTGTACAACTAAAAAGGTAATATTCGAAATTAAATAAATATATATTCAGTTGTGTATATGTATGTACACAGTAATTTAAAAATTTACATTTTTTTTTTACTACAACAAAACGACATGTAATAAATACTCCACAAGTTTTTCTTTTGAACTGTAAGGACCTTTTAAAGCTACTGTTAACTTATAATTTTGCCCTGAAATTATTTGGCTGCAGTTTTTAATTTTTATTGAGTATTAAGCAATTAAGTTAGAGGAGTATCATCAGATTTGCACCTGACGCCATGTGAAGCTAATTAATTGATAGCTCACTTAATTTTAATGTATAAATAAACATATAATCAATTTCGTTTGTAGAGCGACAGTTCCAATAGCGGATAACATTAAGCACTACATACTTTAAAGCAAAATAATTTGAATGTTCATAATAAAACTATTTACGAGTGCTTTATCAAAGTATATTTTATCACATTTTGTTTTTATAATACTTTGTTTAAGTGTGGACCGCGACAACTTCTTTTTCAAAGTGCACTGCGACCTCTAGTTAAGGCTACCATTGTGGTCCGGTCCTGCTTCATTCCAAATAACTTAATGACGTAATAATGGTAAAAACTTTAATTTAATATGTGTACCTTTTGACTTGTATTATACTGAATGATACTGAATTGTATGCTAAAATATTAAAATACAACTAATTCTAACAACTATAACTGTAATTACTAAATTAAGATAAAAATGTTCACCTATTAAAGTAAGAAACACTATGACGTAGGAACAAATTTGCAGTATCTTCGCCTCTGATTCTTGGGTCCTTTTTGCGTCTTCTCGGTCATTCTTCATAATCACCTATGAAATTACACATTTTAAATATAAATAAATAGTTTATGTATCTAAAACATAAAATTATAAAATTTTCGTTTGTTAATTGTATGTTCTGTTGTTAAGGGTAAAATAACACTAACAAGATGCGTCAGGAAAAGGAGGTCACAAGCACGACTTGAGGTACAACGCTAGAATTTAATAAAAACATTCGGTTCCTTAGACCACCGATTTGTTTCACGTCTGAGACGAAAATAAGTTGATGTTTCATACAGGGTTAACAGAGGTTGTAAGAAATTTATTCAGGTGTTCTGAACTTCTTTTAGGTTTTTCAAAGTACAAGTTTTTGGATTGTTATTTAATATAAAATTAAGTTTAAGGTAAAAACCAGTCTTATATAGCACAAAAAAAATGGAAATTTACTTTAAATGTGTTTTCAATAAAGAAAAACTTATTAATGACAAAACATCTTTATTTTTATGACAAATTTTTTCTGTCAATAGAAATTTCATTACTATACGTGTAAACTTTTGAAAATCTAGGTAATTTAATTATTTTTATTCAATTTTCCGGGTTTTATTTTTATATACTTTTTTTTTTAATTACAGGTTGTTCAAAGATTTTTGGCAACCATGTTTACGGTGTTGTTTAATAAACTATTTGGCCTAAACACTCGTACAACAAAGTATTCAACATAAGTTTGTATAAAATATATTACTACTTTCGCATGCCAAACATGAATATGTAAATGAGGTCCGACAATCGTAAAATGTTGGAGAAAGAACCAGAACAATAAAAAAATTGCAAAGAAAAATGTACGTTCGATTGCATATTATCAAATGTCGTATAAATAGCGATTGTTTAAATATTAAGCAACACGTTGGATCATCAGGCTTCAAGTTTTTAGTCAGATAAACAAGGCATAAACGGTTTTAATAACATAAAAACAAATTTAAAATTGAAACCTCAATTAGTCATGATTAATTTGCTTTTAAACTACATAATACGTCATAGGCCAGATATTTCTGCTTTGAAGACCGGATCCAGATCACAGGCCTTACGTTTAACACCCCTAAAATAGCGTCTAACTAATCAAGTAATAAAACTTGTTTTTTCTCAGTATGGTCAACAAAAGACTTTGTTAAATTAAGACCAATACCTGCTACTTATGAGCTCAATGATTATATTTTCTAAAGAAAATACTAAACTTTAACAGACATAAACATGATGTACTTGACAATTAAAAAACTATAAGAAAAAAAATTCAAAATTATCTTAGATACTATTTAAAAGTCAATTTACGATAATGAAGAATACAAGTTCTTGGATATCAGAGCTGTTAAAATTTTTTGTTCATAGTTTATTTTAATCGTCTAATTAGACAACTAACTTTGTTACATTACTAAGTAAAACTAGCCGAACTAAAACTTACCGACATAATCTCGAAAGCGTACCATTTATTACGTAATACAGAAAAGTAGTATTTGTGGCGTAGACAAGCTAAAAAAACAAGGTCAAAAGAAGAAAATTATTTACAAAAACCTTATGCGAACTAGTAATAAGATACGAAACAAGCCGGATTTGACTGTATTTTGCTTGATCCTAAGTTTAAAAAAAGATTCGGTTCTTAGGTGAAATTCGAACGGATCCGGTTTATTTTAAAGACTTAGGTTTCCGCGGTCAGCTTTATTCAGTTTTACACTTAGCTTGTTGTGTTTATGCTTAAGAAACTTTTTATAGAAATCTTTTTTGCTCTTAAGCGCGTTTTAAATTTATAACAAATCAATCAAGATGGTTGTTTTAGACAGTTTCACAATTAATTATTTATAAGCTTTTTTATCAAGATGAATGCGTATATGAAATCAAACTATACTTCGAAGATTTGTGTAAATAAAAAATTAACGTATAGTTTTAAGTATACTATTGAAATTAAGAACTGTGAAATTTTGTAATATAATTCTAAGATTTAGTTTGGCCTGTAAGTTTTGGAAAGGGTAGTAAATTAAAAAATTGTACCTAGTACTACGTGGTTTACAACATATTTGATTCCATTTATATTGTTACAGCTAGACCAGGGTTTCCCAAAGTGGGCGATATCGCCCCCCTGGGGGCGATTTTAGTAATTCGGGGGGCGATAATTAGTAAGGGGGCGAAAGGGTGGGCGATAACTAGTAAGGGGGCGAAAAGGGGGCGATTTTCAAATTTTGGGCTGTCATGAGATTTTTACTTTTTTTCTTGCTATTTTACTAATTTTAGCTTGCTATTAATTACTTGACCCTGAGGTAAAACTTAAACAAAAAAGTTTATTCTACGTATGTAAAAAATAGAAAAAAAAACAAGTGCTTATGACTCCTACTTTCAAGTAAATACTTTATATTTATTCATATATTTCCTTATTTAACAATTACATAGATCATAGACGATTGGAATCCCTCTTACTATTTTATAACCTGACATATATGTTATTTGGGATCATAAATGATTTGTCAAAATCTATGTTATTTATTATTAACTATGACCACATGATACTTCCAGTTGTTTTTTGAAAAGTCACTTAATTTGACTAAGAAATAAAACTTTACAGGGTTTCCAATTTACCTAGAAACCTGGAAAATACTGGAATTTGAAAAATTAGGCAAAAAAAAAACCTGGAAAAAATCTGAAATTTTTAATAATCTAAACAAATTAAGTAGTAAATTTAGATTTGACACAAAAAAGCTATTCTATAGATAAAAATATGGATTCCTTTGAGGCAGATACTTTTGAAGTAAACGACTTACAGGAAACCTTCTCAGACTTACAAACTGACCTTGAACTTAAAGTAAATTCTTCCAAAGAACGATATGAAAGCTTTTGGACTTAACAAAAACTAAGGCAAAAATATCCAATCATTTGAGAGGAATTTAGATTGTTGTTTATAGTTTTTCCTTCTAGCTATGTTGTTGAAAAAACTTTAGTTCATTATCAACATCTTGAGCAAAATATCTAATCTAGATATTTATAAAGGAGGTCACTTAAGGCTCTATTTTACTGATTAAGAATCAGGTTAGAAAAACTTGCAAGCAGTCATGAACCTCAACCTTCACTTTATATTAGACTTCAGTCGCAGACATTATTTTATGAAAGTTTATAAATTTTATTTTATCTTTTGAAATATTTCTTATTTAATCTGGTTTGTATTGTATTTGAGTAGTCTTTTTATAATAACAACTTTATTAAGCTATTTATTCTACAATAGGTTTGCATAATGCCTAATAAATATTAATTACGGTAGACTTCCGCTTGAGTTCGCACTTTTCACCCAAAAAAAGTGCATATTTATATTTTCCTAAATTTAACTAAAGTAAAGTCTATTACTAACTATATATTAATAAAACAAAAAATATTTAATATTTAATAGCTTATATAGGTTTATTTTTTTTAATGAAAGTTGGTTTTTTGTTTTAGTAAACTTCATGTTTATTCATAACATTATTGCATATAAAATATTGAAATTTGTCATTTTGTAAAAAAAATATGGTAATAATTTTTTAAGTTTGCACTTTTTGATTTTTTTCAAAGTGCGAACTCAAGCGGAAGTCTACTATATTTATTAAATGGTTTATGTTTAAAACTTTTTAATAGTTTTATTTTTACCTGGGTAATTTTGTAGTTCATATTCGTCGTTTTACATTACACTAAAAGTTTTTTTAGCATAATGATTAAAACATTTGTTTGAAAGACCTTTATTTGACAGGTTTTTGTTATTACTTGTTTAATCTGTATATAACTTATATCACTATATAACTATTATCTGATTGCAAAACTTTGATAATCATTAAAGTTTTTATTTCTAAAAAGAATTTTTTGGTTTTATAAGAGTATAAATTTGAGGTTTCTATTTGAAATGACTTCTACTTTTTCATTTAAAAGTTTTTTAAACTCAATTTTATTTTCTAACTTGACTTATTATTGTTAATAAATTTATTATTATTTAAGGAGATTTAAACTATTAATACAACTGTTTTTTGTTGTATCTTAATTCAATATATATAAGCAAATAGAAGATACTTAGTTTATTTTAATACTTCAACACTAGCTTTTAGTTTTTCACTATTTTCCTCTGTTAAATTATTATAGGCTAATAGCTAAAAAAAAAATTTTTAAACAGAATTAAATAAGCTATCAAAACGACTGCTACAGTTACAAAACAAAATTTTAACGTAGTTAAAAGTTTTAATTGATTAACTTTTGTTCACAGAATTAACTGTAAAACATTGGATTTTTTTTTGAATTTAAATAAAGAAAAAAAGTGATAGAATTCAGGTTTAGTTCCCTAAAGATTATTCCAAGTCAAATACTATTTCATGGTATTTTACTACGAAACATATAGTTTAAAAAGTTTAAAATTAAATTTTAAACTTTACAACTAGCTTGCTTACAATATATCTTAGCATTGAAACTAATAAAATTACTGCATTGACTGAAGCAGTTGATGAAACCACTTTTCATATTAGATAATCAACCAGTCGGTCAAACTTCCTCAAACAAGATCAGAAATTATTTTTTAATTTTTATTTGATATGTGTAAAATAAACTGTTCATTTTTTTATAGGTTTTTAATCTCTGGTAAGTTATTTTAGAATATGCATATTTATGAAATATTTTAACTATTTTGTTTGGCTTAAATAAGTTACTTTGTATTAACTTCTAAATGTCCGAAATTTGTTAAATGAGATACTATTATTATTTCAGGTTTCAGTTAAGATTTCAGATGGGTAACGTACAGCTCAGATCAAGTCGCAGATTTCAGTCGAACTTCGACCCGCTAAGTAAACTGAAAACTACTTGTGCAATTTAATAAAATTTAGTTTTTTGATACTTAATATTTTGAAACTCGCTTTCATTTCGTTTTCAGTTCACAATAGTATTTCCTAGATCACAATAATACTAAATTATTTTATTACAATTTAGCTCGAGTTTTTTATTTTCTTATTTGTTATTTTTTTTAAATTATGCAGCCCGCAATTATTTTTTTTAAAGACTTGAAACTAGAAAAGATTTTTTAGTAAATATGAATTGCTGACTACAAAAGTTGTCCACCACTGACCTAAAAGTTTCATTAGTTTCAAAACAGTTAATATTTAAAAATGATTGATAACAGATTACATAAGACTTTTTAATAATTAAGTATTTTAATACACTTTACTTGGCTTCTAAGAAAATAACTGTAAATTATTTTCTCAAGCCCTGTAACGACTTTGAACACAAAAGTGCGTGCATAAGAAGTACCAGACTAAATTACATTTCGAACACAACTTTTTTTTAGACCAAAGGTTTGTACACAAAAGAAAAACTACTTTGTAAAATCGTGGGGGGCGATTTTTTTTCAAATTACTGAAAAGGGGGCGATTTAGTAAATAAGTTTGGGAAACCCTGAGCTAGACAATGGCAACTTGTTAGCCACATCTTTGAACCTTTTTGCACTGTAAAGCAGCAGTGTAGTAGAATCAACGCATTGCTGTCAAGTGTATTACCGCATTGACAAGTAATTAAATTTTTTTAAAGGGAAATATTTCACCAGTCCAAAGTGGCCCTACAACCTTGGCAGAAAATATAAAAGAAGCTTTAGAAAGAAGGTTGTACAAACAACAGCTCATACTAAAACTTTATGAAAACTGCTTTTTGTTAGTCAGCTGCTGATCCACGGTATCGACTTCAATTCATCACTCCTAATCTCAAACAGGAAAGGCTATTGAAATTAGAAGTAAATAAGCACAGTTGTCGTGAGACTGGTCAAAGTAGTCACTTTCTTCGAGTACAACCGCTTAATAATCCTAAAACTTAACTATCTTCAAACTATGTTCCTAATCATTTTTTACTGTCCTACTCCAAGTTTGAAACAAAAGCAAGTACAACCACTCACGAAAGCTAACAACAAGATTTAAGAAAGAAACAAAGGTTTTTTTATTAAATAAATTCACATGACCAAATTAAAAAGCTGAGGTTTTATCTTGGTGGAAGTGAAAGATGAGATACCAACATCTTTCCAGGAAGCATATTTCGGCACCCCCATATTCTGTTTATTATAAAAAATTATTCTTTTAAGCTGGTAACTTGTACAAGCAAAATCAAAAGCGATTGCTTCTAAAGACCGGCAAAAAACTTTTATTTACTCATCATATCTTTATATGACTACAATATATTTTTCTAAATTATTAGCGTGGATATAAGTAAATGTTAGTTAACAAATTACTATACTTACTTGTATATATCTAAACAGTTGCTAAAGAAATTACTATTAATCTTTTTGCGTATTAAAGTTTAATTTAAGCTTATCACAAAAAAAAAACAAGTAAAGTTTGTGTTTTTTTAAGCATTTTAACATTTAATTTTTTTTACATCGTATAAAAGGAAAAATTCAATCGTATAAGTAGCTTGAAATCCTTACATAAAAATCTATTTGGGATTTCGTATATATAGAATTTATTTGTCTTGTTTGTACGACGTTTGTTTTTTTCATTTTTTTGTTAGTGTTCGAAACAGAATAGCTCAACAGTAACATCGTACTTCTATTTTACCATGACAAATGATTAAAAAACATTTTACTTAAATAATGGTATTATGGTCATTGACTTTTCAAAGCTTTAATTTTTTAGGATCCGTATCCTACCGTACTCTAATAAAAAAACTGGATCCGGTATGATTTTAATTTAAAAAAAAGAACTGGATCTGGCCGGTAATTAAATTTGAAAAAAGATCCGGATCCGGCTTGATCTTAAATATTAAATATAGTACGTCGCTAATATAAACAGATATGTTAAGGGTAATTAAAATAATACTTCTTTAAAAACAATAAGTTAAAAGAAAAATTTCGTAAAAAAAACCATCCGTTTGGTTAGTGTCAGTAGCTGATTTAGGGAAAAAGTGAAACTGTGAATTCTAAATTATTCGCATCACAGAAGAAAAAAAGATAACGTTCCTAAAAAAATTAAAAAAAACTTCAAGTTCGAAAAAAAACTACAGTAAGCAGCAAAATAATGAAGTACCTACAGACGTTGCATTAATGTATTTTCAAATAACGTAAAAACAGTGATATAGAATTGGAAGTTTTATATCTTCGCCTAGAAAAAGAGAAAAACTGTTGCTAAAAGTCATCTATCTAAAACACAACTTAAAAAGTATAAATGCAAAAAACTTGGACAAATATTTTCAAAAAAGATAAAAGTTGTCCAAATTATGACATCATACCAACTGAGGTTATAAACTGTTAGAAATTCTGAAGAAACTAAAATAGACAAAAAAAGCATTTAATTTTTACAACGCAAGAAATGTGGATAGTAGTGGTGTGAGTCCTTAATTTCGCTTTACAAACTGTAATTTACACAAATTATTTTTATTCTGTTTAAAAAACGCATAATATTGGGGAAATTGCGAACATGTCCACAGACCATGTTATACACTCAAATAACTAGAAGTGTTTTTATCAAGGCTATATCTAGGGCATTTCTAGTTCAAAATGATTGGACCATTAATACGTTTATTACATCATAACAAAAAAATCAAAGTAGATTAAAAATGATGTCAACGACGAAACAATTAAAAGAACGATGGAACATCATGCTACGCTAGGGATCAGCAAACTGGTGCCAACAAAGCCAAAACATGCGGCGTGCAAAGTATTTTTTAGCTCAGGACATACCTTTTTAAAAACAATAATAGAAAGGTTTTTGTGGTAAAATCTATAAGTTAGGCTCTTAATTTAATAGTTAAAACTTGCAGACATCACAAAGTTTAAATTTTTATTATATTGTACTGATAAAACTGGCAAGAAAATAATCTAAGCTAAGCAATATATGCTAGCATTAAAGTTTAAATAACAAACAAACCATTGTTTAGATCGACTTCACCGAGCAAAGTATTTGGAGAAGATCTTTTCTGTTACATACTTGTAAACACCAGTTTGATATTACCCGTCGCATTATCACTGCTGCCATCAAAATATACTTTCCCGTGCAGTTTCTATCACGCCTGTGGTTTTAATGTAACTGTTTATAGCATTTTTAAATACGTTAATATTGTTAGTATTTTATATAAAAACAAAGGGTTGTGACAGTTAAATATTTATATTAAATGAAACTTAAAATAATATATATTAGAAAAATACTTGAAATTTTGATTTGTATATTTTTATGGTGCTCTAACAACTTACGAATTTTAGTGTAATTAGAACTAGTTTAATTAATAAATTCAATAAAACGTGCAAATTCAACGGGAAGTGCGAACTCAAAAGGTGTGAACTCAAGAGGAAAATTCCTGTAATTTACATATTTTCTTTATGTCCTTTTCTGAAAATAATATATCTAGTTTTAGTATACGGTGATACTTGTGTCTAAGAACATTGCATATATTGAACAACTAAAACAATAAGACCTGGAATATAAAACACGTAGTACCATGACTAAACACTTTACAAACACTAAAGTAAACATAAATTAGCTTTAAAGAAATAAGGTCGATAACAAACTATTGAATAGATATCAAACTTAAAATATATAGAAGATCTTTTTCAAACAAGAAAGTAACTTAAGAATTATGTAAAAAACAACTACAGTAACCTCTCGCTTGTTTACGCACATTGTGTCCACAGAAAAAAATGCGTAATGATACGAAAGATCATAAAGATACGAGAGGTTCCAAATATACTTTATATAATAGCTTTTTTTTGATATTGATTCTAGTTAAAAGCAGACTGGGGATTTTCCCACTTTTAACAATTTGTTTACTATATTTATAAAGATAAAAACAAAAGATAAAACTATACATATATAAAAAATAAAAGGATTTGAAGAAGAACTTCAAATAAATAAAAAACGTCATATGAAAATTAGTGACGTGTTTACTAAAAAAAACAATTTTGATATGTGTTAGGTGTAAGCTCTATATTTATTTAGTATCACTGCTACTTTTTGCTAGTAGGTTTCATTAGATTTATTCATATATAAGGCAAGAGTACTGTATTATTTATTTGTGTTTCGAACTCTCATTATTTCATTATTAACACAGTCATATTTCTATCAAAATTTTAATTTAATCTGTTATTATTAACATAATTTCTGATACAATAAGTTATATGTAACTAAATGGTTATCAATTAGTAAAGGAACACAAGTTTACAAAGTCTAAAGATATAGAGTAATGAGTTAGCATTTAAAAACATATTTTAAATTAAAAATATACAATAAACCTAATTTGTGCAATATTAAAAATAAATTCTATTTTTTAAACGTTTTAGAATTCTAAAATGCGTAACGTCACGAGTGCGTAAAGATGCGAGAGGTTACTGTAATTAAAAAGTGTAGGTTGTTGCTTAAACTTAAATTTAAGTTTGTCAAAACTCTGAAAAGCATTTCAAAAACACGATGGTTATTAGCAATTTATACTATTACAATTTTTTTGTTAAAAGGCAAATGTTTTGATTTTTAAAGGTTTATCAAAGCTAAAATGAAAAAGTTTAAATCTTTACTGAAATTACGCTACAGCTATAACCAATTATTATAGTTTTATACATAAGTTTTTTAACCATAGTATTGGTATTAATAATTTTCATAAAACCCAAAATTATTATAACTAAATTTAGTTTTACATTAACTCAAAATAAGAGTTAACATTCTAAGATTAATTTGTTTTACTATGTAAAAGATAAAAAGTTGTTAAAGAATATTTTTATATATTTGTTTAATGTTTATATTTAACGACATGCTTACTATTTATAAAGGTCAGTATATATGTGCAATTAATGTGTTTATAATTGATTAAAAAAAATATTCACTAAATAACTTACTATTACTTCATAAATATAGTTAGAATAAAGTTGACTAAATATTACAATGAAAGTTATAAGGAAAAATAAAATAATTATCTTAAAATTAAAACTATAATTTAGAGACATTAGATCGACAGCTAAAATGACTTTACGAAAAAGTAGTTGGCCATTTTGGGGTAAAAGTTCAAAGATTTTGTAAAACTGCTAAAAACGTTAGATGTAGATCACTGCCTTGTCTCCTATACTAGATAGAACAATAGATGTATAGAGAATAGGCATGATTGGCATATTTTTTACGTTCCAAATGGGATAATTATATTAGTTAGTTGACCGTAAATAATTATATGTTCTTATTGATCAGGGGTCAGCAAACTATTATAAGCTGCAAGCAAGTTTTTCTATAAAAGTTTGATTGTGGGCCTAACTATACAAAAAAAAAATCGTTTTTGCACGCAGTTGCTTCTCAAAAATCTACGCACACTACATCCACAACAGAAATCCGTAATTAAATGAGAGAAAGTAAATAAGTGTGGACTAGTAAATGTACCTAATACTTATCCGCTGTTTTCTAATAATGCATTTGACTTTAAACACAGGTTTGCAAATCGTTTTTTTTTTTTTTTTTTCAGGTTTTTAAAAGTACACATTTTTGGGTCTATTTTTAGTTTAAAGTTAAGTTTAAGGTAAGAAACTGTGTTAAATAGTATAAAAATATTGAAAAGATACTGTAAAGCTACTTTAAATATATTTTTTAATAAAAACCATTTTTGATTATAACAAAAAAAATTATTCATATTATAGAATTTTTGAGTCAAATCGAAGTTTTACTACTGAATATGTGAACATTGTTAAAGTTCCAGGTTTTTCCAGTTTTTTTTGCCTAAATTGTCAAATTCCAGGTTTTTTCCAGGATTCCAGGTAAAGTGGCAACACTGTAAACATTTAATTTATGTTTGATTTTTTTATTATTATTTATTCGACACATACCTTAAATTTATAACAAACAATACTAATTAATTTCAATTTTTTGTATTCCTTAGAGAACTCTTAACTGCGTAACTAAAGGAGTATCCGTAATCAAACAAGTGCGTAGATTCACAAGAGGTTACTGTAATTGTAGAAATCAATAACAAATTACTATTTAAATCAAAATGTGATAAAATAAGAAAAAAAGGAGCTCTAGTAAATAATAGTTTCTAAATCAAAAAGCTAATTGTAACTTAAAAGCTTTTTTATTTTTGTTTTTAAAAAGTTTGTTTCGGGCTGATAACTCGTAACCCGCCGATTTTTGCTTTGAGAGTAATTTTTGGCCCACGGCCAAACCCGAATATGATCCAGTTCTTTAATCCCGGGTGTAAGAGGTCAGTGTTAATTAGTAAACAGTATAAAATCAAATTTGTTTTTAAGTAGTCATATAACAAGAAAAAACGATTGGTTTCTAAATTTATGCTAAAAAGGCGTTTATTAAAACGAGTTTATGAAACCTTGCCCTCTGTTAGTCGGTGCCCAATTAGTCTTATAACCAGATGAAACGACATAACCTATTGTAGTTGGGCAGCTTATTAATAACAAAATTATTTTCTTTCTCTATTTCATATATTTTGCTTCTTGAAAATATCATAAAAGTTTCATTTTTCGGAACTTAATTTGTTGTGGGACTGCTACAGAAATATTTAAAATACAGTACTGGTACGAAAATAAAAAGTTCATTTTAGAAATTAACTCACATCTTAACAGTATACTCAAAAATGAATAAAATTATTCTCATACTTTTTAGACATTACCAGATTTTCAAGCAATTTTATTGAAGAATACTCTCATTTGGCCTACAAAAACTGAATGCTTATTTAAAAATGATTCGATCATTATAATATCAGCAAACAAACTTGATGACGAGGGACGTGCATCCGGCTATTTTAAGTTTCTTCAGCACGAAGTTTGGCTGCTGATCATCATCTTTCGTTCTTCTTCTCCGGTGGAGAGTCCTGCCGTGGACCTTTTGCTTCAATGTTTCTTCTTTCGCTTCGTTGCTGTTGTTAGGTTTACTAAGTAAATCCTATAGTAATATCCTTAGTAATAAAAATAATTGTTTATTTTGCCTTTACTTGTTGAGTTATATGTTTTTAAATTAAATTTATTTTTTATTAATCTTTATTTCATACTATTCGAGCTCAAATACTTGCCGTCCGTGAAACTTTCACTTGCATCAACACTCTCCGAACTTGAGTTCTGGCAGCGACTTGCGACAATCTGTCTGAAAGATTGCATAAAAAGTTAATTGTTTTTAAAGATGCCAACAATTTGGCGTAAAGCTGAAAACGTTTTTGAAAAATCTAGTTTCTTTTGCAAAAGTTTTTCAACTAAACTAAAAAGTTCTTTTGTTCTTAAATAGTGAAACATTTGATTAAAACTTAAAAATGTATAACGAAAAAGTTTAGCGGCTTTACTTAGTAATGAGATTTAATTAAAATTTAATGTGTCGATTTTGACGTCAATTATAGTTTATTTTATTTGAACGTAAATTTTTGTTTAGACGACTTATAAAGAACACATATACAAAGTATTAAAACAATAAAACGTAAACTGCAGCTTAAGTGCACTAGCATATATGTAACTACATACAGGATTTATACGGGTTTTTCTCATTCAGGTGTCGATTATGACGTCAATAATAGTTTATTTTATATGAAACTCTGAATTATTGTTTAGACGATTTATAAAAATGCATATACAAAGTATTATAACGATACAACGTAAACTGCAGGTTTGGTGCACTAGCATAAAAAATATAAAAATGTAGGGTTGCAAATATTCAGCTAACTATAGTAACGTGTTATAATTAATGTAGTAACGTTTTGTTCAGGTGATCACAAAAGCCTACAAAATTAAAACCTTAAAAATTTAGCCCGAAAAGAAAACAAGGTTTTTTTCAATATTTACACCTCATGATTAAGTTTAAAACTGAAATATGTGTTTTACTTTCTACTGAAAACTTCTGAAAATATAAACTTAGCTGAAAATCTAGTTATAATTTTATTACGTTAAAAAATACATCTATTTCACACCTTAAGTTTACAAATATAAGACAATGCTGATGTTCTTTACGTAAGCAATGACCCTCACATGGCCCTAATATAATAGCAAGCTTTTTATCTTTTACCAGGAAATAAGTCTTTTTTTAGGATTAGTTTTGTTAAAAAATCTCAGAATTTTTAAAGTATTTAACAGAAATATTTTAATATTTACTTAAGTTGGCAATTATCAGGGATCTGTTGACCTCTAAAGTTTAGAGCTAGATTATAAAAGATTATTGCATATACATCATTTCTTGCTCTGTTTTTAATTCATTACACAGAATAGAGTTTAATACTAAATTCATTTTATAGATTGTCAACTTTATCTGTGGTAGTTTTTTTGATTATGACACATTTGAAAAATAATTTAACATTGTTATTCTAACTGCCTTAACATTATATACTAATATTTTTCATAATATCAAAAACTTTTAACTTTTTTAAACCTCATTATGAAGTTTGTAGTTTGACTTTTTTCAGTTTGAAATGTTGGTAATTACTAAGGATGATGTCGCACCAATATCAAGCTGATATTATGTTATATCAATATCTTTTTCCCAAAGTTGGCGGTAGCGCCCCCTTGGACCGATTTTAAGTTGAAGGGCAATAATTAGAACGGGGCAAAAGGGGAGGTGGGTGCAATTTTGACATTATGGGTAATTTTAAAATTTAGAAACTTACACTAGATATTCTTGAGTTGCAGAGAGCAAAAAAACATCTTAGGCTTTTTAAATGGTAGTCTTGTTGGAAGGGGCAATAGCCTTTTTAACTTCTTCAAAGGGGCAATTTAAAAAAAAAAATGGGGAATCCTGGTTTATATTGATTACAATACTGTGAAATAAGTTCGATTAAATATTTTAGTTTATAAAAATAAATTTAATTCCTATTACGTATTTATATAGCTTGTTTAAAACAAAGTATATTTTTAGATTAAACGTATTAGGCTTAAAACATTGACTGTAGCCTAAAATCATGGTTAAAAAAGATATTAAATACAATATAATTTCAGCTTGATATTCGTGCAACATCATCATAAGTAATTACCGAGATGTTTAAAAAAACTAGTCAGTTTGATTTTAAATCTTCTTTTTGTTTGTCATTTGAGTAACAATTTTTAATGTTTATTAAATGTTCTTGATAAAATGTTTTAAAAAAAATTTAAAAAAACTAATATAGAAATTAAAATATAATAAACTAGCATTAAACGAAATATTCTTTGATTAAAGAAAATTTAGATTATATATAAAATTAAAGTCTGATTTTTGATACTCTAATTAACTTAAATATATAGCTAAAATGGTTTAACAAATAATTCAATTCAAATTGTAGGTTCACATATTAAAAACAAAATTTATTACAAAGTTTATAGTTTGTAAATAAATTTTAAACCTTTTAATAAATTATTCTTTCAAATTTTTTTTATTTATACTAATTACCTAGGATGATAATGCACCAATGTCAAGCCGAAATCACATTATCAGGATTGCCACTTGTTTTTTTCAAAATTTTTTCCAGGTTTTTAAAAGTACACATTTTTAAGTCTAATTTTAGTTTTAAGTAAATTTCTATATAAGGAACTGTTTAAAATAGTATAAAAAACATTTAAAAGATACTGTTAAATTACTTAAAATGTGTTTTTAAATAATAAAAAAATTTGATGATGACAAAAAAAACTTATTTATATGAAAATTTTTTTGTGTCAAATCGAAATTTTGCCACTGAAAATGCTAAAATTAAATATAATTCCAGGTTTTTCCAGTTTTTTTTTCAAAATTTCTCAAACTCCTGGTTTTTTCAGGTTATTTTTGCCTAAATTGTCAAATTCCAGGTTATTCCAGGTTTCCAGGTAAAGTGGCAACTCTGTATTATGTTCAATGTCTTTTTTAACTACAATTTTAGGTTAAAAACTTATAATCACTTTATCTTGTAAAATAAATTAAAAGTGATTAAACGTTTAAGTTTTAGAAGTTTAAGATAAATAAGTTAAGTTATTTAATGTAATTATCAAAAATATGAATGCAATATTGTATAATAAAATTGATTCAATATTTTATTTGGTAAAAATAAATTCAATTCTTACTGTGTATTTATAAACCTTCTTTAAAACAAAGTATCTTTTTATATTAAACATATTAGGCTTAAGCCTAAATTTATGGTTTAAAGAAACATCAAATACAACATAACTTCAGCTTGATATTGGTGCGACATCATCCTGGTAATTACATATGTTTAATTTTATACAAAAAAAACCAAATAGAGAAATGATTAATGAACTCCTTATGGCACAAACCAAATACTTTTGAAGTGCATATATTTCAAAATAAAATTAATTTTTTGGGGCATTTATATTAAACTAAAATGAATTAGGTTAACACATGGAAATTACACTACCAAAAAGATCACTTTAATTTCTTGACAATTAAATAAATCTAATTAATGGCCTTGCCAACCTCATAAAACAAACAAAATAGTCTTTGAGGAAGGCAGAAGATGGTAAGTTAATTGCCTTTGATCAGAAAAAAAAATTCTGAATATGAATTCATTTAAAAATTTATTAAACTCAGAAATACTTTTCTTTGATTCAAAAAATTTTGCTTGAGTGGTTTTAAATTGATATGAGTCACATAAAACTAGAATAACTTTATTAAAAAAAATATGGTATAAGAATAAAACTCAATCAATTTACTTACTATCAATATTTTTTTAATTCTAAAAGCTTAGTTCAAATTAGGGTTAAGAATACATAACTAAATAAAGGGTCAAAAAAAAGTATGAAAACAAAACTATTAAAATAAAATAAATTTAACAAGCTTGAGTTATTAAATAAATTTAACCTTAAGTTTTATAATTAAAAAAACTCAAAACAAGCCTGAATGAACCTGAAAAAAGCTCAATCTAGCCATGGTTTGGCAAAATCTGTAAAGATTTTGTGTCATGCAGAAATATTTAAAAAACATTAGAAATATTAGATAAATTATATCTGTGTAGGGTCTAAATTCAAAAAAAAAAAACCTTTAATGGATGGTAAACCAGTCAATTTTTCCAAATTCCACAGTGATGTCCCTTTTTCATTAGAAGAGGTAGTTTTTGTTTTCAATATATATTAAGTTAAGCTTGAAAATGAATGTTCTTTTAATAGTCTCAAAACAGTCGAACTAACCTAAGTTTTTTTTCAGTTTTATATTCAGACAAATTTCAAAAATAAAAAACAACTGTTTAAGTAACTTGTTTTTTAGTTTATCAAATAGAATGATTTTGTTTAAATAAGATCCACAACTTGAAAATCCGCTCTGTAGTGAAACTTAGTTATTGTTTTTTTTCTAAAGTTATAAATTATTAATTACTTAAAGATTTACAGTTCTACCCTTTTTATTCAATACGCTGTTCTTAATGATTTTAAATACAAGAGTATAACGAGGAATTATCAAAAGTCCTTTAGTTGCTTAGATTTTTAATTTTTCATTCATATAATGCAATAAAAGAACTTAAGAAACAGCATCTAAATATGTTTTAGCTTACTAAGACTAGCTTGATGTATTAATAGATTCAATTTTAACAAATCAAATATTTTATTGTATAAGTTTAATTGAAGTTAACTTTCTTTAAAAGCTCTATCAAAAAAAATAATTTTTTTTTACACACTGTAACTAAAATCAAAATTTAGTTAAGCGGAACTTAAAAAACTTATAAAAACATTTCTTTCAACCAAAATAGTATATAAATAAACTAAACACTTTATAGAATACTTTTTTATCAATGAAGTTACATACTTCTACAAAAATTTCACAAACTACTTAAAATAAACATTTCTATAGAAGCACAAATAAGTAAAAAAGTTACTTGTAAACTTTATTACTAACCTTGCAATGTAAAACTAACTTATACTTAATATGTGAAGTATGTTATGTTGTTTATTGAACAGTAAAAAATAAGTTCTCAAAAAGTTTATCTCAAGACTTGGAATACAAAACACCTTTTGCTTGTTAAGTAAAGTACACGGATAGAGTTTAATTTTTTGACCATAATAGTTTTTACAATAAAAATTTTTATAAAGTGAAAACATGTTAAGATTTACTTATTAGCACAATAAAATTTTATAAACTTCTTATTTTTTACTGGTAAAGTTTAAAAAAGTTATGTAATTTCGTTTCAGTTTTTTTATAAGTTTCTTTTTGTATAAAACAAAATACTTTTGAAAAATTAGTAAACATTTTAAAGTTCTAACAAAATAGAAGCTATTACAAGAGTCTCTTGCATATTTTAACTTGAAATGCAAAACAATAATAAATATCACGTTTTAATTTCAAATTGGTTAGCTAAAGAATTTTTTGTTTTTCATTTGTGCTCGTAATAAGTGCTTTGATAACATTACTACTTATCGTTGCATCATCTAGATCAAGTTTTTTTATAAAAAATATTTTTATTTAGTTAGTTTTAACTGGTAAATAAAGATTCAAGTTTTTTAGTTTATATGTGACTGTTAGCAAATTAGATGTTCGTTGCTTTGAATTGAAGATCTAAAACAATCTTTGAACTCCTCACCTATAAATAGTCATTTTTATTTTATATACTTTTGCTATTAAATTCTAAAATAACTTTTGTCTGACTACATTTTAATAAAATAAGCAGTTTTTAAATAACTAGTTTTTATATTTATATTGTTTTAAATGGTTATGTAATTAACTGCAAAAATTACCTGTAAAATTTCAAATTTTGTTTTACCCTTTTAATAGTCTATATGTAATTTTTTTTTAACACAATGAAAAGCATAAACAAAGTTGCGAGATACGTGAATGTAGAAATAAGAGAAACTTAAATTTTTTATGTATGATGATGTTAAATGCTAATGTATTTTAAAAGTTAAATTAGTAAACTTTTAACCTTTATATATCTCACGTTATATTTAAAATTTAAGCTAAAAATTTAACCTTATTAAAATTAATTTAACCCTTTTAAAAAAGTTTTAAGAATCCTTGAGCTTGTAAAGATTGCTATCTTTATGAAATTTGCTTTATGTCGAAAACTTTAAAGTAAAAGTATAAAAATATTTTTATTTTAAATTATATAGTAAAATAAATTAATGAAGTTTTCTAGTTTTACATTTGTTTTTGTTTTATTTAAAGCTTAAACTTGTAACTCATTTAAAGCTTGTTAACTTTTAGTTTATATCTTGCAAAGTTCGTTGTTATATCTTTAAACATGATAGTACAAATGTTAAACAGAGGAGTTTAAAATTCGTAAACGCTTGTCATTCGTGAAATACTCTGAAGATAAAAATCTCAAAAATAAAAATGTTTTAAGTGAATCATTTATATATTTTTAATATTCTTAAATTCAAGCTAATCGTTTGTTACTAAAGTCGCCTGCGAAGCAAGCCTGCTGAAATATATTATACAAACGAGTTTTTAACGTATTTTTTAAATTTAGTTGACAATATTTCTGTGTCTCAAGCGAGTTCACACACATCAACGGAGCTCTGTGAAAAAATAAATGCTGCAAGAAGAGAATATAAGCTAAAGTATATAGCTATATGCTATAAAATCCGATTGTTACAAAAATGTATTAATACTTAGTTTAATTAAGTGATTAGTATATATCATTACGTAGTATTTTAATTTAATAAATACTACTTATTGATCTTCGCCTTGGCTATAAATCTATGACAGTCGGATTATATAACATATATTGTATATATTACTAACTATTTATTTACAGTAAACACACACATTCACCTACTTTAGCCTACATTCTCTTCTTGCAGCATTTACTTTTCTCACAGAGTTCCGTTGAAGTGTGTGATTTCGCTTGACACACAGAAGCACATGTCAGTTTAATAAACATCAAAGTATTGTGAAACTTTGTTTTTATTAGATCCTAAATCGCAGTGCTTCCCCAAAGCCGCAGCTAAAACAAGCATAATTTGAGCTCCGCAGTCGGTCACTCAAGTGAGCGCACAGTCGCTGCTGCAAACAGACCAAAAACATTTTCAAGTGCGAAACACTGAAGTATTTACTACATAACAGAATGTCATAAAGCGCGGTTTCACAAAATGGCCGAGTTGGGAACCATTTTAGAGAGTTAAGGGCCATAAGCTGCAATTGGTCCAAAGGGGGGACGTGAGTAGTTAAATTTTGAAACTTATTCTAGATAATGTGGAGTTCACGATGAAGAGCAAGAAAGAAAAAGTCTTAGGCGTGGTTAAGGGCAGTTTTGAAAATTAAAACAAAAAATGAGGGAAAGCATTTCGCCCACAGTAAATTTTTAAGAATTTTTTTGGTGAGCGGTCATTGTATTTTAAATTTCATTAAAAGGGTGGTTAGATAAAGCTTTGGATACCCTGTTAAAAATCGAACTATTGAAAATTTGCTGGTTAAGTAATAGTACATAAGTTAGTCACACCAAACCTGACAATTTGGAATTTTAAAACAAGAAGTCTACCACCTACAACTAGCATAAAACTTTTTATTAATAAGTGTACAACATAAACATCAAAGAGTTTTTCAAATTTTGTAGAGACAAAAGACACCAAAATGCATAGAAATTAAGCAGTTTCACACGTTGCAAAAATTTAACAATGAAAAATTACAATCATTTTTCTTAAGCTTTGAAAGTTCCCTTATAAATTTAAACCGAAATTTAAAATTTGTTCCGTGCAAATTCATTTGACTTGTTTTTTCAATTTGCACTAAGTGAATAAATGGATAAAATTAAAGATATATGACAAGAGAGTCAAAGTAAAATTGCACTCCTCGTAGTAAAAAAAAATAAAATTTTAATTAAAAAAAAATTATCAATACAACATTTAGAGAAAAATAAATAAAAAGTTATATATATAGTTCTTAATTAAAATCGATGAAAATAAGATTTGTTTTTAACTACTTATAGTTTAAATGAAGTTTAATTTTGAAAGAAAGAACGCACTAAATTTCGCAGCTAGATTTTTATAAAAACATTTGGAAACAAAGAGCATCAAATAAGATAAACTGTTTACTATGAAAAACATACTCTAATTTAGTTTTTAATTTTTTGGAACATCAAAATAATTTTCATGCACTTTACTGTACTGAACACAGAGATGAAAACTTTAGGAAACACTTACTTAATGTATACTTACTTTAAAATCTTTTATTCAATAAAACTTTAAAACTTGTGTTGAAATACTTCAAGTAATTGCTGTTTTTAAACAAATAAAAACCATCTAATTTGGCGTTTATAAAAGAAACAACATATTCAAAAAAAGATCACAAAAGACATTCCTCATCTTCTTCATTGCAAATCCATTCATTCTGCGAGGAAAAGCGAGGAAAGGAAGGACTTCCATTTCTTAGTTCAACCAAGCCGTCTTGTTGCCATGGCAGCGAAGAGTTCATTGTTTTCCAAGGTTCTTTGAATCTAACTATTAAGTTGTTCATCAAATGGTGAACCATTTGTTTATAAGCGAAGTCCACGACGTCATCACTTGAACACGTTACTTTGTGACGTAATATTCCTAAAAATAATACTTTTGGTTAATTTCATAAGTTATAATACTAAAAAAACGTTTTAGAAATAAACTAATAAATACTAGAAGCAAATAAAAGAATTAAACAAATGTTGTTTGATTAACATTTATTAATAAAATTTACATGCTTATTGTTAACTATCTTTATTCTATGTTGTTGAAGTGGTAGTTGACAGCTGTTAACTAAAAGTAGTTTTGCAGTGATTTTAAACAAAATACTTTTAAAGTTTGTATGCATCATGACAAAACATAACTATAGGAGCTTCTAATGATAACTACAGAAAAAAGAAGATATCAGTAAATACTTGGAAACTAGATGTTCATTTATTAAATTTCCTGCATAAAAAAAAAACTTGACTTTATAAATGTTTTTTAATGAGCTCACCTTTTTTGTTATGGTAATGAATAGATAAATAACGAAGTATAAATAGCTTTTTTAACGTGAAACTGGAAGTTTTTTTGATACAGCAACTAACCAGTAATGAAAACGTCTTCCAAATAAAAATCTTCCTTTTCAGTAACTTTCGATGCACAAACTAGCTTGTTCATCATTTTAATGCTCAAAGTCCACATACCGCCATGGCAAAAAGCTGGGAAGTATCTTTCGCTGTACATTCTTTCAGGTATATACCTGTAAAGTTCATAACTTAATCTGGCAGTTAAAACTTTTGGTATGCTTATTGTGATAATATGGTAACCAAGTAATCGTTTTGAAAAAAAAAAAACAACAATTATGTTTTATAGAACTCAGTATATTAGGTCTTTTTATTGTCGCATTTTGACTTGTAATATATTTCAATTCTGATATTAGTTTAAAACTCGTTTCTTAATCATTACTGGACTTTTTTTTTATATTTTTGAACAAAATTAGTGTATATTTAGTAGAACAGCTTTAAGTCGTGTTATTTTACAATGTATAAAAATTTATATTTAGTTTAAATAAATTTATCAGAGTTTAATTATACCATTTTTTATATCTCGATGACCTGTCTCTAACAGGTTCTGCGTTCTCTGTTCTCTTAAATCCACAAAATATTTTGTTTTCATTTTCATTGACTTTTATCGCTTTGAATGAATTATACACGTTTTGGACGTTCATTAAGCAATCATCGTCAGTAACTGTTACCCAATCAACTTCAAGCTTTTGAAATTTCAGCCAATGAAAACTCGATAAAACCTGAAATATTTTGTATGTAAATAGATAAATAAATGTAGAACTTGTATTTAAACCTGTTAACAAAATCACCATTTCTTTGTTCACATAAACATATATTATCTAGATTTATTTTTGTAGTTAAAGTTTTTTTTGTTATCTACTATTATTGAAAAAAAAATTTAAAAAAAATATCAATAGTACTTTCCGTATACTTATAATAATTTTTTAACAAAAAATCAACTTTATTTTTAAATTTCGTTTTTACCATAACTTGTTTAAATATCACTTAAGAATGTATACAAGTTATGTTCACACTTTTTTATCTAAGAAATTGTAAAAATATCTATAATCTTTAAATATATAAAAGTAAGAAAACTTTTACAAAAATAATAAAAATAAAAATAAATCATAACACATTTTTTAAAATAAAACTGGCTGTACGCAGATTATGTTTTTTATTTAAGTTTTCTTTTGTTTTTAATTTTTTTTTTAAGATTACGTATAACTATCTTCTTATCGCTCCGTTTAAATGTTGAACAAGCTTCTAACGAATGATTTTCTTGCAAAAAAATTAAACAACTTTGATCAAAGTCAAAAAAAATGTATAAACAATATATTTGTCAGTAAAATCTACTAGTAAAATGTTTTATTTGTCATTTGATTTGTGAAGTTTTGTTTAATCTATAGTTTAATTTAATTAGGTAGCAGCATCCTCCCTTTATAGATAGTAAGTCTTTTTTCAATATAGTCAATAAATACACTTTGGACTGTTTATTGTTAGTGTGATTTCGGCTTTAAATTTTGTGGTTAGTCAATGCGTTTATGTTTTTGATGTTTGATGCTTAATATAAGTTTTATGTGTTTATTTTTATTTTTCGTGTTTATATTTATGGTTTTTAACTAATTTATTTACGTTTAATGATTTTAACTAATATGATTTTTTTTTGTGTTATCTATTCCTTTTGTCTCTACGTAATGTGTCTTTCAGTTGAAGTGGCCAAGGTTTTGATGCCTGGGTCAATCGTAGGACAAAACACTTAAAATAACAAACTAACTTTTATTGGTAGAGCTTGATAACTGTCAATAAAGCTACATTGAAGAGTATCACCATACAATCTATTTTCTTCATGTAGTTGTATTTGCTCGTTATTATTACTCTGTTCACCTTTCTCTCCCACAACGAATATAATGGAATATTGGACATTGTATAGTCTATAGTTTTGTCAAAGTATAATTTGAAAACTTTTAACTTTTTCTAAGCGAAAATAGAAAAAAAAAATACTAAGCCTAAAAATTAGTAAAACTTAGTTAAACTTTGTGCTTTATAATTTATCTAAATATATAAAATAATAAACAAACTCAATAACGATGTTTTTAATTTCTTATAGTATAGACTTGTTTTGTAGTAATGTAGTACGCAATTAACAATAAAAAATTTAAAAAAAACATGCTAATAGAGCTTTTTGTACACAACATTTTTTTATTATCTTTTAAAACATTGTATTATTTTGTTTAGTTTATTTATTACTATTGCTTTAGGGTCAATAGCAAAAAGTTAAAAACAAAATAATATAGTTATTTTTTTCTGACAAGCTTCGTCAACTTTTATCCAAATCATTTTAATATTCAAAGGTAAAATGATATATTAAATAAGTAACTTGCAAATTCTTTAGTTTTAACTTACGAAATCAACAAAAACTCAAACAAATTTCGTTTGACACTAGATACATTGCTTCAGTACAAGTTATTATAATTGAATTTTTTACTCTTTACTTTGTCCCTTAAGTTTTCACAAAGTATTGAAATAGCATTTTAGCGTCTAAACTTAAGTTTAAATGCGTGTTTTTCGACATTTTTTTAGTATAAATTTGTTTATGATTTACTTTTTTTATACTATCAAAAACAAAATATTAAACAGACTAATACACACATGTGTTCTGTATAATGGGTTTATATTTTAATAATTTTTTAAACTAGTTCTTTTAACGTTATGATATTTAATTAAAAAAACAACTTGAGACAGAACCTGTTAAAAACGTTTGCGTGAATTATTCATTATGTTGAAAAAATGATTAATGTTAATTTTGTTATAACTCTCAAAATACAAAACATTTTTCAGTTTTAGTTCAATTTAAACTGAAAAGATGTAGGAAATTTTAAAAAGTTTTATAAGCTCAATTTATCTTTATAACAAATGAACATAACAATAGCATCTAATAAGTTAAAAAAATTTTAATCTTCTAAATTGAATCATCAAATTGAATAAGTTTTACTCTTTGTAGAAACTTTTGTTTTTGTAATTTTAGTAAAACTTTACTATTAAAACGACTTTGTAAAATATGCTAATAAATTGGGCGTTTAAAAACTTACGATTCAAATTTTAAGAAATAAAAATGTAAACATCTCTATACTTTGCTACTAGTTTTATGTAAACTTATAAAACATATTAATTTCTTTTTTAAACATTGCGTACAGATAAAAGTTAAATATGACGTTAAATACCTAAATATAGAGCCCCAAGTTGCTCTAATCAAATTTCTTCTTTCAAAATTCCCCACACTAGATTTTATCAGATAAATCATCTTATTGTAGTTATTTACATCTCTTACTTCCCCCATACTCTTCCAAGGAAGCACATTAGAACATTCTGGCATTGTAACAGGTTTTTCTGCGTTCTGATTAAAAAACTCGTTTAAAACTTGACATATGCCTATGCTAAAAATAAAGTTTTATTTTTACAAGTAGCTTAATATTCAAATGCAAATTTTTGAAACTGGAATTTGAGTTTTATAAATAAGTAAGAATATAAAGAATAATGTAAGGTTATCCAGTATCGAACAACTCTGTAGATTACTTTACGGTTATTTTTTACAGTCACAAATATTGGTTTATTTCTAATTATTACTTTTCAAATGCTTATACTAATTTTTTATTAATATAATTAAATTCAAAATAATATTGTTTAACATTTAATTTAGCTTCTGTGTTAGTATTAATTACTTTTTTATGTAATACTATAAAAAATTGATTAAAATTATATTCTTTTATACCGAAAAAGGGAGGAACAAAGATAACTATTTTATCATTTTTTAGAAGTGAAACAAAAAATAATGAAAATAAGTTAGTTTTTGAATAATATCAAGTTCTAAACATTTTTTCTTATATGCTGTGATCTAAATTTATAAAAGCATTAAATACATAAATGTAGTTAGTAAGTAAAACGAATCCTTAGTATTTTAAGTGAATATTTTATTTAACGTAGTCATATACGTTTTGAAACTAACTATACTTTTAAGTTTTTATTACTTTTAAAATTTCAGTAAAAGTACTCTTAGTAAAGATTTTAACGATAGCAAAAAAAAAGATTTAAAAATTAAGTTAATTTATTGAAAAATTTGAAATTTTGAACGATTTGTTTAACAGCTTGAAAAATATTGATAAACCCAAGTTATAAACTGAATGTTTAAATTATGAAGTATTTATAACGTCTGTATTTAATAAATCTATTAAAACTACTTAAATCTATTAACACCTTTATTTACAGAAACTGTAACCAGCAAATAATTACAAAACAGTTTAAATTAAGATTATGAATAAAGTGATTATTTATTTACAGTATTTTTTCAAATGACGAATTTATATACCAAAAATATATAATAGTAAAACATCTGACGGTAAGATAGAATATCAAATACTTAGCTATTTTAAATTAAAAAAATTTACTACATAAAACAATTTAAAGTACTGACTCTGGCAAACTTTTCGGGCAACTTCTTAAACCTTGTTTTCATTGACCCATAATCGCAGCTAGCTGAAACGAATCTTGAACAGTCTTCATATTTTTCTAAGCGTTCAATTTGTGTGTTGTTTATGTCTCCTTTTTCACATGCTCCAATATTAAAAACTGATAAACGCTCATTTTTCATCTTGGTTGATTTGACAGTTGAGTAAACATCGTGTTGTTCATTAAACTTTTCTTTGAAAAAAGGCGAATAAAAACAGATTAGGTACAAAAAAATTGCACCGAAGCAAAGACAAATAAGTTGGTACTGAAATTTCATTTTAACAAACTAGTGGCTACAACTCTGTAAAGTTAAAACGTGTGGAGGTTAAATAGAAGACAATAAATTTGTATAAGCACTTAAACTTTTAGCAAAGCTAATTAAAAATTATGTGTTGTTTTTTCTTAACTAGGTTTGTAACAAAGTTCTTCAATGAAAAAAAAAGTATAACAGTTTAGATAAAAGTAAAAAAAATAATCTATTGATAAATAGCGATATAAATAACTTTTTTATTTAGACTTGTATTCTTTGTAAAAAATAAAAACTCAAACTTAAAAGAATTAATACATCAATAAAACATCAACGAAACAAATATTCGATGTATTTAAAAACAATTTTATGAAGCTGTCAAATAAAAAATAAAATAAAAGTAAATCGTCGATGTTTACTTATAATATATAATAAAGTTTAATTAGGAAAGGAAGGACTTCCATTTCTTAGTTCAACCAAGCCGTCTTGTTGCCATGGCAGCGAAGAGTTAATTCTTTTCCAAGGTTCTTTGAATCTAACTATTAAGTTGTTCATCAAATGCTCAACCATTTGTTTATAAGCGAAGTCCACAACGTCATCACTAGAACACGTTACTTTGTGACGTAGTATTCCTAGAAATGTTCAAGTGTTGCAAACATTCATTAAACTCAATTAATAAAAAAAAGTTGTATGATTTGGTTAAATTGAAATTTATTTAAAACATAATTTTTCTAGCAAAACCTAAGTATAAGTTGTTTTGGTTATAATAAGTTCATGTCAAGTGAGCTAGAATGAAAAACCGTAACATATTGTTATTGATGTATTTCTTTGTTACAAAAAACATATATTTTTTGTAATTATAACTCTAATTTTACTAACTTTTCATTATTTAACTTATTTTTGGTTGTTTAGGAAGTTTAAATTCAACTTAATAAACATTTTTACTCATAGATTTTGTCATAACTACTAAAAAAATTATTTCAGCTATATTCAATATTTAAAAACTAATTTAAACAAAATCATTATAAAATAAACAAATAAACAGTCAAAAAAGTTAGCTCCGTGTGAGATATATTGGAAAAAAACCAAGTCCATTGATTATGAAGCTTACCTGTAATGTAAACGTCTTCTATGTAATAATTTTTATTTTCAGTAACTTTCGATGCACAAACTAGCTTCTTCATCATTTTAATGCTCAAAGTCCACATACCGCCATGGCAAAAAGCTGGGCAAAGTTTTCCGCTGTACTTAGATCCAGTTCTTTCTCTCGTAGTTATAATTTATTGCTGACTTTTAAATTTAGAGATAATCTAGATTACTTTAAATAAAAAGTGCTACTAATAATTTGTAGCAACTAAGATTAATTCTCCGGTACCAAGCAATAACTTTTTCTATTGAAGAACATGTTCATAGTATGTTGTTTACTGAACAAAAAAAGAAACGATCTAAATGTTTGGTCCTAGGACCTCAGCACGAAAAAACCTTTCGGTCATCGAGTCGTATTCCACTTAGATATAGTTTAACGTTTCGTCCATAACATTTATAATAAAATTTTAACATTTTCAAATGGTTTTAACTTCAGAAGTGCGGCTCAAATACCATTCTTTTTATTGTATTGACTAGGTTATTTTAAATAGGTTGTCTTTGTTTAACTTTTTTATGATATCACTGTTTTACTAATGATTTTCATTCAGTGTAGTCATAAAGCATATTCAACTAACATTGCAAATCTTTGCTATTATATATAAAGAAAAATTGTTAATACTTTTGTTTTATCTTTTGGTTATCATTCAGTATAGATATAACTGAAATAAGAATCACTATACTTCGTACTAACAACGCTGTAATTGGTCCACCAATAGCTATAAAAGGATTTTTATCAACTGTTCTTTCTAATCCACAAAATATCTGGTTGCCACTTTCACTGACTTGTATCCCATTGAACGTATCAAAAACGTTTTGGACGTTCATAAAGCAATCATCATCAGTTACTGTTACCCAATCAACTTCAAGTTTTTGAACGTTCAGCCAATAAAAACTTGATAAAACCTGTGACGATTTATAATTAGTCATTATAATAAACGTGAAAGCGTTTCAGAACTTCTACTAGAATTTTTTTTTTTTGCACAAATTATAAAGTATGTGATAAGGCAAGACATTTTGTAGAATTTTATACGTTTATTTAGTATTTAAAACTACTATAAAACTTTTATTGTTTTAACTAAAAATGAGAGTATAAATATATATGTTTTAAACCAGGGTTTCCCAAAGTGGGCCAAGTGGCCCCCTAGGGGGCCATGACAGATACTCAGGGGGCCATGAGCAGCAAAGGGGGAAGAGGGGGGGGCCATGAGCAGTAAAGGAGTCACAGGGGGGCCATGAGGCCATAACTTGAAACTTACACTAGATATTCTTGAGTTGCAGATGAAGAGCAAAAAAAAAAAAAAAGGTCTTATGTGTATTTTATGGCAGTTTAGAAACTTACACTAGATATTCTTGAGTTTCAGATGAAGAGCAAAAAAAAAAAAGGACTAATGTGTATTTTATCGTAGTTTATGAGTAATCTGTATGTTGAAGGGGGCCATAACTTTTTCAAACTCTTTAAAGGGGGCCATTAGCAAAAAAGTTTGGGAAACCCTGTTTTAAACTGTTTGATTTTTTTTTCTTTTCATTTCATAACTTATAAATAGTTAAAACATATTTTTTCTTGTTGTATGATATGAGTATTTTTTAATTTCTGTTTTGTTTTATTATTTCATCTTAGAGCTTAAAAGAGTATATACAATCTGAATAAAAGCCAAAGAAAAAATCGTTAGAAAAAAAACTAAAGTAATATAATAATAAATAAATTATAACATATTTTATTCATAGATTTATAAAACAATTGTTTGCGTTTCATTTTTAAGATAACTAACTTTTTAATTCTTCTCAATACTAAAAACTAACTTTTGTAATCAGAGAAATGTAGCTGTCAGTGAACTTACATTGAAGAATATCACCATACAATTTGTTTTCTTTTTCTAAAGAGTGCTGTAATTTTTCGTGATTTCCATTTTCCATATTAAATTCTCCTACCATGAACATAAGAGAAAATTGTGCATTTTTAAGTCTGTTTTACAATTTTGAAATTAGTAATTTCAAATTTAGTCTTGCTCTACACTTAAACTAATTACTAATAATGAAGTAATCTTTCATACTTTTAAAGGATTTTATTGTTATAAAATATGCGTTTTATATAACTTATTAACTCTGTTTTAAATAAGTCCTTCACTAAAGTAAAAACTTTTTTCATTAATAACTTATGGTTTTGTCACTTAAGTTCTCGTATGTAAATTTAGTTTAAAAATAGAAAGCTCAGTATTTAGAAACATAGTAATCAAAAATTACTGCATCTCAATTTGTTATTTTACTTAGATACTAATATTATGCACATTTGTGTTAAATTTTTTTTATGGCATTGCCTACTGACGAAAGTTTATTACGACGACACAGACCTAAATATAGAGCCCCAAGTTGCTCTAATCAAATTTCTTCTATCAAAATTCCCCACACTAGACTTTATCAGATAAATCATCTTATTATAGTTATTTACATCTCTTACTTCCCCCATACTCTTCCAAGGAAGCACATTAGAACATTCTGGCATTGTAACAGGTTTTTCTGCGTTCGGATTGAAAAAAAAATTGTTTAAAACTATAAACTTAATAATACCAATCAGAGGCGTAGCGTAGGGAGGGACACTGGCGCATGCGTGCCACCCAAAAAATAAAAGAAGTATAAAAAAAAAGAATGTAATATCTTTATCCTTTATTGTTTATTTTTTCTGCCTAATTTGCCTTTTTTCAACTATGTTTATCTAGTATTGGAAAAGTTAAACGAAATTTGGAATAATAATTAGTGACAAGTTAGGGAAATTACCCTATATACTGATTCGGCAAAAGAAAGTGTGCACCGATGTTGATGAAAAACTCTATAAAGAAAAAATTTTATAACTTCATTAACTTCATAAGAATTTAGACTCAAAAAGAACGCAACTAATTAGTGCACCGCAGTAGTACAACCTTACGACAGATTTTTCTACAAAAAGTTTACAAAAATACGTCACGCTTAAAGGAAAATTAAACAATTCTACCAGTTTTTACTTCATGCTACAATAAATGTTAACACTACTGCTAGTTTTCTGATCTTTATTTTTGTAAACACACAAGAAAAAGCGTGTCGGCCTATGAGAAATAAACTTTGTTTGTAAGTTTTAATTTTAAACAAATACAATTAGATTAGTTAAATTAAAAAGTATACTTTTATCTATTTTACAAAGTTGTAACAAATTGTAATAACAGTTATAAAGCTGGTCTATTTTAACTTTGTTTAATCTATTTAGATTATGTGCAATGAGGTGTTGTTATCACTGTTGTATTGTATATTAAAGACATTGATATTTTTTTCGCAAAAAAAAAGATACTTTCGTTTTATTGGATATTAAATTTTAAAGATATAAAGTTTACTGTAAGTAGTAAAAACAATTTTTATTTAGTAAGTTTACATTTGTGCAAGCATAAGTAATTCTAATGAAATTTATATATTTTTTTAATTATTTAATTTTGTAAGATATAAGTATTTTTTAAAATCAGTTACTTCGAACTTATTTTACTTAATGAATTTATTTTAATTATATTACTTATAAAAAGATCTTTTTATAGCTAAATACAAAAGTTTTAATTTAGGGGATTTTTTGAGAAAAAAATTTGCGCACTCCTGACCAAAATACCACGCTACCCCACTGATACCAATCATTATTTTTGTTAAAACGACGTGGCCTAGTGTTTATGAAAGATCTTAAGACTTGGATTAAAAGCAAAACTAGCTTTCTTTAAGTATCAAGGAAAATATTTGTATTTCTTTAGTGCAACAATCAGCGGCTTAATTAAAGATAAACATAAACGTATATTTTTAAACCGTCAAAAAAAAGTTTTACAATTTTGTTAGACAAAGACTATACGCTCAAGTTATAAACTCACAACCAAATTGTATGATTTTAAACATTATTCGCTTTTAAAAGCGTCTGTTTATATCAATTATAAGCTTAAAGCGACTAAAGATACTTTTTTTTAACTTCTACAAAATAAAAAGCTTTATTGTAAAAGTTTTCAGAAAACAGCCGCTTAAATACATATCACGTACAGTATTTTAAGATCACTGTTAGCTTTTTGTTAACTAAATTTTAAATCGAAAACTTTTATTTAAAGGTAAAATTAACACGAAACAGTTAGATATTTGCAATAAAAGTTTGTTATCAAAAAAAAGTAATAAATTTAAACTACTGACTTTAGCAAACGTTTCGGGCAACTTCTTAAACTTTGTTTTCATTGACCCATAATCGCAGCTAGCTGAAACAAAACTTGAACAGTCTTCATGTTTTTCTAGGGGTTGAATTTGTGTGTCGTTTATCTCTCCTTTTTTATTTAAAATAATTTTTAAAACAGATTGCATTGGAAATTTGTGTTTTTCCTTGACATCAAGCGAATAAAAATAGAATAGGTACAAAAGAGTTCCACAGCAGAATAAGCAAATAAACTGAGGCTTAATTTTCATTTTAATCTGCTAGTGTTGGATTTAACTAAATTCTGTAAAATTTATATTCTTTAATCATTAACATTTGAAACCATATTATTGATGTACACAGATTGTTTCTATTGAAAGTTCAGAAAAACCATAAAAAATTTTAAGTTAAAAAGTATTTACAGGGGTATTCTATTTTTGTTTGTAACAAACTGGTCTTTAAAAAGAAGAAAAACCTAACAAATAATTAAATAAAAAATTAAATATGTGTTATTATGAAGTTTAAATGTGATAGAGAGTTAGGTTTAAGCTTTAAGATCTTTCATAACATTTGCTGTTTGAAACTTAATTTTTGTTTTTGAATTTTTTTTGTAGTTAAAATAAGTTATTTGTAACTTTATAATTTTTTACTATAGTATTGCTTTTTGGAGAGCAATAAAATTTCTTATATAAAGAGAACAAATATACTTTTATTTTCCTCTAAATTTAGTTAGCAAAGAAAGTTTTGCTTAAAGAACTAATTAGCATATTAAATAAATCGTTTTGAAAAAAAACATAAGAAATTTGTATAGCTAGTTGTAAATGAAATCATTATTTATTACTTGTTTAAAAAACTTGACGTCGTACTTTAAGTACTAAACAAAAAATAAAAGTTCTCTACTTATATTATTTTTAGTAGACAAACTGTCGACATTTCATTAAAACCCACTCTAAATAAATTTCGCCTTTCAGGACTCTTCAATCTAAGTTTTAATCTAAAAAAATCTAAATTAAACAAACAATTGGAAGAATTTAAAAAAACAAAAACACAAAATAAAACGCTTAAAAGTCATTAGTTTTATGGTTAAATTTAGAAGCAAATCAAAGTTTACTTAGATGATTAGTATCTAATATTTACGATTTTATAAGTTAATGCATCTAGTACAAACTAAAAGTAGATTAAAGTAATACTATTGCTGTCGTGTTAATAGGTACTATAAAACAATAAATAACATAAAATTAAACTAATTAGTTCAAACCAAGCTTTTTAAAAATGCTTATAAGGAAACTACTTGCAGGGTAGAAATTAATTATGAATCTAAATAAAGTAAAAGTAGCACAAGAGCATGTTGAACTTTTGTAATAAAAGCGGTTATTCAAGTTGTTAAAGTGTTAAGGTAATAAAATTAAATAACTCACATACAAGATGCTCCAGGAATAATTTTCAAATTGCAAATAAATAACTGCTTATGTTTTATGAACAGTTCAGAAAAAATTACTAAAATAGCTTCTAGCTTTTAACATTATGACGTAACTTTTATGCGATCTAGTTTTGTATTAAATGAAAATCTTTGCATATGATTAACAAGTTGTTTAAATTTATAAGTTTTTAGGATTTGGCATACTGCATGGCTAGACAGTCTTTTATATGCAAAGGGCCAACTTTTTAGAAAAACTTGCTCGCAGGCCGGACTCTATAGAAAAAAATTTTGGGGACCATTTATAATTTAAAAAATTTAAAACTGAGTTACCAAAAATGTGATTAAATAGGCAATAGTAAAGCACTAGCAACTACTAATTAATAAATTTACAAACATTACTTACAAATAATACATACTATTACATTAAATATCTGTTATTTTAACCTTATATTTTTGTGGTAAAAACTTAGAATTATACTTTTAATGTAATAAAAACAAATTATACCGTAGTCTTCCTTTATTGTACCAACATATATTTCTGTGTGTTAACGGATCAACACACTTCAATTCGGTTCTGTATACAAGAAACATATAACAGAAACATATGTTGGTTCAGTAAAGGAAGATTACTGTATAATTTGTTTTTATTACATCAAAAGTATAATTCTAAGTTTTTACCACAAAAGTATAAGATTAAAATAACAGACATTTAATGTTACAAACAACTAGTTTATTTTTTTGTAAACTAAAATTCTGGAATTAGCTGCAGTCTTTTAAAATTTGTAATAAAGTTAAAATTATGTTTAACAACACATTTAAAATGTGATATTATCAAGTAGTTCTTGCGCAAAAACACTTATACAGAAGAAAAGGTTAGTATGGATCTCTAAAGAAAAGGTTACATGGTTATATAAGTTTGTTCAATTCAAATTGCGACAATTCAAATTCCGACGACCCGAATTCCAAAAATCCAAATTCCGACAATTCAAATTCGGACAACTCAAATTCTGACAATTCAAATTGCGACAATTCAAACTGCGATAATTCAAACTGCGACAATTCAAATTCCAACGATTCAAACTGGGACAACTCAAAAATATATTTGCTCAGGAAGGCAGTAGTTTGACATTTTTAAAAATATTTTCTCGACGGAGGCCACGACAACATCTGCACCGTATAATATTTTTCTACAAAACTTCCTTTGTCTATCTCTTTTTTTTTCGGTTAGTGTATTCAAGAAAAGTACTGATACTGTGAATGTGCTATGCTAGATAGTTTACTTGTGTCTTTTTAGCGAACGTTATGTTATACGTTTAGTTTGGTTGTTTCTTTAAATCGAGACATTAAATAAACAAACCTATATCTACTGTTTGTTTTAAACAATTGGATCCTTATCTAACTTTCGTACCTTATACCAAAGCTAGTGGTCAACCCTACCAGATCCACAAAGTTATGGTACCGCCGCATCCAGATTAGTAAAAAAAGTTAGAATCAAGCCGGATCAGGATAGTGGTTTCAATATATCACTAGTTCTGGATACTATTTAAGGCAGGGATTTCCAAACTTTTTTTCAAATGGCCCCCTTAGAAGAATTTTTAAAAGCTATGGCCCCCTTCAACAATATTACTCAAACTACCATTAAAAACACCAAAGACCTTTTTTTTTGCTGTTCATCATTAACTCCATAATATCTAGGAATATCTAGTGTAAGTTTCAAATCATGACTTCATGGCTCCCCTGTGGCTCCTTTAATGCTCATGCCCCCCCCAAGGGAGCCAAAAGTACTGGTACACCTGGCCCACTTTGGGAAACCCTGATTTAAAGGTATGTTAATTTTAACTTTAAAGTATTACTATAGTTCTGGTAGTTGTGTAAAGATTTTTTTATAAATCTTTTAACAATGCTAATTAAAGGTTTACATAATCACTTATTTATGAAGAACATAAACAATATTTAAATAGAAACTGTAAAATACTTTTTTTTTTTAATATCTTCTTTGTTTTTTGCTATTTACCAAAACTTGTTGTTAAATATTGTTTTTAATATCATCCATGTGAAAAACACTTTAATTTTAATAACTATAGATAGGTCACGACGCTAAAAGTTTTTAAGCAACTATATAATAATATGGTAACTGTAACAAAACAATTCTGTTTAATTTAAGATTAAGCACTTTTTATTAGTCTGGTTCTATTATGCTTTTTTAAATATGATAAAATAGTCTTTCAAGAAATAATATGTCAGTATTCATTTTTTCATAATCAATAGTATCGATAAACTTAGTTGATTAAAACAAAACTTGTTATAACATATGATGATAGTTTTAATTAATAATTTAATTTGAGAAATATTGTTGTTGGTAATCAAAACTCCTCAAAAGACAATTTTAAGTAGAAGAACTTAAAAGATTAACGTTTGAAGAGTGATTTATTTTTCTAAAAGGTAATGTTCTAAAGTTTAAGTATAAACTATAGAAGCTAAATAAAATAACAGCTTATATTGTAAGATATGGATGTTGTGTTAGTATACTCATAATTATATACTTACTGTATACAATTACTATATTTTAAATACTAGGTGCTACTTTAGACTAATTTGTATAAATCAGACAGACAGTTTGGGTAATGTATTTATTATATGCAAGAGCTACAATACACAATAATTCAACACTAACTCAAAAGTATAAGTTACTTTTATAAAAAGCTTGGAATAAATAAAACTTAAAAACTGTTTAAGTTTTAGTGAAAAATCCTCTAAAACTTTAGATAATGTGAAAGAACTCTAAAACAATTAAGTAAAACTGCTAATACTTATATAATAATAATAAAATTTGAATACAACACAGATGTACAAATTAGTCTATTGATAGCTTTTAGCAAGATCTCAACACAATATCTATCATAAAATACTGTAAATAAAAGAATTCTATTAAGGAGTGTTATGCTTAATTTCAGATAGACTTAACTTCCACATATAGTTATTTTTTGGCTGAGCTACATGTTCAATATTGAAATAATGAATTGCAGATAATCTTTAATGCAACGAAATCTGTCTTATATAACCAAGAAGAAACATGGATAAAAAGAAAAAATAACAAAGATGAAAACAAACTTTTTGACATCACAATGGGTGGAAAGCACGGGGCAGAAATTTGTGAACTAACTGGGCTATCTATTTTGCAGGGATTAAAAGATATCTTACCAAACTTAATAATTAAATTATATAGAGATGATGGACTTATAGCTGTAGAAAAAAAAAGCAATGTAGAAATAGAAAAAATTAAGAAAAAAATGCACAAATTCACTAAAAGCGTAGGCATAAATATAATTATAGAAAACCCCTCTTGGAAGATTGACTACTTAAATCTAAATTTCAACCTACTGAACCATACATTCTACCCATATAGAAAAGACAACAACAAAATAAGTTACATAAATTCAAAATCAAACCATCCACCAACCATACTCAAACAAATCCCAAAAAATGATAGAGACCAGACTTTCTAATAATTCAAGTAACAAAAACCTATTCAACAACATATAAAAAAAAGACTATAATGATGTTTTAAAGGTAAACGGATGCAATTATGAAATTAACTATACAGAAGAATTAATAGATAAAAAAAGAAACAGTAAAAGATAAATTATATGGTTCAATCCCCCATATTGCAAATCAGTAAAACCAATATAGGTAAAAAGTTTCTAAAAATAATAGACAAGCACTTTGGAGAAAATAGTAAGTTAAAAAAATATTCAAACAAAAACAAGATAAAATTAAGCTACAGCTGCATGTAAAATATTGAAACAATAATAAAAAACCACAACAAAAAAATAATAAACAACAATAAAGTAAACAAAGATGAATCATGCAACTGCAGAAAGAAAGAAACTTGCCCCCTTTGAAGGAGGAGAATATAGGGCAGAAAATGTAATTTACCAGGCAACAATAGAAACAGATAAATTAACAAAAATATACACTGGACTAAGTGCTAATCAACTAAAAAAAACGTATATCTACACACAACACAACTATAAGAAGCAATCCAAATGACAAAAACAACCTCCAGTATAAATAAGCAACTGAACTCTCAAAATTAACCCATAAATTAAAAAATGAAAATAAGAAATACAAAATAAGTTGGAAAACATTACAAGGGAGAAAAAATCAAAACCAGGAATTACGACATGCAGATTGTGCTTGAAAGAAGCTTTATTAATACTTGAATCTGGTACAAATTGCATCAACAAAAGAACCGAATTAATGAACTCATGCAGACACAGAAACAATTTTTTATTAATAAACTGGAAAGCAGACAAAACTTAAACCAAATCATAATTAAAGTACAAAATAGGTTATTTTTCTTGATTTTTTCATTGAGGTTTTGTTGACATTTCGCTTAAAAAAAAAGTTTTTTTAGATAGTTCTTAATTCAACTTGGATAAATTTTTAGAATTTTTTTTAGACAGTTCTTAAATCCGTTTAAATTTTGACTGTTATGTTAACTTAACACAAATTAGATTTTGAAATCTTCAGCGACTTTGAGTTTTATTAATGTTTTGTTGACTCTTGGCTTAAAATCACAATTTTAGACAATTTTTAATTTCATTTAGATAAATTTCAAGGTATAATTATTTTATTATTATTATTATTAAAAAAAAAAAAGCTCTGAATTCATTTTTTTTCTTTGACTCATTATATTAATATTAATTTAATTCGTTTTTTTTTAAACTAGTACCAATTTTACCTAAATATATTCTGCTATGCTTGAATTTTCGAATATGCAGCATTTTTGTTTTTGTTTATATTTTTCACGCATGAAAAAGTTTTAAAACAACAGTATAAATAACTAACATTGTTATATGCAGTTTCATACTTTATTTTTTGCTTGAAAAGGTCGCAATCTCTTGCCACCGAAACCGGTCGCGAAAAAAATATACAATTTGCATGAATCTATTTAGTTATTTTTATTTCAAAATTATTAACACTTAGCGGTTTATATTAACAAAAAAATTATAAAATAAATCATAAAAAAACAGTTGTTTAATGTAATTTAAGTTATTTTTAAAGTAGTATTATTTTTATTTATGCTCATATTATTTAAAATACGCAAGTTTTTTTTAAATCAAGTTGTTTAGGATTTTTTATTAACAATATGTTTGCTTTTTGATATTATTTCAGTTTTTATCCCTGCTATTGTAATAGTTAAAGAATAACTGAAGTATTTTTATTTTATCTAACGCCACAAATTTTTAATTAATCAACGACGCATTGGTGAAATATTCAGCAAATGAAAAACAGTGATATACTCATTAAAAAGGTAAACTTTTAGGGGTCGAATTTAACAAACTACATAAGTTAAGAAAAAAATAAAACATTAAATTTCTAATTAAACCTAAATTAGTAAGAATTAAGAAAAAAGAAAGTCTCTGATATCTAAATCATAATTTGACAAATAAATAGTGTTCGCATAAATGTAGTCAAAAATAAAAACATATTTTTGTCTAGATCTTTAATTTGAAGTTGAAAACAAAGAACCTATTAACATGGAAACAAAATAATTAATTTTAAATAAGAAAATCAAATTTTAATTTTCATTATATTGTTTGGTATTTTTTTGACAAAGACAAAAATAATGCTAAAAGGACCATTTTTTCAAAGGTCCTTTGTGTCAAAAATAAGCCCTAATAAGTTTTGACTTTTACTTTGTTTATAAACTAAATCAAAGAAACGTTTTGTTAAAGATTTAAAAAAAAAGGTTTTAAAGTTAATAATAAGAAAGATATGCCATGAGGAAATGAGGCTAAATTAGAAAAAAATGAAATTTGAAATTTACTGAAAATCTATGGTCGTGCTTTACATTAGTACTTTACTTACAATAACTTCTTTAGGAACTGTTTACACATACAAAAGTAAGTAATTTAGTGAATAATATTTACTCATATCAACGCAATTAAGCTAGAAAAAAACTTATTCTTGTTTTTTAAGTTGTAATGAAGAAATAAAAGTTTTTAGCAGATTTTAGAATCAATCGACTTCGCTTTTGTTCGTACAAGTTACCAGCTTCTGAAAATAAGCTTTCAGAATAAGCAGATAATGGTGGTGCCGAAAGATACCTTCTTACAAATCGGGCAAGATGTTTGTTTTATTTATTTATTTGAGTTTCACCAAGACAAGACTTCAGCTGATTAAACTACTTCAGCAGGTCAATTTTCTTTAGCCAAAAAACATTCATTTCTGTCTCAATTTCCTGACCAAATCTTGTTGCTCACTTTAGTAAGTGTTTGACTTCTTTTTGATTTAATTGTAAAATAGAATAACAGAATTTTTGGGAATGTCATTTGTAGGTTGTCGAGATTTAGCTTTTTTAGGCGGTACTAAAGGAGCTTGACCAATTTGACCAGTCTCACGACAACGATGACTTTTACATAGAATTTTAGTAGCCTTACAACCTCCGTTTGAGGTTAGCAAGGAAAAAGTCAAGTTGATACCGTGGGTCAAAAGCTGTTGTGAGTAAAAATAAGTCGTTATCATGGAGGTTGTTATTAATAGTATAAAACCTTCTTTTGAGAGCCTATTCTATATTTTCTGTCAAGGTTGTAGAACTACTTTGATCGATATCTGTTGGACTGTCAGCTTTATGATTAAAATTTTTTTTTAGTACGGTTGCATGCGGGATTGCATTTGAAAGCAATACGTTGTTTTTACTACACTTCTGCGTTACTGTATAAAACGGTTCGAGCAGTTCATTAAGGAGGCTAACAAGTTACCATTCATCAGCTGTAAGAATATTTTCGAGCTTATATTTGTTATTAGCCACGTAGCTCTGGACACTTGTTTTTAATTTTTCCTATCTTTTCAGCATTAGGTAGGTTGCGTCCAACCTTGTTTCCGCATCTTGCACAAGTAACAAGGCTTTTTGCATTGATACTGTTGAACCTAAAGCGACCTGTTTTTTTAGTTTCTCGCACGCTGTAGAAGAGTGGTTAAAGTGGCCAAAAGTTTGACAGGCATTGGCTATTAACACACATATATTACTTTCTGATTTTGTTTTTACTTAATACATACTACTATAACTTTAAAAAGTTTTGGCCAGGCCTTTGAAATTTTTACAGAAAAATAAAACTTGGAATCTTTTTTTTAGATTTACATGATAAAAATTTTTTAAATGTATTTATATTAGCCAAGTTTTGGCCAGACCTTTGAAATTTTTACAGAAATGAATTTGAAATACTTTTTTAGATTTACATGATAAAAAATGTTTAAACACTTATGTAGTATTCAAGTTTTAAAATTTGTTGCTTAAGTATTAAATGTTTTTACAATGTTCAAAAAGTTTTGTTTAGGCCTCTTCAAATGTATTATATTTTGTTATAGATTTATTCAACTGATACAACTTTTTAGTAAAAAGTTTTTCTGAGTAAAATCAGAATTAACTAAAAATTTCAGAATTTTAACTGTATTTCAATGCAATTTTATGTAATTTTAGTTGTAACCTTTTTGAACCAAATATTTTTATTTAAAAACTATTTACTAAGTTAGTAAAGTAAAGCTATTTTTGTTGATTTGTTTACTTAATTTACTATTCGACATTTTTATAAGTTTAATCTACATAACTTGCCAGAATTAAATAACTTATTTTTGATCAAAAGTATTTAATTACTTTTTTACAACTAATTTATGTAAAAATTTATTGTTTGTTCAAACTATTGCGAAAAAAAAATTACCTTTTAAGGAAAGCACAGAATTTTTTTTATTATTAAAAGTTGTTATCTTTTTTTACATTTCAAGCTTTTGAGAAACATTATTAGGAACAGTTTTTAAGTAAAAGACAATTATTTGCATACACTAAGTTATTTTTATTAAACTCAAGTTGTAGAATTTATTTAAACTCAGCATAAAATCATATTTTGAAAAACTGTAACCAAGCAAGTTAGTTACTTAAAATACACTTTAACAAAAGTCCTAAATCATAATACACTTAAAGATTTGGATTTCGAGCAGCAATTTTTATTAGTTACAAAACATGGATTAGTTCAGTGAATAACTTATTGAAACTCAAAATTCATCAAATGTCCTTGAGTTAAGACAATTGTATGCCAAATTAAAATCAGAAGACCAATTTATATAATTCTGAAATATTTTTCAAAAGTCTGGTACACCCTAGCTTCATCAACAAAATTGTGCTTGTAAAGTAAATAAAGTCAATGCTCTCCGGTTTACCGGCGTCTCTAGATTCCTTTGAAGATTCCTAGATTCCCTGTAACAGGTTCGGCAGCCTCGACAGGAGCTAGATTCGCAGTGACTTCGGGGCATTCTTCTGTAATGTTCAGAGTTTCGGTCTGTGACCCAGTACGGAGCGGATTTAATACATTTTCAAGGTTTCGTCAATAGAGGACATTTGTAAAATTAACTAGATTAGATGCAATAGGATTTCTGATAGTTTTAGTTTATGTATGGGTATCCCTTTGAATTTATACATCTAAAACAGTATAACAAGTTTTTATAGTTATACAAGTAAAATAAAACTTTAAAACTCGATATTTAGACCAAATTCTAAAGGGTACCAATAAAAAGTTTTAAAGCTATGTTTAGTCTTTTTATGGGTATCGTTTTAAAATTTAACATCTAAAACAGTTTAAACAAGTTTTTATAGTTATACAAGTAAAATAAAACTTTAAAGTAAGATAATTAGACCAAATTCTAAAGGATACCTATAAAAATTTTTAAAGCTGTGTTTAGTCTTTTCATGGTTCTCCTTTAAAATTTAGCATCTAAAATATTTTAAACAAGTTTTTTAAGTAATTTTAATTAATTTTAAGTTTTAAGAAATTGAACCATTTCATGAAAATATATACGTTAAAAGACTTTTTTCTAAGTTGTATATAAAAGTTAGAAAAATACGTCACATCAATATAAAGTTGTACAATTTATTCAAGGATACCCATAAAAAGACCGACCCTGTATAACAACAACATTTATTTTGTTTTTAATTTACAAGTAAAAGTAACTCAGTGCCAAAAAAATTATATAAACTAGCTCGTTGTACATTAAAAGTAATAGCTGTTTAGGTTATTTTTCATAAGCTGCTTTTTTATTTAAAACTATTGTAAAATACAGTTGAAACTTTAATTTAAAAAACAGAAATTAAAAATGACTTGTTTTAAAAAGATTTAACTTTAGGAAATTTTGGAGTGTAAGAGATGGTGAATTATTTTGGAAAGAAAGGGCTTCCATTTCTTAGTTCAACCAAGCCGTCTTGTTGCCATGGCAGCGAAGAGTTCATTCTTTTCCACGGTTCTTTGAATCTAACTATTAAGTTGTTCATCAAATGCTGAACCATTTGTTTGCCAACAAAATTCACAACGTCATCACTTGAACACGTGACTTTGTGACGTAGTATTCCTAAAAATAAGTATTAAGTTGTTCTATAATGTTTTAATTGCTGAAAAATAAACGAGTTTTTTTGCGCAGAAATATATAAAATTTCAGAACATGGCATTGTAAAAGGTTATATTCAAGACTTTGAAATAATACGTTTGGTTAATTTCATCAATTGTAATACTTAAAAAAAGTTTTAGAACTAAACTAATAAATACTAGAAGCACAGTTGCAAGAATTTTATAGCTATTTTTGCCCTTATATCATTTTTACGGAAAGTTTGACATACAAAATATTTTAAGCGTTTGGTATCGCCCAAGAGAAAATATGACTTTCTTTGAATATCAATGAATGTTGAGCTTACTGTAAAAAAGTCAATTTTTAAGAAGTAATTTGTATAAAATGAAATGATAAAAAACTTTCTATCAAAATAAACAGACTTCGAAGATGTAGTAATTAGAAATAGTAAGAAAATAAATTAAGGAAATTAATTTGTTATAAAAGTTATTGAATTTTTCTACTAATATACGTACGACTACCTTGTCTTATGAAGATCATAATAAACCACTTATGCTATTTTCAGATGCATCTGATACCCATGTTGGCGCAGTCCTCGAGCAGGAAGGCGAGAATGGGGAGATGCGTCCTTTGGCATTTTTTTTCAAAGAAATTGCCACCACTTAAGACTGTTAGGTCAACTTTTTATAAGGAACTTCGTGCCCTTTATTTAAGCTTGAAACACTTTCAATATAGAATTCTTGGCAGGAGGTTGTTAATAAGGACAGATAACAAGGCATTGGTTGGGGCCATTAACAATAATCTAAAAGATCAGTCACCTATGGAACAACGGTACATCATGCTGATAAAAGAGTTTGATCCAGAAGTAGCACACATAGCCGGATCCAACAACACAGTTGCAGATGCTCTAATCAGGCCACCTCAGATTACAGCCATGCATGTTAGAGCACACCAAGATGATCCGGATTACTTGTGGAGTTCGGAATCTGAGTCTAGTGACAGTGAGCTGGACATAGATGATTTTGATAACAGTGAGCAATTAATAACTCCAGAAGTTTATGATTTGGATATTTCAAGCTCAGATGTAGAATCTGTTAGCCCTAAAACTTTGGATAGGGAGGCAATTGCAATTTTCCAAAGGAGGGAGCCAGGATTTATTGACCAAGCACGCCTCTTAAGAAAGAAGTCCAGTTCACAACAAACGAAAACATGGCTTTCTTTAAAAAAGATGGAATTAAACGTGTCATATTGCCTGAGTCGTTGCGTCTGACTGCGTACAACTCAGCCCATAACAGGCTTCACTTGGGTATTGAGAAGTCCATAGAAGCCATAGCAAGAACTTTCTGGTGGCCGAAGTTAAGGAATGACATCAGTCACTGGGTTAATAAATGCGCCACGTGTCAGCAGACAAAAGTTTCTAGACATAACAGGCCAAACATAGGTTTTTTCCCAATAACACGCACGTTTCCAATTTTTACATTTAGACCTTATAGGTCCATTGGATAAGTCAGTTGTCTATCAATATGTTCTAATGATAAAAGATATAGCAACTGGGTTATTGGTAACGGCTCCCATACCAGATAAAACAGCAATAACTGTTAGGAATGCCTTTATACAAAACTGGGTAGGGCATTATGGAGTACCTCAGGTTGTTCTTTCAGATAACGGCAAGGAATTAAAAAAAATTTATTGCAAGAGGCGTGTAAACAATTGGGAATTGAGCAAAGGTTTACCTCTTCAAGAACGCCTCAGACAAATGGTTATGTTGAAAGACAGAATAGAACAATCAATGTGGCTTTTCGTTCACTTGAAGACAAAACAAATTGGGCTCTTCACCTTCCATTAATTACTTGCACCATTAACAACTCATTTATTGAAGGTTCCCCCTACACCCCGGCCCAGTATGCATTTGGATGCTCTTTAAACTTAAGTGGCCGACTCCTTTTTGATGAAGTTGATGAAATTCATCAAATCACCAGACCATCTCCTTTTGAATGTGCGGTCTTTGTAAATTCCATGGCAGATATCAGCCGCAAGTTCAAAAAAACTAAAAATGATGCACCTTTTTATCAGCCAAGCCTTTATAATTGTAGATATATTTGGCTTAAAAAAAATAACAGAAGAAATTAGATAAGTTGTATGAAGGACCACACAAAGTGGTAAGAAATAAATCAACAGAACATTCTTTGTACATAATAAAAAATTCCCATGTTGTGAAAGTATCAATTAGAAATACTAAAGCTTATGTTGGTCCGTTAAATCTTACTGATCAATTAGAAGGTATTAATAGTTATAATTTAAGGCCACATGGGCAAGTTAATTGTGCAGAGACCCGTAGTTCAGAGGAGTAGGACATGTTCAATGGTATGGTGGATTATTTTGAGTTTGGACTGTAATAACTATTTTTTTTATTTAATATCCAATATTATTAATATTTCTTTTTGAGCTATTTTATCCTTATAATTATTTAAGAAAATTTTAAAAAAGTCATATGTAATTTGGAATTAAAAAAAAAAAATCTGTGTTTTAAATGTGCTTTGTTTTTGAGTTGGTTTGTTTATCTAAATATAAACTAACTTATAACAAGATAATAAGATTTTTTTACTTTTATTTTATTTATTCTTACTTTTTTGTATCTAAGTTGAACTATTAAATACTATATTGCTTGTTAAATTTATGACAATTTTTTGAAACAAAATCCTAAATTTTGGCTTAAAGATTATTTTATTAACACACGAGAAAAAAAAAACATATCAAAAATAAAGATTCATTCTAACATTTTATTTTATAATAAACTAATTTTCTGTTTGGTTTTATTGTGTTGGGAAGTTTAAATAAATAATGAAATCCTGCTTGTGTAACTTACAGTAACCAAGCAAATTTAACAACAACTGTAAACATTGAAAAAAAATCATTAAAGCACAACAAAAAAAATAAAAACTTTATTAATTGCTGTTCTATGGAATTTATTGATTTATGTTCAGAAGTTTGACATTTTACATGACCGTAATGTCATGTGTAACTGTATTTGATTTTATGGGTTTTGTCGCCATAATTTATATTTTAGTTTATTTATTTTGTCGATAATCTTAGTATGACGTTATTTATACATATTTTGTTTTTTGTTACCTATGTATTCTTTTCTTTCTTTGAAGAGAGTGAGGAAGGAAAGCGGGATGTTACTGCACATCTTTACTAGCGTGTTTTTATATATTTTACTGTTTTGAGAACAATACTTCATTAGATAGGTGCATGTTTAAAAAAAAAGAAAAGAGAGGAAGGGTAATGTAACGATACGTTATTTAATTACAATTTTATATTTTTTAATTGGAAACACTTAGTTGTTGGGAAAGCTAAAAACAACAACAAATGAGATGTTGACAAGTTATAGTACAAGAAGTTTGAAATTGTTGCTATAATAACAGTCATCATTCAAAGAAATGGCTATTGTGAGCTTGGGGCTTTGTTAGAGAGAGTAGTCTGAGTTCTGAGGAAAGAATTGGAGTGAAGTTTATTGTCTTCCAGTAGATCCACCTTTTCCTGTGTGCTAGTGACTAATTTTATTGACTTTTTTTTATAAGCAAGATACTTAAATTGTTTTTAGACAAATTTAAGTATTTTCTTGAATTTTGTTAACATTGTATAAAATTTTATAACAGTTTATAAAATTTTATTGATTGTTTCATACCTGAGTTTTTTATTGCAATTTTTGTCTAATTTTAACTACTTTATTCATTTTAAGTTTTTTATATTTTGTTACAAATTGGTTTACTATTAAGTTTTTAGTATATAAATTTATCCCAACTGCTTTGTATTTTATATTATTAAATAGTTTTTGTTAAAGTAAATTTAAACTATGTCACGGGTCAGTCCAAATCCAGAGTGTCTTCCAGACACTAGGATTCAAACTTGGGCTAAGAGTGCTCGCATTCAGAGCCAAAGACCTCTTAGCCATGAGTCAACCATTTACCCGCCCTACCCTTCTAAACAAACCCTTGGAAGTTGGCATGTCAACTTCCTCTGGTTTCAAACCGTTTGATATTTTTCTTTATGGTGAAATAAATCAGTCTAAAGCTCTACCCCTACTTTATTCTAATTATGGAATTATTTTTATTATTTTGTACAAAAAATTAAGATTATCACTTAGTTAACCTTCTTATAACAGATTTTAATCAGTTTTCTAAATTTTCAAAATTGATTGTAATAATTTTACTTTTATTATTAAACAAGAACTTTTAAAAAAAGATGCTACAAGTTAATTTAATATAAAATTCATGTTAAACTAATTTTATATTAATATACTTTTTTACTTTCTGTTTATTATTTATTGATGTTGTTTTAATTTATGTGATAGGTTGTTTTAAAACATAACGCTATTTTTTGTTGAGGTAAATGTTAGAGTGATCACGAATAAAAGTATTTTAAGCTTTTTAAAAAGGGTTTTTTTTTCAACAACAATTTCTTCTTCCATAAGCTTATATGTATCACTTATCGCTATAATTTAATGGCTAAAAGCGTACTCATTGCTAGCTTCAAAAAAAGCTATTTTTACACAGATTTATGGTTTATAGTTACTTATGGGAACTGTGTTAGAAGAAAATGTTGTTTTAGTAACATTTATTAATAAAATGTTGACGTTTAAAAGTACATGTTCGTTGTTCACTATCTTTATTCTAAGTTGTTGAAGTTGTACTTAACAAGTGTTAAAGAAAAGTAGTTTTGCAGTGATTTTAAACAAAACGCTTTTAAGTATTTTCTGCCTTATTTCTTCATATTAAGTACTAAAAACATATGAAAAATAAGATTGAACACATGTACTGTTTAGTTTAAAACATTGAAGTTTACTTTATACCATAGGTGAAAGTAAATCGATGCTTAAAAGTTAATATATAGTAGATTGTTATACAATAAAATATTCTTAAAATACTTTTATTTTCCAATTTTCCTTATATAATTTAAAATTATTGAAGTTAAATACTAAAAAAGTTAAAATTTCAATATTTCCGTCATGCATTAGTTGTTTTAAAAACCTTTTTATTTGAATTAAACTTTACAAAACTTAGAGTGTAAAAATATTTAGCTTTAATAACGTAATTAAACGTCACAACATTAAACTAACGGAGCTGATTTCGTGAATTTTATTTTCAAAAGTTTGCTTGTGAATAAAAACATCTGCAAGTGATATATTTAGCTTTGACATAAAAATATTAGTTTTTATGCTGTCAGCAATCTTTTCTTAACACATCTGCTTGTTTTGCCAGTAAGAAAAACATAGTTGAAAGTATAAAGGTTCTTAATGTTTAGTATTTTGAACACAACAAAAATACAAGCAAAACTTTTTTCAAGTATAAATGTATAGTTTTGATACCTATCAATTTCAAAATATTAAACTTGCTGATTTTCAAAAAAAAAACTATCAAGACCCTGTTTATTTTTATTTACTAAAACTTGTTTCTGTGCTGAAAATTATATATAGTGATAAAAAGTTGTACAATCGTCTGAGTAAGCAGTCATTACAAAGTCTAAAACATTAAACATAGCTTTTTTAAGCTTTTAATATTTTTCTATCAGTGTTTCATATTGATACTATTTGTAAATACTTTTTTTTACGACAAGAAAATTTTTATGCATCATATATAACTTCAAAACATAACTATAGGAGCTTCTAGTAATAACTACAGAAAAAAGAGGTTATCAATTAAAACTCGGAAACAAGATGTATACTTATTTAGTGTTCTGCATAAAAACATGACTTTAGACATGTTTTTTAATGAGCTCACCTTTTAAGTTATGGTACAGAGTAGAATTATAGCAAAGTATAAACTGAAAATCTTATTTATACATATACTAACCAGTAATGAAAACGTCTTCCAAGTAAAAATCGTCCTTTTCAGTAACTTTCGATGCACAAACTAGCTTGTTCATCATTTTAATGCTCAAAGTCCACATACCGCCGTGGCAAATAGCTGGGTAGTATCTTTCGCTGTACATTCTTTCAGGTATATACCTGTAAAGTTCAGAACTTAAAATGGAAGTTAAACATTTTGCTATATTTATCTTGATAGTATGGTATCTATGATTCCCAGTAAAAGTTTAAAAAAAAACAACAATAATGTTTTTCAGAACTCAGAATGTATTTTTTTTATTGTCGCTATTTGAATTGTAATATTTTTTTATTCTGATATTAGTTTAAAACTTGTTTTTTACTCACTACTGGACTTCTTTTTTTAAATTTGTTGAAGAAAATTATTATATAGCTAGTGGAACAGCTTTAAGTAGTGTTATTTTTCAATGTATAAATACTTATATTTAGTTTAAGTAAATTTATCAGTGTTTAATTATACCATTTTTTAAATCTCGATGACTTGTCTCTAATAGGTTCTTCGTTCTCTGTTCTCTTAAATCCACAAAATATTTTATTTTCATTTTCATTGACTTTTATCGCTTTGAATGAATTATACACGTTTTGGACGTTCATTAAGCAATCATCGTCAGTAACTGTTACCCAATCAACTTCAAGCTTTTGAAATTTCAGCCAATGAAAACTCGATAAGACCTGAAATATTTTGTATGTAAATAGATAAATAAATGTAGAACTTGTATTTATATCTGTAATCAAAATCAATATTTCTTTGTTCACATAAACATATTTCTACATTTTAAGCGTATTTTACATTTTTCTATGACTTTTAATAAACTTATTTAATTTAAAATATTTAAATAGTTCTTGCTGTTTACTTATAGTAAATTTATGGTAAAATGACATCTTGATTTTATAATTTTTTTTTCCTATAACTTGTTTGAATGTATTAGTCAACAATGTACTTAAGTTTATTTTCATATCTTTTTTTACTTTTTCCAAAAAATTGGTAGAGTATCTACAATCTCAAACAAAAACGAACTAAGAAAACTATGTAAAAAATGTTATTAACTAAAATATTTTATTCAAAACACATAAAAAAAAATCACCTATTTGCAGAATATGTTTTTATTTTAAAGTCAATTTTTACTTTAAGTTCTTCCTATGAGTACAAACTAACTTTTATTGGTAGAGCTTGATAACTGTCAATAAAGCTACATTGAAGAGTATCACCATACAATCTATTTTCCTCATGTAGTTGTATTTGCTCCTTATTATCATTTTGTTCACCTTTCTCTCCCACAACGAATATAATGGAATATTGGACATTGTATAGTCTATAATTTTGTCAAAACATAAACTGAAAATATTGAACTTATTTTAACCAAAAATTAAAAAATACTTCAACATCAATAATACAAAAAGTTAAGTTAATTAAAGTTAGTGTTATTCAACTTACTTTACTAGAGAGTATATATATATATATTAGAATAAACAAACTTTTAAACGATATCTTTTGTTGATAAGTGTACAAATTTTTAAGTTTTGGTAATGTAGTAATTTCTGCACAATAACACATTTTAACAAACTGTTGAATTTTTTGTACACAAAACATTTTAATTAGTTTTCAATTTTTTTATACTTAAATTTAATTTATTTATTACTTTTTTTTTGTAGTGCTAGTGAGAAAAATTTCATGAAATGTTTTAAATCTTTATTTTTTTGTAGTGCTTCGCCATTTTTTCACTAAATTGTATTTGTAATAAAGGTAAAATGGTGTTTTTAATAAAAAGTTATTTGAACAGCTTTTTACCAGTGCATAACTTATTTAAAAAATATAACAGAATACATTTCATTTTCTTTAAATTTATTTTAGTACTTTCGTATTAAGGCTCATCAGAAATAGTTGCTTACTGAATTGGAATGAATACAAATTGAAATAATATCATACTGTAGTTTAAAAACTTAAAATATAAAATGACGTAATAATCAATGTTAAAAATTAAACAAGTACTTATGCTAAACAAATTTGGTATACTAATAAAATTCGTTAGAATTAAAACAATCTAAGTAAACAAGCGATAAAAATAAAATTAAAACTATAATTGAAAATAAATTTTAACAGGAAACTGATTACTACAAAATTACTAATTGAACGATTTAAAAAGTCTAGTTTGGTATACAAACTTTTTCTGCTTACATAAATTGTTGTCAAAATATAAACTAAGTTTATAGATGATGTTATTTTTTCATCGGTGGGAGAAACATCTTTGTAAATTCCACTTAGAGGTCGATTAGTATAAAAAAACTGTTCTTATATGAACAGAGCTGAAAACTTGGTTTATTTCCTCTGAATTTTTCTTAGAAAACCTCTCATAAATATTTTCAAGGTAAGGAAGTTTTAAGTTTTAACATAAACTTTTTAAGTTTTAAGTTTGAAGTTTTAACTTTTGAACTTAAAACTGCTTTTCCTTGGAAATATTTCTGAGAGGTTTTCTAAGAAAATTTCAGAGGAAATAAACCAAGTTTTCAGCTCTTTTCATTTAAGAACAGTTTTTTATACTGATCGACCTCTAAGTGGAATTTACAAAGATGTTTCTCCCACCAATGAAAAAAATAACATCATCTATAAATTTAGTTTTCACTGTAGTAGTGACTACGTGGGAAAAACATCTCAAAGGTTTCATGTAAGAATCGATCAGCATGTTCCGAAAGTCTTGAAAAGCTGGTTTGATGGCCGTTCTGAGAAACCAACAAAAAATACTTCTCGGCAATTTTGCAACATTTGTTGGACAATCCTGAGTGTGTTAAAAATTATAAAAAGGACAATTTTTTAGTCTTAGTGAGAGCGGAGAACTCTTTTCAATTGCATATTCTGGAAGCCTTATGTATTCAATTTTTAAGGCCCAGTTTATGTAAGCAGAAAAAGATCGTATACCAAACTAGACTTTTTAAATCGTTATATTAGTAATTTTAAAGTAATTAGTTTCTTGTTAAAATTTATTTTTAAGTATGGTTTTAATTTTAATTTTTATCGCTTGTTTATTTAGATTGTTTTAATTCTTACGAGTTTTATTAGTATACCAAATTTATTTAGCATAAGCACTTATTTAATTTTTAACATTTGATTATTACGTCATTTTATATCTTAAAACTTTAAACTACAGTATGATATTATTTCAATTTGTATTCATTCCAATTCAATAAGAAACTCTTTCTGATGAGCCTTATTACGAAAGTACAAAAATAAATTTAAAGAAAACGAAATGTATTCTGTTATATTTTTTATATAAACAGTTAACAAAGTCTTTTTTTTACTTTAGAGATCAACAAAAGCTCAAATGAATTTCGTTTTACACTAGATAAATTGTTTGAGTACAAGTTGTTGTAATTGAACTTTTTTAAAGTGTAGCTTAATGTTTTACTTTGTAGCATGATTCAACCACTAAATAATAAACTGCGTTTAAACGCTTAAATTTGATTTTAACTTCTTTTTTCCCAACATTCTTTGAAATAACAATATGTTTATGATCACCTTTTTTTTACATATTTAAAAAAAGATACTTATCAAACTAAAATATATATAAGTTTCTAACTATGATATTTTTCAAATAAGCTACAAAACCACTTGATTTAATTTAATAAAAGTATTTCAAACTAACACAAACAACTGTTTTTTAAACTTTTTTAAAAGAAATATCATTTAGTTTCTTTGTAAGTTTACCAGAAAATATGTAGAAAATTTTGAAAATCTTTCTGTGTTCCATTTTTTGTAAATCAAATGATCAAAATAAAAGTATCTAATAAACTTTAAAAACTAGAACAAAATTAAATCACATCATTCTAAATTTTAAAAATTATTGAAACTTTTTTGTTAACATTGTAAACCCTTACTTTTAAAATTAAAAAAAAAATAAACTGGATATTTAATAAGTTTGTTATTAAAAACTTTGAAATCATAAAATACTTCTATAACTTGCTACTAATCTTATGTATTTTTGTAAAGTATATATGTTTTTTTTAATATTGAATGTTGATAAAAGTTAATTATGACGTTAAATACCTAAATATAGAGCCCCAAGTTGCTCTAATCAAATTTCTTCTATCAAAATTCCCCACACTAGACTTTATCAGATAAATCATCTTATTATAGTTATTTATATCTCTTACTTCCCCAATACTCTTCCAAGGAAGCACATTAGAACATTCTGGCATTGTAACAGGTTTTTCTGCGTTCTGATTGAAAAAAAAATGTTTAAAATTATAAACTTGTTAATACCAATCAGGGGCGTAGCGTGGGGAGGGACACTGGCGCATGCGTGCCACCCAAAAAAATTAAAGAAGTAAAAAAAAGAATGTAATATCTTTATCCTTTATTGTTTATTTTTTCTGCCTAATTTGCCTTTTTTCAACTATGTTTATCTAGTATTCGAAAAGTTAAACGAAATTTTGAATAATAATTAGTGACAAGTTAGGGAAATTACCCTACATACTGATTCGGCAAAAGAAAGTGTGCACCGATGTTGATGAAAAACTCTATAAAGAAAAATTTTTATAACTTCATAAGAATTTAGACTCAAAAGACTAGACTTACGACAGATTTTTCTACAAAAAGTTTACAAAAATACGTCACGCTTAAAGGAAAATTAAACAATTCTACCAGTTTTTACTTCATGCTACAATAAATGTTAACACTACTGCTAGTTTTCTGATCTTTATTTTTGTAAACACACAAGAAAAAGCGTGTCGGCCTATGAGAAATAAACTTTGTTTGTAAGTTTTATTTAAAATAAATACAATTAGATTAGTTAAATTAAAAAGTATACTTTTATCTGTTTTACAAAGTTGTAACAAATTGTAATAACAGTTATAAAGCTGGTCTATTTTAACTTCTGTTTAATCTATTTAGATTATGTGCAATGAGGTGTTGTTATCACTGTTATATTGTATATTAAAGACGTTGATATTTTTTTCCTAAATAAAAAAGATACTTTCGTTTTATTGGATATTAAATTTTAAACATATAAAGTTTACTGTAAGTAGTAAAAACAATTTTTATTTAGTAATTTTATTTTACTTAAAGAATTTATTTTAATTATATTACTTATAAAAAGATCTTTTTATAGCTAATTACAAAAGTTTTAATTTAGGGGATTTTTTGAGAAAAAATTTTGCGCACTCCTGACCAAAATACCACGCTACGCCACTGATACCAATTATAATTTTTATTAAAACGACGTGGCCTAGTGTTTATAAAAGATCTTAAGACTTGAATTAAAAGCAAAACTAGCTTTCTTTAAGTATCAAGGAAAATATTTGTATTTCTTTAGTGCAACAATCAGCTGCGTAATTAAACTTTTAATAATTTATTCAACATAAAGTCAAATAGAACTTTTTCGAATATTTACACTATTTTAAAGAGTAAATGTGCAAAACTATTAAATTGAATAAAATATTTTTTACCTACTTCAATTACATTACTTTTAAAGTAGAAACTTCTTTACGAACTAAAACTAACAAAAAGTTATAAATTTGACTAAGTTATACCAAGTTAAGGTTTTAATACTGATTACAAACGTTTTAAGGTAAGCTTACATCCATTGAGAGAACTTCGAAGCATAATAAACTAGAATAATTGTTTTATTAAATTCGAGTTTTCATCAAGTTCTAATAACTTGGTAAAAGTAAGATGAACTAATTTGTATTCGAAATATTTTGTTAGTTAGTTTCACTCTTTTTTTAAACTCAATTAATCACGCATCCTTTGAAAACTAAATTCAATTTTAAGGCATGGACTAGCTATTAAAACTTTAAGACATGAACTTAGTATTTTTTTTAATGTTTAAAAAGCGTTTAAAAAGTTTTTAAAACATAAACGTATATTTAAAACCGTCAAAAAAAAGTTTTACAATTTTGTTAGACAAAGACTATACGCTCAAGTTATAAACTCACAACCAAAATGTATGATTTTAAACATTATTCGTTTTTAAAAGCGTCTGTTTATATCAATTGAGTGCTGAAAGCGACTTTTTTTAGCTTTTACAAAATAAAAAGCTTTATTGTAAAAGTTTTCAGAAAACAGCCGCTTAAATACATATCACGTACAGTATTTTAATATCACTCTTAGCTTTTTGTTAACTAAATTTTAAATCGAAAACTTTTATTTAAAGGTAAAAATCAACACGAAACAGTTAGATATTTGCAATAAAAGTTTGTTATCAAAAAAGAGTAATAAATTTAAACTACTGACTTTAGCAAACGTTTCGGGCAACTTCTTAAACTTTGTTTTCATTGACCCATAATCGCAGCTAGCTGAAACAAAACTTGAACAGTCTTCATGTTTTTCTAGGGGTTGAATTTGTGTGTCGTTTATCTCTCCTTTTTTATTTAAAATAATTTTTAAAACAGATTGCATTGGAAATTTGTGTTTTTCCTTGACATCAAGCGAACAAAAACAGAATAGGTACACAAGAGTTCCACAGCAGAATAAGCAAATAAACTGATGCTTAATTTTCATTTTAATCTGCTAGTGTTGGATTTGACTAAATTCTGTAAAATTTAAATTCTATAATCAATAACATTTGAAACCATATTATTATTGTATTTAGATTGTTTTTATTGAAAGTTCAGAAAAAACATAAAAAATTATAAGTTAAAAAGTATTTACAGGGGTATTCTATTTTTGTTTGTAACAAACTGGTCTTTAAAAAGAAGAAAAACCTAACAAATAATTAAATAAAAAATTAAATATGTGTTATTATCAAGTTTAAATGTGATAGAGAGTTAGGTTTAAGCTTTAAGATCTTTCATAGCATTTTGCTGTTTGAAACTTAATTTTTGTTGTTGAATTTTTTTTGTGGTTTAAATAAATTATTTGTAACTTTATAATTTTTTACTATAGTATTGCTTTTTGGAGAGCATTAAAATTTCTTATATAAAGAGAACAAATATACTTTTATTTTCCTCTAAATTTAGTAAGCAAAGAAAGTTTTGCTTAAAGAACTAATCAGCATATTAAATAAATCGTTTTGAAAAAACACATAAGAAATTTGTATAGCTAGTTGTAAATGAAATCATTATTTATTACTTGTTTATAAAACTTGATGTCGTACTTTAAGTTCTAAACAAAAATAAAAGTTCTCTACTTATATTATTGCAAGTAGACAAATTGTCGACATTTCATTAAAACCCACTCTAAATAAATTTCGCCTTTCAGGACTCTTCAATCTAAGTTTTAATCTTTAAAAATCTAAATTAAACAAACAAGTGGAAGAATTTAAAAAAACAAAAACACAAAATAAAACGCTTAAAAGTCATTAGTTTTATGGTTAAATTTAGAAGCAAATCAAAGTTTACTTAGATAATTAGTATCTAATATTTACGATTTTATAAGTTGATGCATCTAGTGCAAACTAAAAGTAGATTAAAGTAATACTATTGCTGTCGTGTTAATAGCTACTATAAAACAATAAATAACATACAATTAAACTAATTAGTACAAACCAAACCTTTTAAAAATGCTTATAAGAAAACTACTTGCAGGGTAGAAATTAATTATGAATCTAAATAAAGTAAAAGTAGCACAAGAGCATGTTGAACTTTTGTAATAAAAGCGGTTATTTAAGTTGTTAAAGTGTTAAGGTAATAAAATTAAATAACTCACATACAAGATGCTCCAGGAATAATTTTCAAATTGCAAATAAATAACTGCTTATGTTTTATGAACAGTTCAGTAAAAATTACTAAAATAGCTTCTAGCTTTTAACATTATGACGTAATTTTTATGCGATCTAGTTTTGTATTAAATGTAAATCTTTGCATATGATCAACAAGTTGTTTAAATTTATAAGTTTTTAGGATTTGGCATACTGCATGGCTAGACAGTCTTTTATATGCAAAGGGCCAACTTTTTAGAAAAACTTGCTCGCAGGCCGGACTCTATAGAAAAAATTTTTTGAGGACCATTTATAATTTAAAAAATTCAAAACTGAGTTACCAAAAAAGTGATTAAATAGGCAATAGTAAAGCACTAGCAACTACAAATTAATACATTTACAAACATTACTTACAAATAATACAAACTATTCAAAATATAAATTTAAGTGTTTTTTAACAAAAGATCCTAGTGAAACAAGTTAACTGGAATATAATAAAAACAAATTATACAGTAGTCTTCCTTTATTGTACCAACATATGTTTCTGTGTGTTAACGGATCAACACACTTCAATTGGGTTCTGTATATACCTACTTCAGTTTTTATTCTTTTATTACAGTATTTATTTTTTTACAGAACCCAGTCAATGTGTTTTAATCCGTTAACACACAGAAACATATGTTTGTACAGTAAAGGAAGATTACTGTATAATTTGTTTTATATTACATTGAAAGTCTAATTGTAAGTATTTACCACAAAAGTATAAGCTTAAAATAACAGACATTTAATGTTACAAACAACTGGTTTATTTTTTTTTTGTAAACTAAAATTCAGGGATTAGCTGCAGCCGTTTCAAATTTGTAATAAAGTTAAAATTATGTTGAACAACACATTTAAAATGTGATATTATCAAGTAGTTCTTGCGCAAAAACACTTATACAGAAGAAAATGTTAGTATGGATCTCTAAAGAAAAGGTTACATGGTTATTCAAGTTTGTTCAATTCAAATTGCGACAATTCAAATTCCGACGACCCGAATTCCGAAAATCCAAATTCCGACAATTCAAATTGCGACAATTCAAACTGCGATAATTCAAACTGCGACAATTCAAATTCCAACGGACAACTCAAATTCGGACAACTCAAAAATATATTTGCTCAGGAAGGCAGTAGTTTGACATTTTTTGAAATATTTTCTCGACGGAGGCCACGACAACATCTGTATCGTATGATATTTTTTCTACAAAACTTGCCTTTGTCTATATCTTTATTTTTTAGTATATTGAAGAAAAGTACTGATACTGTGAATTGTGCAATGCTAGTACTTGTGTCTTTTTAGTGAACGTTATGTTATACGTTTATTTTGGTTGTTTCTTTTAGGTTTTCTGATAGTTTTAGTTTATGTATGGATATCCATTTGAATTTATACATCTAAAACAGTATAACAAGTTTTTATAGTTATACAAGTAAAATAAAACTTTAAAATTCGATATTTAGACCGAATTCTAAAGGGTACCAATAAAAAGTTTTAAAGCTATGTTTAGTCTTTTTATGGGTATCGTTTTAAAATTTAACATCTAAAACAGTTTAAACAAGTTTTTATAGTTATAAAAGTAAAATAAAACTTTAAAGTAAGATAATTAGACCAAATTCTAAAGCATACCCATAAAAATTTTTAAAGCTGTGTTTAGTCTTTTCATGGTTCTCCTTTAAAATCTAGCATCTAAAATATTTTAAACAAGTTTTTTAAGTAATTTTAATTAATTTTAAGTTTTAAGAAATTGAACCATTTCATGAAAATATATACGTTAAAAGACTTTTTTCTAAGTTGTATATAAAAGTTAGAAAAATACGTCACATCAATATAAAGTTGTACAATTTATTCAAGGATACCCATAAAAAGACCGACCCTGTATAACAACAACATTTATTTTGTTTTTAATTTACAAGTAAAAGTAACTCAGTGTCAAAAAACTTATATAAACTAGCTCGTTGTACATTAAAAGTAATAGTTGTTTAGGTTATTTTTTATAAGCTGCTTTTTTATTTAAAACTATTATAAATACAGTTGAAACTTTAATTTAAAAAACAGAAAATTAAAAATGACTTGTTTTAAAAAGATTTAACTTTAGAAAATTTTGGAGTGTAAGAGATGGTGAATTATTTTGGAAAGAAAGGGCTTCCATTTCTTAGTTCAACCAAGCCGTCTTGTTGCCATGGCAGCGAAGAGTTCATTCTTTTCCAAGGTTCTTTGAATCTAACTATTAAGTTGTTCATCAAATGCTGAACCATTTGTTTATAAGCAAAGTCCACGACGTCATCACTTGAACACGTAACTTTGTGACGTAGTATTCCTAAAAATAAGTATTAAGTTGTTCTATAATGTTTTAATTGCTGAAAATTAAACGAGTTTTTTTGCGCAGAAAAATATAAATTTTCAGAACATGGCATTGTAAAAGGTTATATTCAAGACTATGAAATTAGACGTTTGGTTAATTTCATCAATTGTAATACTTAAAAATGTTTTAGAAATAAACTAATAAATACTAGAAGCACAGTTGCCAGAATTTTATAGCTATTTTTGCCCTTATATCATTTTTACGGAAAGTTTGACATACAAAATATTTTAACCGTTTGGTATCGCCCAAGAGCAAAATATGACTTTCTTTGAATTTTAATGAATGTTGAGCTTACTGTTAAAAAGTCAATTTTTAAGAAGTAATTTGTATAAAATGAAACGATAAAAAACTTTCTATCAAAATAAATAGACTTCGAAGATGTAATAATTAGAAATAGTTAAAAATTAATTAAGGAAATTAATTTGTTATAAAAGTTATTGAATTTTTCAACTAATATACATCTCAATTGAACTGTTTGATATTTTTCTTTATGGTGAAATAAATCAGTCTAAAGCTCTACCCCTACTTTATTCTAATTATGGAATTATTTTTATTATTTTGTACAAAAAAATAAGATTATCACTTAGTTAACCTTCTTATGACAGCTTTTAATCAGTTTTCTAAATTTTCAAAATTGATTGTAATAATTTTACTTTTATTATTAAACAAGAACTTTAAAAAAAAGATGCTACAAGTTAATTTAATATAAAATTCTTGTTAAACTAATTTTATATTATTATACTTTTTTACTTTCTGTTTATTAGTTATTGATGTTGTTTTAATTCATGTGATAGGTTGTTTTAAAGCATAATGCTATTTTTTCTTGAGGTAAATGTTAGAGTGATCACGAATAAAAATATTTTAAGCTTTTTAAAAAGGGCTTTTTTTTTTTCAACAACAATTTCTTCTTCCATAAGCTTATATGTATCACTTCGCTATAATTTAATGGCTAAAAGCGTACTCAATGCTAGCTTTAAAAAAAGCTATTTTTACACAGATTTATGGCTTTATAGTTACTTATGGGAACTGTGTTAGAAGTAAATAAATGAATCAAAAAACATTGTTTAACTAACATTTATTAATAAAATGTTGACGTTTAAAAGTACATGTTCGTTGTTCACTATCTTTATTCTAAGTTGTTGAAGTTGTACTTAACAAGTGTTAAAGAAAAGTAGTTTTGCAGTGATTTTAAACAAAACGCTTTTAAGTATTTTCTGCCTTATTTCTTCATATTAAGTACTAAAAACATATGAAAAATAAGATTGAACACACGTACTTTTTAGTTTAAAACATTGAAGTTTACTTTATACCATAGGTGAAAGTAAATCGATGCTTAAAAGTTAATATATAGTAGATTGTTATACAATAAAATATTCTTAAAATACTTTTATTTTCCAATTTTTTTTATATAATTTAAAATTATTGAAGTTAAATACTAAAAAAGTTAAAATTTTATTACTTTCGTCATGCATTAGTTGTTTTAAAAACCTTTTTATTTGAATTAAACTTTACAAAACTTAGAGTGTAAAAATATTTAGCTTTAATAACGTAATTAAACGTCACAACATAAAACTAACGGAGCTGATTTCATGAATTTTTTTTTCAAAAGTTTGCTTGTGAATAAAAACATCTACAAGTGTTATATTTAGATTTGACATAAAAATATTAGTTTTTATGCTATCAGCAATCTTTTCTGAACACATCTGCTTGTTTTGCCAGTAAGAAAAACACAGTTGAAAGTATAAAGGTTCTTAATATCTAGTATTTTGAACACAAAAAAAATACAAGCAAAACTTTTTTCAAGTATAAATGTATAGTTTTGATACCTATCAATTTCAAAATATTAAACTTGCTGATTTTCAAAAAAAAAACTATCAAGACCCTGTTTATTTTTATTTACTAAAACTTGTTTCTGTGCTGAAAATTATATATAGTTATAAAAAGTCGTACAATCGTCTGAGTAAGCAGTCATTACAAAGTCTAAAACATTAAACTTAGCTTGTTTAAGCTTTTAATATTTTTCTATCAGTGTTTCATGTTGATACTATTTGTAAATACTTTTTTTTTACGACAAGAAAATTTTTATGCATCATTTATAACTTCAAAACATAACTATAGGAGCTTCTAGTAATAACTACAGAAAGAGCAGTAATTGCAGCAGAAGATAAAGACCTACTACTGAATAAGCGGCAAGATTTATCGAATATTTGTCCCCACAACCGACGATTCTACTTTAAATAACTCTGTCTACTTATGTACTAATCTATTTCACTACACTCACATTACAATCACATACACTTGCAAGTTTAATACTACATGTTTTTAAGCTGTATAAATTATTGACCTATTTGTTAAATTTATTATGACGTAACATTTCTGCACAACTCAATTTAATTTTCATTTTAAAAACTTGCCTATTCTTAGAGCTTTTTGAGGTTAGTGCCTACTTTTATTAAATTTGTATTTTTTGTAGACAATTTTATAATTTTATGTTTTTATCCCAAACTTTGTTTTTAAAACATAAAGTTCATTTATAGTTACTACCTTATTTATAATAAGAACCTGTAAATAATTGTTGTAGATCCTTATCTAAACACATCAGAAGCATTTTGCTTACTATTATACCAAAAATTAAGTTTTTTTAACTTAATAAATTCTTAGTAATTTTAAAAAGAGCGAAATAACAAGCAATGCTATAAATTAAAACAAACCTACAGTTTTGATATCAAAAACTTCAAATATTTTAGTTGATATTTGTCAACATAAAGAAGTATTAAGAATCTATTTAAATACTTAGAACTTTTTCTTTGCGAAAAAATAAATATAAATCAATATTATTAATTTGTCTGAGTCAATCTTACATTTGTCTGAGTCAATAATAAATCGAAATTCAGAAAAATAAAGTACTAATTTTTTTTTTAACTATTTGGTCAGTTTGACCTTTCTACCAGTGTTTTAAGGTGATAATTTTTATCAAAAACAAATAACAAAGGTTATATGTAAGTTTACTTGCATCATATATGACTTAAAAACACAAGTACAGAAGCTTTTAGTGATAAATGCAAAATAAATATTAATAATATATGAGTTTAAAAGATTTGGAATTTTTATAATTTGAAAGCTATTCTTTAAGATACTTAGTAATTTTTTTTATTCAAAAAAATTGTAAAAAAAGTAGTCCAGTAATAACTTGACTAAACTTGACATATTTTTTAACGAGCGCATACCTTTTAAGTTGAGTAACAAGTAAATTTACAAATAAGTATAAATAGCTTTTTAATATGAAACTGAAAGTCTTTTTTATACATATACTAACCACTAATGAAAACGTCTTCCAAATAAAAATCGTCCTTTTCAGTAACTTTCGATGCACAAACTAGCTTCTTCATCATTTTAATGCTCAAAGTCCACATACCGCCATGGCAAAAAGCTGGGTAGTATCTTTCGCTGTACATTCTTTTGGATATATACCTAATAAATTCTAAACTTAAAAGAATTATATTTCTTTTTTGTTTACCTTGATAATACGTTATTTATAACTTTTAGTTTATAAGAAAGAAAAGTTAATATTATTCTATAGTTTTAAATAGTTTTTGTTTGCTCAATAGTTTAAAAAACTCCAAAGTTTAGCGATGTTTGTAAGAGAGAATATAATAAAATAATCCAATTAAATAGTCAGTAATAATTTTAATATATTTATGCTTTTCTTAAGCTTAATTAATAAAGTTTAATCATAGTTTTTTACTAATTAAAATTTTTATTGTTTTTTACAGAACTTAAAAAAAGTGTCTGTCATAAATGTTTTTGAACTTTTGTTTAATTTGAGTGAAGTAAAATTGCTTTTATATATTTTTACTTTAAAAATAAATTATAAAATGATGTTAATGTTTTTCCAGCATTCAGTATATTTAGTTGTTTATTGATCTCATTGAACTTAGTATAATATATATTTAAAGTTTAAAACAAGTTTAAAACAAGTTAAAACTAACTTTTCTATTGATACTGGACTACTTTTTTTTCAAGTTTTTTAATAAAATAAATTATTAAATATTTTAAAGAATAGCTTTTACTCGTGTTTTATTTCAACATATGAAATCATATACGAAATTAAAGCAAGCTTAATCAGCGCTTATTTATACCATTTCGATGATTTTTCTCTAAAAGGTCTTCCGTATGCTGTTCTCGCAAATCCACAAAATATTTTATTTTCATTTTCATTGACTTTTATCGCATTGAATGAATTATACACGTTTTGGACGTTGATTAAGCAATCATCGTCAGTAACTGTTACCCAATCAACTTCAAGCTTTTGAAATTTCAGCCAATGAAAACTTGATAAAACCTAGAGTATTTTATTAGTCAGCATCTTAAAATTTTAGCTAAATCTTCCATTAAAAGCAATTTTGATAACAAAATATAAACATGTTTAAAAAATAAAAACTTGAAATTTAAATGTAGATTGGGTTTATACCTGTTGAAAATCAACATTTCTTTGTTCACATAAACGTATTTCTATATTTTAAGTGTAATTTGCTGTTTTTTATGACATGCTTTTAGAAAAAAATTTAAATTTAAACTACTCAAGTAATTTTTGATGTTTACTTATAGTAATTTTGTAATAAAATGACAACTTGACTTTATAGTTTTTGTTTTTCCTATAACTTGTTTAAATATGTTACTGAAGAATGTAATAAAGTTTATTTTCATATTTTTTTTACTTTATCTAAAAAGTTAGAAGAGTATCTACAATACCAAAACAAAAAAAAATAAAAAAATGAAAAAAATACTATACACTATAATAATTAATTCTAAACACATTAAAAAAATACCTATTTGCAGAATTTGATTTTTATTTTATAGTCAATTTCTACTTTAAGTTCTTCCCATGAGTACAAACTAACTTTTATTGGTAGAGCTTGATAATTGTCAATGAAACTACATTGAAGAATATCACCATACAATCTATTTTCTTTATGTAATTGTATTTGCTCGTTATTATCATATTGTTTATTTTTCTCTCCCACAACGAATATAATGGAATATTGGACATTGTATAGTCTATAATTTTGTCAAAATATAAACTGAAAATATTGAACTTATTCTAACCAAAAATTAAAAAAAACTTCAACATCAATAATACAAAAAGTTAAGTTAATTAAAGTTAGCGTTACTCAATTTACTTTACTAATGAGTATATATATATATATATATATGATTAAACAAACTTTTAAACAATATCTTTTGTTTATAAGTGTACAATTTTTTAAGTTTATAATAATGTAGTAAATTCTGAACAATAACACATTTTAATAAACTGTTGAATTTTTTGTACACAAAACATTTTAATTAGTTTTCATTTTTTTATACTTAACTTTAATTTATTTATTACTTTTTTTTTAGTGCCAGTAAGAAAAATTTCATGAAATGTTTTTAATCTTTATTTTTTTGTAGTGCTTCGCCATTTTTTCACTAAATTGTATTTGTAATAAAGGTAAAATGGTGTTTTTAATTAAAAAGTTATTTGAACAGCTTTTTTCCGGTGCACAACTTATTTAAAAAATATAACAGAATATATTTCATTTTCTTTAAATTTATTTTAGTATTTTCGTAGTAAGGCTCATCAGAAATAGTTTCTTACTAAATTGGAATGAATACAAATTGAAATAAAATCATACTGAAGTTTGAAAATTTAAGATATAAAATGACGTAATAATCAAATGTTAAAAATTAAATAAGTACTTATGCTAAATAAATTTGGTATACTAATAAAACTCGTTAGAATTAAAACAATCTAAATAAACAAGCGATAAAAATTAAAATTAAAACTATACTTAAAAATAAAATTTAACAAGAAACTGATTACTTTAAAATTACTAATAGAACGATTTAAAAAGGCTAGTTTGGTATACGAACTTTTTCTGCTTACATAAACTGTTGTCAAAATATAAACTAAATTTATAGATGATGTTATTTTTTCATTGGTGGGAGAAAAATCTTTGTAAATTCCACTTAGAGGTCGATCAGTATAAAAAACTGTTCTTAAATGAACAGAGCTGAAAACTTGGTTTGTTTCTTCTGAATTTTTCTTAAAAAACCTCTCAGAAATATTTCCAAGGTAAGAAAGTTTTAAGTTTTAACATAAACTTTTTAAGTTTTAAGTTTAATGTTTTAACTTTTTAACTTAAAACTGCTTTTCCTTGGAAATATTTCTGAGAGGTTTTCTTAGAAAATTTCAGAGGAAATTAACCAAGTTTTCAGCTCTGTTCATTTAAGAACAGTTTTGTATACTGATCGACCTCTAAGTGGAATTTACAAAGATGTTTCTCCCACCAATGAAAAAAATAACATCACCTTTAAATTTAGTTGTCACTGTGGTAGTGACTACGTGGGAAAAACATCTCAAAGGTTTCATGTAAGAATCGATCAGCATGTTCTGAAAGTCTTGAAAAACTTGTTTGATAGCCATTCTGAGAAACCAACAAAAAACTAATTCTCGGCAATTAGGCAACATTTGTTGGACAATCCTGAGTGTGTTAAAAATTATAAAAAGGACAATTTTTCAGTCTTAGTGAGAGCGGAGAACTCTTTTCAATTGCATATTCTGGAAGCCTTATGTATTCATTTTTAAGGCCCAGTTTATGTAAGCAGAAAAAGTTCGTATACTAAACTAGACTTTTTAAATCGTTATATTAGTAATTTTAAAGTAATTAGTTTCTTGTTAAAATTTATTTTTAAGTATAGTTTTAATTTTAATTTTTATCGCTTGTTTATTAAGATTGTTTTAATTCTAACGAGTTTTATTAGTATACCAAATTTGTTTAATTTTTAACATTTGATCATTACGTCATTTTATATCTAAAAACTTTAAACTTCAGTATAATTTCATTTCAATTTGTATTCATTCCAATTCAATAAGAAACTATTTCTGATGAGCCTTACTACGAAAGTACTAAAATAGATTTAAAGAAAATGAAATGTATTCTGTTAAATTTTTTAAATAAACAGTTAACAAAGTCTTTTGTTTTAATTTTTGAGATTAACAAAAGCTCAAATAAATTTCGTTTTACACTAGATAAATTGTTTGAGTACAAGTTGTTGTAATTGAACTTTTTTAAAGTGTAGCTTAATGTTTTACTTTGTAGCATGATTCAACCATTAAATATTAAAACTGCGTTTAAACGCTTAAACTTGATTTTAACTTCTCTTTTCCCAACATTCTTTAAAATAACAATTTGTTTATGATCACCTTTTTTACATATTTAAAAAAAGATACTTATCAAACTAAAATATATATAAGTTTCTAACTATGATATTTTTCAAATAAGCTACAAAACCACTTGATTTAATTTAAAAAAAAATATTTTAAACTAACACAAACAACTGTTTTTTAAATTTTTTAAAACGTTGAACTAAAATACTTACTGTTTAAAATAAATGACTATTTCTAATTTTCCAGTTTACACTCAAAAGAAATATTATTTAGTTTCTTTGTAAGTTTATCAAAAAATATGTAGAAAATTTTGAAAATCTTTCTGTGTTCCATTTTTTGTAAATCAAATGATCACAATAAAAGTATCTAATAAACTTTAAAAACTAAAACAAAATTAAATCACATCATTCTAAGTTTTAAAAGTTATTGAAACCTTTTTGTTGACATTGTAAACCTTTACTTTTAAAACTTTCTAATGAAAACAAACTGGCTATTTAAAAAGTTTGTTATTAAAAACTTTGAAATCATAAAATAATACTATAGCTTGCAAATCTTATGCAATTTTGTAAAGTATATATGTTTTTTAATATTGAGTGTTGATAAAATTTGATTACGACGTCAAATACCTAAATATAGAGCCCCAAGTTGCTCTAATCAAATTTCTTCTTTCAAAATTCCCCACACTAGACTTTATCAGATAAATCATCTTATTATAGTTGTTTACATCTCTTACTTCTCCCATACTCTTCCAAGGAAGCACATTAGAACATTCTGGCATTGTAATAGGTTTTTCCGCGTTCTGATTGAAAAAATCGTTTAAAACTTGACATATGTCTATACTATGGTTAAAGTTTTATTTTAACAAGTAGCTTAATATTCAAATGAAGCTTTTTAAGAGGAATTTAAGTTTTACAAACAAATAAAAATTTTAAGAAATAACACTTCGTAGATAACTTTACAATTATTTTTAAGATTTTTTCCAGAAATTTTTTTACGAAATACTAAATATGTTTCTTAATTATTTTTTTATTAACATGATTAATTCAAATAATATTGTTTAACTTTTAACTAAGCTATCGTCTTAGTGTTGATTACTATACCATTTAGTACTATCAAAGAGCAATTACAGTTGGGCGAAGTTATACCAAATAAAGCTTAGAACTAAAATTACTAAACTCTAATTTTTTTTTTGAAAGCCTAACAGTTAATCAAATAAAATCAAGTTCTAAAACATTATTCTGACATACTGTATCCAAATTTATAAAAGCAGTAAACAGACTGATATGGTTAGTAAGTAAAACAAATAGTTTAAATGAAAAATAATGTTTTAAATAGTTTAAGTGATTTTTTTTATTTGAATCAGCCATAAAAGCTTTGAAACTAACTATACTATATAGTTTTTACTATTTTTAAAAACTCAGTAAAAATTAACTTAGGAAAGGCTACAATGTTTGTAAAAAATCAAAATGAGGTTAAAATTTTAATTATTATTTATAAAACGCTAAGGAAAGTATTTAAAATTTTGTTTAACTAAAAAAATCATAAGCTCAAGTTATAAAGTAAAAGCTAAAATAAAATTATATTAAACAGAATCCTCTTTTATAACGTAAGTATCTATTTATTAACTACAATAATCTATAAATACCTTTATTTTCATAAATTATGACTCTCAAATGTTTTTTCGGTATAAACTTTAATAAAAGTACCTAAATTATATAATGCATAAGATAACAAATTATTTACAGTATTAATTCTAACTATCAAATTTAACTAGTATAAACTAATAACAGTCAAGTATTAATATAAAATACTTAGCTATTTTAAATAAAGGTTTGTTACAACATAGAACAATTTAAAATGTGATAAAAATTAAACTACTGACTTTAGCAAACGTTTCGGGCAACTTCTTAAACTTTGTTTTCATTGACTCATAATCGCAGCTAGCTGAAACGAATCTTGAACAGTCTTCATATTTTTCTAAGGGTTCAATTTGTGTGCTGTTTATCTCTCCGCTTTTGTTTGAAGTAGTTTTAGAAATTATAGAATGATAATTTCTTATCTCGGTTGATTTGATAGTTGAGTAAACATCTTGTTGTTCATTTAGTTTTTCTTTGAAAAAAGGCGAATAAAAACAGGTTTGGTACAAAAGAATTGCACCGAAGCAAAGACAAATAAATCGGTACTGAAATTTCATTTTAACAAACTAGTGGCTACAACTCTGTATAAACTGTTCGTGAGGTTAAAAAAATTAAATTTTTTAACTTTTATAAACTAAAAAAAAAAATCATTTAATTTTGTAAATTGTTCTTGCTCAACTTCTCTGAATAACAACTAAACAGAACAACTGTGTTTGGTGAAAAAAACTTGGTACTATTAAATTTGATAAATTAAAAACTTAAGTAAGATAGTAACTGATTTTTCAAAAGTTTAAATGAAAGTGCTCTATTTTTTTTCAAACTGACCGTTATAGAAATCAAAAGACTAATAAAAGTTTTTTTAAACATTTTGAAAAAAAAACTAAATAAGAAAAAAAATCAGCAGGGAACAAGTTGTAAATTTTGTTCACCTATTAGAGAAATTCAAGTCTTTTAACATGTATGTTTTAGTTTGCAAATTAAACACAAGTGTGTAAGCTTACATTGTTATTTTTACCTGTGTTTTTTATCATTAAGTAACAGTTATGAGTAGAAATCCCCAACTGATTTCATAAAACTAGCCAAGCTTGTATAACCTTGTCTGATGGTATGATAAGCAAGACATATTTTTTTTTATAAAATCTCAAATGCAAAAACTCTCTGTAATATTTATAACAGGCTTAGTCACAATTTTGACTCTTTACACAATATTAATTACTAAAATCTACCCTAAAATAAAAGACTATGATGTCATCAAAATTAAAAATATATATTTATGCAAAGCTGCTGCAATTTAATCTGCCCATAACGTAGTACCCATAAAAATGTGTACTGCAAACACCACCAAAATACTCCTATCCCTACGGCATATATAATATTTTAGATTAAAACTAGTCATAGTATTGTACTACCAACTTATAAGAGTAGGCAGTTCACCTTTAAAACTAACCTTTAAGCGCCAACTTAATTTTTCTTTATTTAATAAATTTTCCCAATTATGTCTACAATAGTTTTTAAAACAATAAATGTACTGAAACCTTAACTTTTATTCTAAAATTTCATACACAACTAAAATGGTTTTATAAAAGTTATTGATTTATTTTTACATAATTTATTGAAATTCAATGGTTTATATACCGTAAATAGAGTATAAAGGCGGGCGCCCGCATGGTCTAGCGGTTTGGATTCCCGACTGCCGATCCTGCACCCCGAGCTCGAATCCCAGTGGCCGCTCCTCATCGGGACGAACACGAAAGCACATAAGAATGCGATCAGCGTCCAGAACTCTTGTTAGCATTAAATTGTAAACCTAGTATGGAGTGGTCGCCTTTTCAGACGGAGATGGTAATTCCATCGGGACGTGAGCTTGGTACGCTGGACCGGTAGCCGAAACTTAGTCGGCTGGCTGTCAAGCGCCCACTTTTTAGAAATTTTTTAATAATTTTTCGAAAATATTACTTTAATAATTTTAAAACATTAAATGAATTGAAACTTAAATCTGATTTGTAAAATTTCAAAAACAATTAAATTGATTTTATAAAAAATGTTGGAACAAAAACTAAATCAGCTGGATGTCCAAGGAACTTTTTTTTAGTATTACTGAAAGCTAGCTTTCAAAAACCTTTTAAATAAAACTTAACAATACTCATCTTATATAATGTGTATTAGGATTACAAACAGTACTATATTTATCTAAGAAAAGTAATCTAATTAACTGCTTCTAAAAGCTAATCAAAATTAAAACAAAAGATTAAAGAGCAACACTGTTAAAGTGTAGTTTCTATACAAACTTAGATTAAAACAAAGTTTTTTAACAGTTAAAGAATTATTGAATAATTTAAAACAGCTAGTATAATGAAAACAGAATTATAGTTTTTTTTAATGCTTACAGACGACATTTCTAAAGATTAAGTTGTTTACTAAACTAAGCTATTAACAGTACAGTACATTAACTTAAAATTTCATAAAACATTGCTTTTAGCTTTAAAATTTTGAAAATTTTATTTTTTTAGTAACACTGATTAAATTTAATTTATATGACTAGAGTAGTCTTTTTCCCAATTTAGCATTTCTTAGGTACGCACTCCCTGTTAAGTGGGCACTTTTGGAACCAAAATGTTTCTGTTCAAATTGAAATTTTCTATTTAGACTGGAACTTTTCTGATAAGCATTTCCTGCTTTTGGGAAAAAACATTTCTCACATGCACAAATAAAAGCCGATCAATTCCCATCCGGACGTTTCCAACTTGATCAATTCCAACTCGATTAACTCCGACCCAAGTTGTTCGTCACTTTTGCAAAGATCTTTTTTTTATTGCACGAAGCGTCACTTTTGCATGACGTCACTTTTGAATAAGTCGTCAAAAACATTAATTTACTAAATATCAAACATATTAAAATCAAAATAAACTTAACCTAAAACTAAACTTAGTTTTTTTTTTATTAGAATTAATTTTATGTTATTTTTATCACTAGTTATAACTTTTTTTTGAATTTCCAGTATTTTTTCTGGAAACAAGAAATTCCACAATAAAACTTTCTTTAATTCGTTTTAAATTGTTCACAGTGTGTTTGTGTGACTATTAGCCACTTGTAAAAGATATTTGAACTTAAAAATCTAAGATCGCAATTTTCGGGTCCCATACATTTTGCATAGGGGTGGTTTTTAGAAATATAGTTGGTGCCAAGATGAAAGTTTCTTAAATTCAACTGAAAATTTTTACAGTGTGTTTTTATGATGTTTTCGAAACATAATTTTTTTTCCAGCTGGAAAATAAAAATAGCTGTAAAAATAACTCTAGTCAAGAGTCTTTAAAAAAAATTTAATTAATTTTCTTTTTTTTAAAGTAAGACAGAAGTTTGATAGTTTTACTTTTTTCTAGCTAGTTTAATAGTATAGTAATTAAAAAAATTCTATTTTTTTGGTGTTTAGGTTATCATTACGGCTTAAAAATTTGCTTAAACTAGACTGTTAATGCACGTTAAACTTTGTTAAACTTAATCTTTAACTGTTATTTAGTATCTTAACATAAGGTTTAATATAAAAAATGGTTTAAAGTCTTTTAGTTTATATCTGTTTGCCCAGTATCTTAAGTAAGTACAGTTTTAGGTAACAAATTACTATTTTGTTACACAACTGGCCACGATTCGTGTGTAAATACTGTTAAATTATTTTACTATAATAACCTTATGTTTTACAAGCTAAATCTACCGTACAATTTAGAAGTTATTTGTTGTATAATATATGTACTGATTCTTGACCTAGTGTGCCTTTTAGTTTTCTTTTTTTTTTCTACATGAAAATTGGTATAACTTTTAGATTATTAAACGTTTTTTTAATTAAATGATAGGCTAAAACTATTTTAACTTACTTTTTTTTTTTTTTTAACTAGTTTAGCAAGTATTAATCTTAAAAATTGATATTCATGCTAAGTGAAAAACATTTTGTAAGTAAAATTCCATGTGAAATAAAAAAGTTGTAATGCTTTTTTTGTTAGCAGTTAACTTGTCTTCAGAGTTATAATGCAAAGTGCAGTCATCAAAAAGTGATAATTTGTAAAGAAGTGGCACTATACAAAAATAACTCACCTTGTAAAAAAGATGACCAATAAAAGTGACGTGCTAAATTGATCGGGTGGGAATTGTTCGGGTTGGAATTGATCGGATGGGAATTGATCAGATAGGATTTGATTCAGGTGAGGTTTGATCCGGGTTGGAATTGTGCGCGGGTTGGAACTGAGCGTTTACCGTTCAAAATACGTACTCAAGAGAAATACTGCTTTGCTTTTGACTTAGTTACTAAACGATATCAATTTAAGCAAATATCCTTGTGTTATTGTTACATAAGTATTTTTTGAATCTAAAACAGTTAACCTTACTCATACCTTAATAAGTTGCATAAAATAACTAATACAAAATTAAGAAAATCATCTTAAACAAAAACTCTGAATTCTTAAAAAAAACATTTATTTAAGAGTTTAATATTTTGAAACTAGGGTGACCATTTTACTTGGAACCCGAAACGTTTTGGAACTTAAACATTCAGGCAATAAAATAAACCGAATTTTAGTTTTCTTTAAGTTCAGTGACTATAAACTCAGATTTAAGCAGTAGCTGTACGTTGCTTAAATGCTACAAGACAATGTTTAAACTGAATAATTTCAATAACTAACCATAATTATGATGTAACTATTAAGCAGCATAAACAACATTAATTGCATTCTAAGGATTAAATGCGTCGGTTGCAGTTGTAGGTCGCTAATGATTAACTAATATTTTACTTTTTTAAAGTTTTAAGTAATATATATTTTTTTTTTGGTTTATTTTTGTACATTCGGGTAAGGTGGGTTAGGCATAAAGATGTAAATCTTCTTAGTATTATGCTGTATACCTCATTTGCTTAATGTTATGAATGAAAACATTTTCAAAACCTTACAACTGCAGCCGACCCAATAAAAATTAGATATTTTGGGTGATTATGACGTTATAATATATCAAAATCAGTCAAAATGTACCTATGTGTAACATATAAGTGTATGCATATAAGTATAAGCTTTTAATTAAAATATAAGTTCTAAATCTAGGTCATGAAAAAGTAATTTTATTACTATTTAAGTTATAAATGTATGTGATTTTTGGGAGTGCAAATTTAATTTTAGATTCTTTAATTTGATTATCATTTCAGTTAATGAAACCCGACTTCCATATAACCGAAATCTGTTGTCTGATGATCGTATTATGTCACTTTGTGCTTAGCTGGCGGCGCAACAAAGTTTTAGGGGATGCACGACTAATCAAGTTTTTAATATTAGGAAATTATTTTGCTATATACCTAAAGTGGTTAAGTAAATAAGTGGTGTGGGGCTTGATGACCGAAATGTCTTTTTTATACTTTCTATGACTACTTTTTTGATTACCTTGTTAAGTGAAGTTTTTTTTTTTTATTCTAAAAATGTTATGAATTATAATTATACCAATAAATTCCACTTGTCAACATTTTGTTTAAAAGTAAACTAGAATACAAAGACTAAACAAACTTTTTTCACAGACTTCTGTAATAGTAAGGTTTATGAAAAAAAAGAGTTTTTTGTATCAAGTACATTTTTAAATATTGAAAAATATTAAACATAAGTTATAAAAAATGAACTATATTAACTTTTAAAGTTCGCTTTATTTAATGGTTTTAAAAAACAAGTAGTTGATAAGATATTGAATAAACATATAAGAAAATAAAGATGACAATGATAAAAAAAGATTATAGTTATAATGAATAAAACTTATAAGCTCTAATTGCAATTAAAAAAAAACAGATTGCTAGTGTTAAAAATGATTGTATAAGTTTAAGAGCTTTGTCTAAAGTTGAAAACTTTCAATGATTAACATTGAAAGCTTATAATGGGTACAAAAGTTCAAACGACAAAATCTTGAATCGGATCAATTTTCAACGAGTTCTTCAAACTATCTGGCGTCAGAGGTTGTTCTGGAAAAAAAAAATTGTTGTGATATGTTGAAAACTAAAAATTGAATTAAATTAAAACAATCAAAAAAGGTAAGCATGATGAAAATAGGGGTCTTGTTAATTGTTAGCTAATTCTTTTTGTAGTTTTCAGACAAAACTTATTCTAAAAGTTAAAGTGGGGTACACGCTTATTCAAATTCTGACAATCAAAACTTTAACAATTCTTGGTTATTTCCAACCATATCTTTTAATGGGTATTTTAAAACAAAAGTATTTATAATACCAAAACCTTATAACTAGAACTTCATGAGAATTTCTTATGAAAATAGTCAAACTATTTGTTGAAATATGGCTAAAATAAGTTTTAAATTTTAATAAAGTGTAGTAATTTTTAGTAACTACTAATTTTCAGTTTTTATTAAAAAAATTAAGATGTTATTTTATCATCATAGTCTTATTATTTACACCAACACGAGCATTTTTCAAGTACGTACATATTTTTGAGATATTGCCTCTTATATTATTTTTAAGAATTTGAATGGTCGGAATTTGAGATGTCAGAATTTTAATTTTCATGTAACCATTTAAGTGAAACTTGTATTAAGTTTAAAACATTACTTACTTATTAGAGTGTCATGCCAGATTATAAACAACTTATAGTATGAATAAAGGATTACTAAAAAATAAACCTAAAGTTATATTTTATAATTTTATGATTAAATTTCTTTTTGTATTTAAATCTAAATTTTTAAATGATAAATAACCTTAATAGCAAAAAAATCTTACAACTGAACAACAATAAAAGAATTTCAATATTAAACATTATCCCATAAAACATAAAACAGTACTTTTCAAAACTATATTAATCAATATTTTTCGCCTTTTTCAAACATGTTATTCTAAAAACTTTCGATTCCGAGACAACTCAAACTCCAAAAATTTAAATCCAAGAATTCAAATTTTCATAAAATATTATAAGGGGCCTTACTTCAAAAAATAAATAAACAAAAAATAAAAATTGCGTAAGAGTATGATAGTAAAGTATATTTCAAAAAATTATACATACAAAATGTGAACTTATAATTATCAAAACTAACAACATTTTTGAACTTTTAAATATTTTTAAGCTATATATCAAAAATATTTTTTTAAAGTATACAAAAATTTACGTACGTCTAATTGTCAAGACTAAATACTTGACAATGTTTGTTTATTAAAAGAGATAGTTCACTATAATTCTGAAAAACTGAATTATTATAATTCGAATTTTCGGGGTTTGGATTGACGAAACTTGAACTGTCGTGCAAATATTCAACTATTACATACAGAGTTATCTCAAAACACCTGTTTTGTTTCCATATAAAATAATTATTTCAAACAAAAACTCACGCAGGTTGGTCCACCCTCCTCCCTTCTTCTTCCTCTCCTCCAACGAAGCGTCCACCGCCCTCCTCAACGCGTGGTAGCAGCTCACCCCCATGCACAGAGGGGGTTCCCCCGTGGCCTTGCTGTTGTACACCCCGACCGGGTTCGACTCGTTCCTGTACAACTCGATGTTCCACTCCACCGGGATGTCCTGTTTAAATTTAAATTAAAAATTGAGCGTTGTTCCGCTGAAAATGATAAGAGTGAATGGAAAACGAATTTTTTTACCACATTTTTTCTTTCGTTCTGTTTTTAAAACTTAACAAAAAAAATATTTTTTTTTGTAAAAATGTAATATTAAATTAAAGGTTCAATGGTTTAAGGATAATATTTTCTGATAAATTTCATAATAGAAAATTTATTTTATCTTAAAATTTTATTGCTGATCTTTTATTTAACTTTTGGTATTTTTAATCAAGCTCGTCAAAAACATATTTATTTTAGTTCTAAAGTTAAAAAAACTGACAGTAATATATAACCAACTTTTTTCTTACTCTAACAAAATTATAACCACTGATAAACCTTGGTAGTCGGCGGCTTGTACTCCCACGTTCCGTCGGTCAGAAGCTTTCCGGTTGTGACGTCATAAACCATGTGCTCGCTCAACCAGAAACCCAACGCCATGACGAACGCTCCTTCGATCTGGCCCAAGTCGATTGTGGGGTTCAGACTGTAAAAAAAAAGTAATAAACAGTTTCAGGCTTTCTTTTAGTTTGTTCAACATTTTATTCTAAATCTAATACTTTTACTTAACATGCCTCTAAGTTGGGATACTTTATAAACAATTAAAACAAGTCAGCCTGATCTTCAACGTGATCGAGTATAGTCAAGTACTTACCTTTACTTATATTTTTTATAAGGAGTATTTTGCAAACCTGATGCCGGCGTCCTCAATCAGGTCCACCCTCCTGATCAGGTGCTCCCCCGTCAGCACGTCCAGCTCCACTTCCGATGACGTCACGCCCCACACGTTGTACGCGTCGCCGTCGAAATCCGGCGGGTGGCTGTTCGGTGTTCAGAATAGCTCAACTTTTACTACTGAAAAAGACTTAAGGTAAACTTTTGTCGGTTTGAGGGTTTTTATGAGTTTAAGGAGTTTTTGTTTGAAAGTAACATTTTGATAAACGTGCAACGATGGTTTTCAAAAGTATATTAAAACGCTTAACATTTAATATTTGTAGTAGAAATGTACTTTTCGAGCTTTAAAAGATTGAAAAATAAAAAGATAAAGTAGACTAAGTTGAAGGAAAGTAAAACAATCGTGTAGATAAAAAATAATTTCAAATATTTCAATTGATGATTAACCAACTTCACATTGCTGATAAGAACTAAAGTCTTACAAACAAATTACTTGCAAGAAACGATGAGATCAACGCCGTCGTTGTAACAAGCAGCGACCAGGTCCTTCCAACTCGTGCCGACCGGAAGCTTGGACTTCGTCCCTTTCATCCTTTCCACCATGATCTCGCAACATTTGGCCGCCGACTGTTCAACGCTTGTTTGCATTAAAACATTAAACAAAATGTGTATTTTAAAACTAGTGAACTGCAATAAAAAGTTAGGTATTTACACAACGATTTAAACAAATTTACACTTTTATTAACACATGAATTTCGATGGTAAGCATTTCTCTTCAAAAACTATTTTCTCACAACAAGATCCAAAAACCCCGCACTATAGGCTGTCTACCGAAATACAGCAACTCACCCTGCAAACGAGTTCGCTCGTGGAGCTTCCGCCGGTCACCTGCGAGTTGCTCGAGCTCAGAGTGCTCGTCCTCTTCACCGAAACGTCGCTCAGGTCGCATCCCAGTCCGTACGCCACCACCTTCAGTAAATACTAAGTGTTGATGCAAAATGTGCGTTTTTGAACACATTGGTTAATTTCAGGTGAAGTGAGTAAGAAAAAATACAAAAAACACAAAAGTTTTAATAAATAAATAAATAAACACAGTAATAGTTTTATTTCTTAACCTAATAACTTTTAAAAAATGTTTAAGGACAAAACTACATCTTTATATAAAGGTTTTGTCTTTTTATCAAACCTGTGCAACTTTAGTGTCCAAGCCCTGACCGACTTCAATGCCGCCCTGAGACACGCATATGGACCCGTCCAAGCAACTTATGGTCAACAGGACGTTGTACTTCAGCATTTTCGCGTACCCCAACCTGGCACAAGTAAAAAAACAATCAACTTAGTGCTGGAAAGAACGAAGAAGCGTACACTTCATTATAATTTACATAAATCATCTTTTAAATGTTTAACTCAAGTCAAACACAATGCAAAGAAACTGATTAGTAAAGTAAAGTTCACGGTTTGCTTACATAAAACTAAAAGTATAGACATAAACTGTTAATATTTTTTAAATAAATAATTTAAATGCAATTCAAACAACCCACGTGAACTTGATGGGGGTGATGGCCAGCGCCCTCTTCTTGTAAGTGTTGCTCGAGTTGAACTCCTCCGCTTCCTTCTGCCGCTGCTCGTAGTTCGATTTGTTCATCAGAGCTGCAATGAAAAATCATGAGTGTTGGTCAAGATGCTTTAAGTTTAGTTGGTCGCGAGTGTTTACATTTCGTACCCAAATATTTTTCATGCAATTACGTTTCGTGAGGTGTGTAATGACAAATGCTAAAACCAACTGAAACAAATAAATAAACTCAAACCTTAAAATAAGTGAAATATTTTAAATATTAATTTTCAATATTCAATCAAATTACACAAAGTGTATACTGATACTCACAAGTGAACATGTCTCTTATGTGGCAGTCTTTCAGCACCTGACCGTCCATTGCAGTTTGGTTTTTCAGGTACAAGTTGTTGAACTTGACATCTGTCACATTCATGCTCAAATGGTCGGCAACTATCTCCAGCATTGTATCGGTGAACGCAGTTAATTGCATCGATCCTGTTTATAATATATATATATAAAATTTTCTGTTGTTATTCCCAAAGTTTTATCGTGTTGTAAAAAATTACCAAAACCAACATTTTTAAACTTATGATTTTTTTAAGGAGTAATGCTAGTTTTTATTCTTAAATATACTCGTTTTAGCTTTGTAAAAATAAATAAACATTAAAACCTATAAACATTAACATAGTTAGTTAAGTAAATTGTGTCATTCAAAGCTTTCTACATTTAACTGAATACAATTGAGTGCAAAACATTTTTAACAAAAGCCAGTTTCAACAATCAGTATACTGACCAGGGGCCCTGCACCAAGTTCCGCTGGGCAAGTTGGTCTTGCAAACTTTTCTCCTTATTCTCCAGTTCGGACAGTGGTACGCTGAAAACAGATTGCTTTAAAAAAAATATTTTTGAGTTAGATCAAATATTCTACCTGGTAACTTTAGTTAAATAGTTTTATGTTTTCTTCTAGTAATTGAACAATTTAACAACATAATGTACTAACATAACATATGTTTAAAAAAATTGAATTTTTTCCGAAAATATTGTTTTTTTAAGCGAAATATGGTTGACTCTCTATATCAAACTTAATCAATGTACTACTCACCACTGTCGCTTCAAGTTTTTCAACTTTATTACCAAACCAACGTTTCTATCGTTTAAAAAATTCAATCGACATCTTCAGTTGATTCAACAAAACTTTACTCATATAAAACGTTATATAGATAACATTCCCCTTTTTATAATTTGAGTAATTTTTGTGCAACTAACCGCTGTCGGCGAATATCGAGATGGCGGAGGCGTCGTCGAGTTCGTTGTCGAATTGCGAGCACCCGCTGTTCGTGTAAAGCGACCAATCAAACACCTCCAACACGCCCGAGTCGTCGAACCCTGCAGAACATTTTCGAGTAATTTAAGGTAATTATTAATAATTATAACTAATATTAGTTATAATTATAACTAATATAAATTTGTTAATTAAGAACTAGCGAAGCAAGTTCGCTTGAATGTACTTCAAAAGCAAATTTTCACAAAAGTTGTCGAATCCTGTAAAAAGTATTTTTATTAATGGATTTTTTTTATATGTTTTATATGAAAAACCAAGTGACATGCTTTAGTAAAAATAGGTAACTGCCACCGATTTTTAAACTTGAGAAAAAAAGACATCAACTAATATAAAAAAGTGTAAAATATTGGAAACACTTTTAAATGGCAGTACAAATATGTTCCTGCTTATGTGTTGGTGTTCAAACTAAAAAGTACTGAAGATTAATTAACTTAAATCAGATGCAATAATAAACTTTTCACCTAGTTTATAATCAAGTGAATAGGGCAGTCTGCTTCCGAGCGTTGCCATGCAAGTTTTCAGATCTGCGTGGAACCTGCAGGGTCTGCCAGTGACGTAAGTACCCAACGCGGTTGCTAGGGCTATCACCAGGGAGTTTGTTGCCTTGCCCCCGTACGCCCCGCCTATCCTCTTCGTTTTAACCTCAATTCTGTAGGATTGATTGAAAATATTTATAACTTTGATGCATTTAATTGATATTATTAAATTAAAATATTAGGAGTTTTGTATTTCATACTTCCAGATTGAAACAAAAACAGGGTTGTTATTCTTTGAGTCAAAAAAACTTTCCTGAGAGACAAAAAACTGCCCTGCGTCATCCTGAAATTTTACAGATTCTTAAAAAACTTTTTAATTTTTCGAAATCAATAAAAAACTAACATTTCAAAATAATTGTTTATAAAACAAAATAATGCTAAAACTAAATATAATTCGAAATCTAGAAAAAACTTGCATAAGATTTTAGAAATTTTAAAATTATTCTAACTTTTTACTAAACAAAAAATAAACTATCTTCAGTCACCCTTAGTTTAATAAATTAAATTAAAAAATTCTGAGTTATACTGAGATTTTCAAAAATTTTAAAACATTCCGAGCTATCCTGAGTGTGTGGCAACCCTAATACGATATCTTTATTCAGTCACAAAGCATTATATATAATAAACTTTGCACACCATTAAAAAAAATTTCTAAACTTTATTCAAAATTTTACTAATAAGCATCAAAATGCAACTTTTTTTTAAAACCGCAAATATATTAACAAGAGTTCCGCCCACAAAATTGAAACCAAAACATCTATCTTATTGACAACTTTTGCCATTGGAGAGCATTCACAAACTTGTTGGCGGGAACTCCGTAGACGTAGGAGAGGCACTGCTGGAGCCACATGTGCACCTGGGACGCGCTCTCCACAACGAACCCGCCCTCCTCCGTCCCCTCCACCCTCGTCACCTGCGTCTCCATGTAGAAGTGGTACTGGCCGCCCAGGTCTATGCTGCCCGACACCTGCGTGAATTGAACTGTTTGAGTACAAGTTGTTATTCTCGGACAGCTGTTTCAATTTTTGTTTCACAGGTTATTAAAACAACACGATGTTTCACTCCTACAGTGCTCAGTAAGATACATTCAGTTGCTTACCTGCCAACCGTTACGTGACAGTTCAAATTCTTAAAAATAAATTTAAGGGCTGAAACTTAAAAAACTATATATGCATTTCAAAAAATGAAAAATACGTATGTAGGTCTAACTAGTACCTGGGTGCACGACTATTCAAATTCGGACAATTCAAATTCCGACAATTCAAATTCTTAAAAAGAAATTTAAACAGCCACAAATAAAAAAGTAATGCACATTTGTCAAATAAAAAAAAATACATATGTAAGTCATATTAATATCTACAAGCCATTTTTCTATTTTTGCAAAACACTAAATATTTTTAGAGATATGGCTTAATTAAAGTAAAAAACATAGTTATTTTTAGGAATTTTAAAATATCTTGAAAAGTATTTTAGATTTTGAAAAAAAGAAAAAAATGGTTTGTAGATATTAATGAGATCTACATATGTAATTTTTATTTTTCTCAAATTTATATTACTTATTAAGATATAGTCATTTAAACATTTTTTTAAGAATTTGAATTGTCGGATTTGAGTTGCCCGAATTTGAATTGTCATGTAACCCTAGTACCTATAAACACTTTTTTTTTGAAAAAATATTTATTAAAATAGAATTTTAAAAATCTTCCCAGGTCTATACTGCCTGATACCTGTGTATTTTACATGCAAACTGTTTCTCTAGGAACTGTTGAAGTTGTTGTGTTAAACATTTGTGCTACATAAACCAAATATAGTTTATGCTAAGAAAAAAAAATGTTCGTTAAACTGATAGAAATTAATTTTCATTGAGAAAACAAATTTCGAGCTTTTATTTATTATTAAAACTAAAAAAAAGCTATTTAATGATTACTTATCATATTTCAAAATTTTTTATTACAAATCAAAGTAAGAGATAAATTTAAGGGTAGAATACTCTTCCTTTTAAAAATTGCTGCACAACATATTTGAGATTACGTCAAAAAATGTAAACATGTACACATACAACAAAGTTATTAAATGCTAAACTACCAAAAAAAATCACACTAAAAAATTTACGTGGCCTAGAAACTACTATAGTGATAAATCAATAATTATTAACCTTAAAAACAGTATTTGTTTCAACCAACTTGATTTTGGCAGTTTTTCAGGGATTCATCAGGGGTTCCGACAACGATGTCACCCAAGTTCAGGTCGAAGTAACTCCCCGCTTGGATGGCCTGCCTCGTCGTCAGTATGTTGGTCTTCAAGTTTTTGTAGGTGACCGCCACTTGCGCCGCTATCGAGCTCGCTTGCTTCTGACTCTCTGTAAAGTTGTTTAATCAGATTATTGCACGATTTTTTTGAGCGGATCGAACTAAGTGATGTGAACAAAAAAAAACGTAACTTTTTCAAGTTGCAAATAATTATACAGCAACAAAAACGTCTTGTACAAATTTTTATATAAAAAATACAAAGAACTTGTGCTGAGACAAATTTATACTTAACCTTAAATAAGTGCTGGAAAAAAAATGTGTTGGTATTTTATGCAACAAAACGCATGCTTGTTCAAACAAAGTAACTCGTGGGTGGTATCACATGATGTTTACTTTTACTGCGATATTAAACACACAAATACTGATTTTTAGCAATTGTACTTACAAAAAATAAAATAAACAAAACTTGTGTGAATAGATATCACGTATAAATTAACTGCAATGCGCATTTTCTCTGCTAGTATTAAACATGAATTAATAACCAATCCGACATGAAGATACTGATTTTGCGTTTTATTTTCAAATTTTTGTTTAAAAATATAACAAATATTTTATGCAACAGGTATTTAACTTATCATAAATAACATTTGTAAATTTAAATCAAAATATCTACGCATCAAAAATGATTGCTTTTTTACTTGGAACACTTAAAAACCTGATATTTAAATAAATATTGCTCTTTAAGCTTAAAAAAAGCTAATAAAGCTAAACATTTGGTTTTTTAAATTGAAATCAATGTGTTTAAACACTTTAAGTTGAACAATAAATGATTGTTCAACTAAATAAATAATAAATAAATAAATAAATGGATTTTTCAGTATAAGATTATTGTATGCATTAAGTGACAAAAAAGGGTTTATACGATGAAAAACATTACTATTTATACATTTTTTGATAGTAATTTCAACCTAAGTATAGATTTTTATTCTTAAAATAGGTGACATCTAGAATTGTTTTTCTTCATTGTAAACAATAATTAAGTTAATAATATTAAAAATGATTTCTTATTTGTTTTTTTACCAAGAACTATTTAAACATTAAAATTTATACTTTTAATTAAAAGTACACTTTTTTATCTAACTTTGATTGAAAAAGTGCAACGAACCACTAACACATTAAAGAGTTTTAATAAAAAACAGAAATTTCTAATAGAACTAGATAACAAACCGGCCAACACCAGAGCAAGAGGTTGTCCGGCGTAATCGATGTGATCGGTTGCCAGCAGAAGTTGACTTGCATCGAACTCGCCAAACCTCGAATTCTTCACGCTTGGTGGAAAGTTTGCACCTTTTCATTTTGCATGAGTTGATTTCATTTTGATTATATGCATTTCCATTATTTTGATGGAAACAAAAGTCAATAAAATGCATTCCATTGGTGTTGTAGTACAAAGTGTAAAAATAGTAAACGAATTTATTTTAAGTTTTAAAATTAAAACTAGATTGGTTTTAAAATATAAATATTTTTGTTATAGGAATTTACTTGTTAAACATTAACACTTATTTAATGAAATAAACAAACATTAAACGATAAAAACTTTACAAAAAATTAAAGAGTTTATTTTAACTGAAAATGATTTTATTTTAACTACAAGTAATTCATTAACGCCTATCTCGTAAAATATGTTCATGTTAACACTGATAGTACAAGCAAATATTTGATTTAAATACACGAACTAGTTATAAAAATTTCAAAATACTTAAAAATTAATTATTTCAAGAAACTGGTAACACTCTTTTTACATCTTAATTTTTCTATACTCGTATACAACTTTCTTATCAATGAGTTTTTTGGAAAATAAAAATTTATCTCTTGAAACCTTTATAAACCAACAAAACTTGGGTTTGTTCAAACTTTAATAAACAACATCAAAAATACACACAGCGCCATAAAGACTTTCTTAAATGCTACTTAACTAACATGTTACGCTTGATTACAAAAAAGCATCGAAACGAACCGGTGATTATTGCGTTGAAGCCGGGTTGGAGGGAGGCGAAGGTGGAGTCGATGACGTCGATGTCACAGTTTCCCACCTCGGAGAGCACGAACGCGCAGAAGAGCTCGTTGGTGGTGGCCGGTTGATCCGATATATAGTACGCCTGCCCCGACGCCTGTTGTTACATGAGCTGTGAGCTAGTGTATAGTATGTAAGTTTTTTTTTTTGCGACACGTAATATAATTACAACGAGACGCCACTGGTGTGTACTATTTTATTTCCTGTTTAAATGATAAACTATAACTGAAAATTTATTCTTTTGAGCGAAAACAAAATAGACGATTCGGATTGTAAACAAATGTATTATAAAAGTTTAAAAAATAAACAAAAACAGTGTTAAAATGCTTTTATGTTAACATAAATACATTTTTCAGTCTTACAAAAAAGATTAATTGTCATAAAACTGTATAAGTTATTCATCCAATAAATTCCTCTCAAAGCATGAATATTCAGTTTTTACTAAATAATTACAGCTTTAGTTTTAATAATAAAACAAAAACGTTTGTAATTTTTGATAAGTAGGAATCAATACAAGTGGTCTTCACAGTATGCGCCTGTGTACACTAATGATCAAATAAATCATTTACTTTGCACAAAAAACTTAGCAAGGTAAAAAAAAACATATTTAATGACTTTTGTTATTTATTTTTCTAATGATAAAGATAATTATAATATAATTTAACGGGTCTTAGCACGTTTTTTAAAATTTATACACTTAAAAATTATTTTTTTTAAATCTCAACAATTTTATTTATTCTACAATTTAGTGTTCATACAATTTATTTTATAGAAATTTTATGTGTAAAGCTTTTAAAAAGGTTAAAAGATCAAGATTATTGAGAAAAAATGTTTTATTGTCTCAAAAATAAGTTTTTGACATCTTTTAAAAGGTGAAAGTTAAATATTTTGACAATTTTTTTTCAATATACAGCTGAAAAACTTATTAACTTTAGTCTATTTTTCATATACAGTTCAACCTGTCAAATAAATATCTTATAAGTTTAATTTTGTAGTAACTAAAACGGGAAGGGGTCAGAAAAGCACGGGTGACACTTTAGCACAGAATTTATTTTGCAATTTTTTTTTATCTGCTTAAATCACATTAGGTACTGTGTTGTTTAAAAACATAAAAACGAACTATGCAACATGCAAACTAAAAGTTAACAAGCTTTAAATGAGTTAAAAGTTTAAGCTTTAGTTAAAACTGAAACAGAAGTAAATTTAAAAACTTTATTAACTTGTTTTACTATTTAATTTTAGATGAAAATATTTTGATTTAAATTTAAAGTTTTCGACATAAAACTTTTTTAATAAAGCTAGCAATAAATACAAGCTCTAGAGTTATTAAAAAAAAATAATGCTTTAACTAATTTTAATAATGCTAAACTTTAAGCGTAAGTTTTAAATAAAAAGTGAGATATATAAAAATTAAAAACTTTCTTATTTCATTTAAGCTCATTTTAAAAACTTTAGAAAATTTTAAGACGATATTTTTAAAAGTGTTAGAAATTATTTTCACAATCATTTGTTTATTAAGTTAATTTTAGATAATAAAACATTATTTAAATGAACATTTTGAAAGATTTAAAATTATCACGTGCAAAAATGTCACTCCGTGCTAAAATGTAACTCCGTGCTAAAATGTCACCCCGTGCTAAAGTAAAGCTGTGCTTTTCTGACACCAACCCAACTAAAACTCCTCAAACAAACTTGAACGTTGGAGGAAATTTTTGGAATCGGTTGCGAAACAGGGTAAGTACCCTTGTTGGTGGTGAACGTTTGCGTGCCCGTCGAAAGCGGTCGTTCGATTTCACGCATGGCTGATTTCAGTTTCGCGTCCACACTGCCGTCCGGCATGCAGCTCAGGAAGAACTGAAAAGTGAATTTGGTTAATTACTGGAGTTACAAAAACACAACACGTGTTTGAAACAATTGCAGTTTATGAATAATCAAATAAACTGTTTGTTTTAAAAAAAGTGGTTTGTTTTAATTGATTTAATTTCGATTCTTACTGAACTATTTTGAAACAAGTACAGTATTCTACCGCTTAAGTACGCACTTTTTTTGGTACGCATCACGCCTTAAGTACGCACTTATCCAGAAAGATAAAGTAAAGGATGTTATACTAGAACTTATAAGAAATTCCAGTTTTTTTGCCTAAATTTTCAATCATCAAGTTTTTCCAGATTATTTTATGTTTCTAGGTAGAATGGCCAACCTGCTGAGTTAGCCTGAGACTTTCACAACTTTTAAACTAGGGTGAGTAATCCTGAGTAGTCTAAAGTAACCTGAGATTGTGACAGTCCTGTTATTAAATGTTAATAAACTAAATACTTATGTAGTGGTTGCAGAAAAGTAAAAAGAATAATGATATTTGAGCTGCAGTGCTATAAAATAAATAAATATAGATGACAAAATTAAAAAAACCTACAAATACAAAATAGTTAAGTCATTAATTAATTTAAATGTACATACATTGATGTTTTGAAAATGTTTGGTAAACACAATGTAGTTTGGTACTTTTCCTCTAAAAAAACAAAATGTAGCTTAATATTTTTTTTAAATCATTGACTGACATTGACTTTCTATATTAAATGTATGTATTAATTATGTAAAAACTTTTTATAGAAAAATTAAATCATTTTAAAATTTATAAAAAAATTTTACAAATTAGAATTATGTATTAAATGGTATTTAAAATAAAAAGACTTGTTTGTTTGGCTTAATTATTTGGTGGCTAGTTGTAAGAAAGAAAACAAACAACTAAATTTCATATTATACTATGTCGTCAAAATGTACGCACTACCCGTGCTAAGTACGCACTTTTTGGTCGGGTTCAACTTGCGTACTTAAGCGGTAGTCTACTGTACTAATCACATATAGTGGAATGATTTACCGTTTTATAAAACTCATAACTTGATTTGAAATTATTTTCTATATTTGTTGTATTAAGCTATACATATTTAAACCTTATAAAACAAGGAAAGAGCAATGTCTTTTTTATTTTCAACAGAAACGTCCACTTCATTTCTTTGCACTGGACAAAGTTCATCACTTAAAGTGGATAGAGCAGCTGAAGTAAATATAAAAATGTCATATCTAAAAAACATATGTATAGAAACAATACTACTAGAAACTTTTAAATATTTAGTCAATTAACATATTTTACTAAGCAAGAAATTTGTGTGCAGAATAAAAAACTAAAATTAATTATCAAAAAAGCTAGTAACAAGGTTAAAAAGATATTAAAAATACTAACACTTAATACAGTAAACTTAGTTTCAAAAACAATCAGACTTAAAAAAAAAACTTAAAACAATTGCTGTATCTATTGTTTATAAACAAAACATCTTATTAACTTTTATCATTTACAATAAAACATAATAACATTTTAAATTAATTTAATGGTATAATAAAAGTATTTAATTTTTATAAAGTATATTTCATTTAGTTTAACACAAACACGGATTATAAAAAAAAAGTAGTTTTCAATTTGTAAGTAAAAAACAAAAAAATATTAATTATTTAATTATTGACTTTAGATACTGAACCTCATGATGTTGCCTTAAATGTTAGAGAATGATTAAAAAACACTTTTAAATTAGTTTTTGTATACTAACATATGACGCTCACAACTACAATAAGTAAAATGATTACTTTTGAATGTAGACTGGTCGATGGGGCTCCCGGCAAGAACTTTTTCAGTGGCGAAAGCGCGATTGAATTTTTCGCTGATGTTGCCGTAAACAATGCAGACTTGATCGGAAAACTTGCTCTTTTCCGCGTTGACACCCGCCCGGAACGATGCGTTCACATAAGCATGCGAGTTCTGTTGATGTTAAAAAATATAATTCCTACACTGTAGACTTGAAAAAGTGCTCTAAATTTTAAATCAGATTTGATAGAAACAAACTCTTGCTCGTTATTTTGGTGGGTAACATAAAATTTCAGATGGTTGTTGGCAAGTTTTAGAGTCAATGCTTAAAGTTTTGAAAACATTAACCAAGCCTTGTTTTTTTTATATAAGCTAATATATTTTGATTAAAACAAAGAATATATAAAATATTTTAGATTAGTTAAACGAGTAAAACTGCTTTTTAGAAATACTATTTTGATGATAATTTTAGATTATTTAAAAAATTTAATTTTATTTTTAATAAAATTAAACAAAGAACAAAAAAAAACTTTAAAGATTTTTATTAAAATTAATAATAATAATTAAGAAACGTCACTATAATCCTCTGATTTGTTTTGAATAATTAAAATCAAATCTATGAAACACAATAACTAATAAAATTTAATAGATAAAAATACCAGAAGTATTGTTTATAGAATTATATAAACATTTTTTCATTAATTTAAACAAATATAAAATGTAAAAATTTTATTCAAACAAACATTAAAGCTTGTAAGCCACTAAAAATAATAACATATTACTCTGTTATTCATGTCGAAACCGTTTAAAAACAGAGCAAAAAATATCTATGCTTCAATAAACTTAAGTAGACTCTCTTCTGGAATTCGGACTTTTGTAACACATTTTGTCATGATAAATAAACATAATATCGAAAGGCATAATAATCACAACAACACACCTGAGACCTGGGCATTATTTTGAAAGTTCTGAAAACGGTCGTCGCTTCGACCTCGCTCGTCGGCACTGCAATCTCCATCGACACCACCACCTGTTTGCATTCGAGTTGTTCATTTAAAAAACTTTATAATCCTTCGTAGTAACTAAAATATATTGATCAAATCACTGTAAAGCAAAAAAACAATAAAATTGCAAATCAGATATTCTATTTATTACCAAGTTTCAGTGAGAAAAAAATTTCAACTTTGTCATATATTAACAAATTAGTACACCAACAGTAAACTAATACTTAATAAGTAAAGTTTACTATTTCATTAACAATTGACAACATTGGAGTTTTTTCCAACCGAAACCTGGTAACAAATAGAACATTTAATTTGCAACTTAATCACAATAAAAGCTGCCAACCGACTTTTTTCCTCATGTCGCATTCCATGAGCCCTCCCTCCCCAAACAGCTCCAACCGCTCGTACTTGCCGCTGTCGCCGTCGTAGACGTTGAAGGCGGCCCGCAGCCCGGCCAGCACCACGCACACGTCCGACGGAAAGTACTTGCGCTCGTGCTTCACCATCACGTTTCCCGCCCACGACGCCACCTGCGACGAAGTTTTGTTCACGCGTGAGTATTGTTTGCACGAGTAAAAATACTGCGTGCTGCTGTATTTCAAAACGATAATATAACTTATGTGTTTCAGCTGATTGAACAAGATCTTTATATACTGTTTGCTAAATGGTATAGGTGCTGCAGATGGTGAAATGTTTTGGTCAATCAAAACAATTAATTCAAATTAAATAAAATAAACAATTAATAATTCAAATCAATTAAAACCAAAGTTTCTATTAAATTTCTAACGTTTCTTATCGTGTTTCCGGCGACTTTCTTCAAGTGACGGTGGGCGGTTGCGAAAATGTCGCCGCCGCTCGCACCGACCAGCAGCTCGGCGAGTCGGTTGATGGTGACGGAGGCGCCCACGCTCAGCACACCGCCTTCCACTTTGTCATTTCTCATTTCGACGACCTTCGACAGGTCTATTGTCACCGGTGGCTCCGGCTGGCCGGTCGTCTTGAAAATTCCTGTGAAAATTAAAAAAAAAAAATTGTAAGTCGCTAAACCATCGATGTGTTTTATCTATCACCTTAACTTATCTATTTAAAAAAATAAATTTTAATAACTGCAATATTTTGGTACACGAAACTTTCAATACATAATATATAAAACAAAGTAATTCTGAGCAACTGTCGAGAATTGTATTAAGTTAAACTTTCGACCTTTCGAAGTTTTCGAGCAGCTGAAACAAGACGAGTCGGTGAATATTGTCGGGTCTGACATCAGAGCTTTCAGTTGGTCCAAACTGGTCGGCTGGTACAACTTTGTCATTTCAGTGCCGCTGTTACGCTTTTGTTTGTTTGCTTTTATTGACAACTCGCCTGTTTTCTTTTGTTTTACACAGGGAAGATCACAGAGGTCCTAAAAAAATGATATTTTACTAATTTTAACTATGAGTCCTACAAAAAACATCAGTTTTGAAAACATATTTAAATTTTATAAGTAAATAATTATCGAGACATTATTAGATGCTTAAAATTTGTTTGTCTGCCTTTTTAAAAAATTGGTTTCATTTAATGTGTATTTACTTTTAGTCTTACACGCTATAACTTGATTCCTGAATACAATGGCATATAACTTTATAAAGTTTAAGTAGAAAAATTAACTAATTTTTCAGTCAGACTGCACATGCGTTACATTTACATATTGGCTAACTTAATTTTCAACTCCTAAACATCTTTAAAACAAACTAACAACAAACAACTAGTTTAAAGTATTGTAAAACAACATTCTTTTTACGTTTTTGAATTTTAAGCTTTATATAAGCTGTGTTACTCTGAAATTAAGTGAAAAATTTGATTACAGCAAAAATTAAGTCTCATCAGGCATAAAAGTGTTGTGACTATCCCAAAAGTTTGAAACAAGAAGCACAACTTATTTTGCAGATCATTTCTGGTAAAGGTAAAAATTAAATAAAAACTCATGTAAGTAGAAACAGACTTCAATGTCGCCGGAAGCAAAGGTTTTGGCGGCGTCCAACAAAGACCTGTAACCGGTGCACCTGCAGATGTGCCCGTCCAAATTGTCTTCCATGTCTTGCTGGGTGAACTGCTTCCCCGAGTTCACTTTGCTGTATGACGTCAAGTTTGTTATCGCATAAAAAAATTTAATATTTTGAAAGTAATTTAAGAGGTCGGAAAACTCCTAAGTAAATGGTAAAGTTTACTAAAAGTTCTGTTTACTTTTCATGTAACGTTTTTAACTTGACTTAAAATACTTGTAACTGTAGCAGTAAACTAAGAATAAACATTAAATTTAAAAAAATCAGGGTTGCCAGATGTTGTCGGCAAATTTTCTACAAATTTTCTAAATTTCTTTCAGGTTGTTAAAACTACAGATTTTCGGGTCTATTTTTAGTTTAAAACTAAGTTCAAGGTAAAAAACTGTGTTAAATAGTATAACGACACTGAAAAGATATCTTAAAGCTTCTTTAATGGTGTGTTTTAATAAAATAAATTTTGATGATGACAAAAAATCACTATCTATAAAATATATTTTTGTATCAAATCAAAACTTTACTACTTACACTAAAAGGTTGTTTTAAATTCCAGGTTTTTCCAGGTTTTTTTTTCGAAAATTCTCAAGTTCGAGGTTTTTCCAAGATTCCAGATTTTTTGGCAACCCTTATAATATATGTGTATCTCTAACTAACTTTAAAAGAGCTGTTTAAATCGAAAAATAGTATTACTTGTAATATTTACAACATCATCTTTCATGAAGTTTAAGGACTAAAAACTATTAAGTTGGTCATAAGTTATCTTGTGAAAATTCTAACAATTTACCATATACACAATTATAATATTCAACAAGTTTTATATAGTAGTTATTTTGTAGCATTATATATTTTTTTAATTTTTCAGTACCTTAATATCTTCATTTTTATAACAAAAAGTTTTATGATAATTGTATACTAACAAAAAAAGTATTAAAACATTTATAAACAATCAAAGAAATTATTGGCAAAAGTCTGTCAGAGGCAAAGCCCGGACATGTGCCTTGAGACAAGCTCAAACTATCACAAAGTTTTGACCATACCACTCAGTAGACTGAGACAAAAGCTTGTGATTTGATGGTTCAAGAGTTATGATTAAAATTTTAAGTTTAAAAAAATAAAAGAAATATACTGACAAAATTAAATAGCTTAACTAATACAAAATAAACAAAATATAAAGTATTTCTTTTTATATTTAAAGTAACAACTTTGTTAAACTGAAACTTTACCTAGTATTAGTTTGCAACTAAATTCAAACTAGCATGATTAGACTTTTTTTTTAGTTTAAATTAGTTTGGGTAAGTTGAAACTCTGTGAAATATTTCACTGACCGAAAAAGTTTAAGAAAAAAAGTAACAAAAACAACAAAAACAACTTACAGTTTAATTTTTTTATATACAAAACAGTTTTTTTAAAGAAAACTTTGCAATGCCAAAAATAATAGTATAAACAGTAACATAATTTTATGTTATGTTGTTTGAACTTAATTATAAGAGAAATTATAACTATAATTTAATTATAACTTAAATTGCACAAACAAATAAAGCAGTTTATATCTAAAATAATAATAAAAAAACACAGTTTTTGTAGGTTTTAAGTCTAATGCTTAACTATCAAACTATCTTAAGAAAAACCAACTAATATTTTTTTTTTGATTAACTTTAATTTAAATAACTAACGTATAATAAATTATAATGAGTTTAAAGTATATTTCTTAAACATATTGAAAGTTTGAGTAATAATATTTTTTATGGACTGTTTACCAAAGACAAAAACAATCAAAACACGAACCTGTAGATGCTCATGACAAATCCAGGTGTGCAATACCCGCACTGGGTCCCTCCATGCTCAGCTATTCTCTTTTGCACTTCATTGAAACCGCCCTTTATTGAGCCAATACCATCAGAAGTCACAATGTTGCAACCGTCAGCAGCATACAGGGGCATCAAGCACTGTTGATTTTACAACTGGTTTTGAAAACAAGATTTAAACGCTTCTTAATAACTTTATTTGTGTTTATACAAGTTTTATAACAAGCTTTATTAATAGTTTTCATAAAAATAAAAAGTTTAATTTAAAGTCAGAAAAAAACAAAGCACCAATAAACTTACAATATCAAAAAAATATTTTAATGTCAACACTAAACAGTAAAAGCACCAAACAGTTTCAGCAGCACAACTTTTTACCAAAGCCTTAAAGCTTAAATTTAAAGTGAAACAAACAGAGTTAGTGGGAACGGGGACGGAAGATTGAGGCGGGTAAACTGCAACAACGCACGAACCGCAACCCCCTTCCGCGCACATCTTCTTTGCACCCGAGAAACCGTTTTCCCTCAGCCATTCATTTAGAGTTGAGTTCACATCGAAAGTTGACACTGAAAACAAAATATTGATTGTTTTATGACCAATCTGAGGTTAGTGTTTTCATTTTAAAAGTTTGAAATGAACAATTTGGAAAACTAACGCTGAAATGGAAAGTTATTGACTGAAAAAGCTATAGATGTCTTTGGTTCAATGGACTTGCTTTGAGTTTTCCAGAAAAACATTTTCAACTTTATCAAAGCATTGATAAAATATTTTTAATAAAATCTAATTAAATATATTATGATAATTTTAATGTCTAAAATGTTTACTGTGGTCTAGAAAACTAAAGATAGTTTTAATTAGTAATAATTCAATTGAATAATTTTTATCAATTAAATTTATTAGACTTAATTTCACCTCCAAAAATTAAAAGGAAAAATAAATAATTATTAATTTATAGTATTTTTTTCTTCAAAAATAAATCTAAAAGACAATTTCAGTTATAAGTTTAAACACCTTTGTATAATATTTGGTGTTCTAAAAAAAGAATTTAAAAATATAAAATGTTCTTATGTCTTCATTGAACTTTTAAATGGCTCATTTTTGTATTTAAAACAAAGAATTTATATTACTTAGAAAGCATTATAAACAAAAAGAACAAAGAACTAATAACACATTATTTATATATAACTCAAACTGTTTAACATAATATATAACTTTATTGTTCTGATGAAACGCTTAATGCATAAAAACTATGGTAAACAAAACGAACATTAGTTGTTTTTTGTATTATTAATTTGTATAACTCATATATACACTAAAAATTAAATAAAATATTATCAAGAAATATTTATTTAAATGTTTACATTTTGAAATTCAAAATGTATATACTCTTAAATTATTATTAAATTAAACTTAAGTAGTTTAAAAACTTAACTTAAGAAAAATAAATTTAAAGGGTATGGTGTTAAAAATGAACAAAGGGACATTTTTTAACAAGAGGTTACTTTTGTACTGGTTGAAACATTTGTTTTTAACTATTACTGTTACCCCTAACCTTTACACTTATTCTGTAACAATTTTTAATCTTATTTATTTTTTATTGTTTATTTTTTAGTGTGGTTTTTTATTTTATTTCTTTTCTCATTAAAAAAAATCACTTGTAAAAAGTATACGCTCTGTCAAAAAATTACCCTTCATGCAAAAGTATCTTTGTTACCGTCTCCAAACTTAATTGGACCTTTAAAACTAAAACCAGTAAAAACATTGACATTATAAACTAACGAAGTTCAGTTTATAAACAAATAGACTCAAATGAAACTTTGTTAAGAGGTTTGGTAAAACTTTTACAGTTAGGAAAGTCAGTACTTAAAAAAGTGTTAAAACCAATTAAAAATAAATAAAAATAAATACAAACTATGCAGTTGTAATTAATAACATATCTTTAAAAATTAAACATTTTTCTTTAAAAAAACAAAAAATATTGACTTAAAACTATAGGTAAATTTCATAGTACAAAATATTTACACTATACAGTCATTTTTAACTTTTACAGTATATTTAGTTGAATTTATTTTCTTTTAATTATTTCTTAAGGTTAAAAAATAATTTAGTATAAAGTGTACTTTAAAAATACAAAAACACTTATTAATGCTCACAAATTACATATTTTTTTTACATAAAACTACTTAAAACATTGAAGAAGAAAAAATTTTAAGATTTGTTTACAAGTTTCAAATAAAATGGGTATCCACAAGAGGAACAGGTCAAAATTGTACGAGGTTACTAAATTGCACAAAGACAAAAGTGTACAATGGCACAAAATTGATCGAATATACTTTTGCTTAAAAACAAATTTGCACGAGGGGACAATTTTGCACAGAGTGTCATTTTTGCAGGAGATTTCGAAAAAAATATACATAATACAAAAAAAAAAGTTGCTGACCTAGGGTAAGGGTAACAGTGATAGTAAAAATTAAAATAAAAAAATAACTAATAAAATATATATAAAAAATGTTTAAAAAAAATAAATTAATAAGAAAAAAAGTTACCCATTGAGGGTAAGGGTTAGAGGTAACAGTGATAGTAAAAAAAATATAATAAATAATAATTAATAAAATATAAAATTAGGTTACCGAAAAAGGGTAAGGGTGAGGGCCTAGAGGTTACATTAGGACCTGAGTAATGATAAAATAATTTAAAGCTACCGTTTATAGATAAAAGTTCAGAAATTTTAAAGAAGACAGAAAAACAATTGATCAGAAAGACTTATTATGCAGCATATTCAAGAATTGTATTAGTTTCAAAATCATTAACAAAATCAGTTGGTAAGGATCTGGTAACAAACTTTAAAAAAGTATGGTAATTTACCAATTCAGCTGCTTTTGTAAAGCAAGTTGTATCAGATTGACAACAATACAACTAAGAAAAGGATAAAAGATCCCAAATTTCTGCTATTCAAAAAAAAGGGTAATGTAGGGGTTAAAGTTTTAAATGCTTCAAAACGTTTGTCTATTGCAAATCATTAATAACTCAGCAAGTGCAACTGCTTATAGTTTAAACATGTTCAAAAAAACTAAAAATTGTAGTAATATCTTCAATTTAATTAATCTTGAATCTACTTGTATTTTACTAAGAAAACTGTTTTATGTATAATTTAAGTAAATATTCAGATTACACAGTTTCTTTATTTTTGTAGTACTCTTTTCTTTATAAGTCATGCTATTGTGATCATTTTAATGTGTAGTTAAACTAATGGTTAGTTATTTGTAGTTAAACTAAAAATTTATAATTGTTGCTAACCGTTTTTGTATTTTATTATTATTTTAATTACTTTGTCATTGTTTCATTAAAAAAATATTTCATGATAGCTTTGTATTACAAAGATAAAAGTTTCTTAAAATATTTTAGTTTTATCGATTTTTGTGTCCTGTTTATCTTATTACATAGCTAATTGCCAAAATGTTTCTAATTATATTATATTATTCATATCAGCTTTTTTTATGTTTTGCCTCTAGAATATTTATTTAAAAATAAGGTTTTTTTTTTCAAACAAATAAAAAAACTTTTAAAAAAAGTTAAAATATAAATATATTTTTTAGAATCATTTGAGAAAGAAATTTGGTTTTTTAGGAAAAACATCATACATATTTACTTAAAGATTTTAAGACAAATAGCTTTAGTTTTTTTGGATAGATAACAAGTTTTCATATTTATCCATTAAAATGAATTTAAATAAACTTTGGTTTTGCTAAACTTAATTGGTCAAACTTTTTTACCATAATCTCTATCGAAATCAACAGAGGTCTGGTGGGGTAGGGGTCCTAGTAACAGCTTTGAATATTTTTTGATTTAAATTTTTGAAGATCAAAACCCAGTGGTCAACACAAATACAAAAATAAACCTGAAACTTTACAAAAGATGATGTAAAGTAGTCTTAAAAATGTGTAAATTTTATAACTTAAAAAAATTATTTTGATTATAATACAAAAACAGATTTGTAAGGCTCAATTTTATTGTTTTTTTTTTCATTTGGTGTTACATTATCATAAAAATTATTCTGTTGCCATTTTTTATAATTAGATTAAATTTATTGAATGACAAAAAAAATAAACGATCAAAAAGTTTCGTCCAAGGACCTGGTGTACAGAAAAACTATTCAGTTATGTAGTCGCACACCACTTGGATACAGTTTTATGTCTTGTCCAGGACTTAGATTGAATAAAGAAATTATAAAAATACTCTAAAAATACAAATAAGAAAATGATGGTTTATTTTATGTAAAAGTAACAGAAGTAACAGCTTAAAATTATGGTCAATAGAACAGTGGGGTTTCCCTACTGTCACCTTAGAAACCATGGTACAAAGGTTTCCTCCTTTTTAAATTTTTCATGTACTGTTTTTAAAAGAGTAAGGAAAACTGTTTTGTTGCATTAACAGTTTTTTACAAAATAACTGGCTCTATCCCTTCTCCTTTGTACATTATTTAGAATTTTGAAACTAACTAAAATACTGAAAATCAAAAATTAATTACCTTATAAATACTTAAAATATATTTTTTTCTTGTTAATTTACTGCAATGCACTTTAGTGTTATTGCAAAGCATTGTTGTAGCTAGTATTTATAAAACTCCCAAAAACAAAACTTTTGAGTTGTTTATAGTACTGTAGTTTCAACCATTTACGTCGCTAAAATAACTTCAAGCTTTTACATGATTTGTTTTATTTTTTTTTAGCTTATTAGATTTCTTAGTTCAAAAACAAAAAAAAGAATTTAAAGACCTTAAAATTTCATCCAACCCAAAAATACTAAGTATTTTGGATTTTTTATCAAGTTTAATTAAATTCTATTTTTCTAAAGCAAATTTTTAGCCTAATGTTATTTTAAGCTATGTAGTAAAAATTAAAAAAAAAAAATCTTTCACACTGTAAATAAAATTATAAGCCAAACGCAAACAAATTTTCAGAATATTTGTTAGAAATTTTAAAATATTCGTGAGAACTTCAAAAATTTTGTGAGAGTTATATAGTTAAATATATTTTTATCACATCCGAGTTCCGACCCTAAAAATTTATTAATTATGTAAAAAACCAGAAGAATAGATTAAAATATCTATAAAAAATTAAATTGCTAATATCTAAAAAAATATTGAAATTGCTTGGTTCTATCGTTTTTATAGAGCAGGGGTCGGCAAACTGCGGCCCGCGGGCCAATTGCGGCCCGCGAAGGGTAAATCTGCGGCCCGCGAGCATGTTATTTTTTTGAATGTAATGCGGCCCGCGAAAGAAAATTTTGTGGCCCGCGAGCATGTAAATGTGGCCCGCTGAGCAAAATTATATTTCTAGTAAAATTTTTTCGGCAACTCGAATTAACCTGATTAGATTGATTTTAAGTCTCTCTATAACATTTTAAAATAATTTTAAGTAATTACTGCTTTAGTTTAAAAATGTGAAAAAGACAGATAAGCGTTCTACCAGGATATGTTTATCAGTTTCATAATTACTTCTTTTTTACAACAGTAAATAATTATCTGAAAAAAGAGTGTCAAGAGTGCTTTGATTTAATAAGTTGGTTATATAATACCTATTTATTGAATAAACTAAATGCTAATATTTTCCATTTTGTACAAAAGTAATGCACAGTAATTAACTAAAGTGTCATTTCTCTATAGCTTAGATATTCTTTTTCAAAATTTTTCATACCTCAGTTTCTTTTATAACTTTTTTATTTGTAAATGTTTTATTTTAGTGTGAATACATTTAAAGTAACATAGTAATAAGAAATAAGGTTCATTTGATTTTTGTTTTGACACATTTTATTTTTTTATAAGTTTTCTATGCACACCAACTTAAAAAAATGCTCATATTTTAAACCACTTTTTATTTAATACTTTAGTTAGTTTAAGTTTAGTTTATGCATACTTTTCTAACATTGTTATTTATACCTGTCATATCTAAATTTGTACAGACACGCTTAAAACAATTTATATGACATAAGTTAATATAGTTTTTGTTAGGTATACATTCCATTTTTCAAACATTGTTAATTTTTATGCCTTGCATATCAATACACACAATTGCTGTTTTTTCGAGCTACCTATTTAATATAAACTAGATATAGGGATGGTAAATTTATAAAGTTTGTACATTGTTAATCAAAGTAGTTCAAATTCAAGCAAATAAACAACTAAACATTGCCACACACTCAGACTATAACTATTTGAAGACTTCAAATCTTAGGCCAATTAAGCCATTTTTTTAAGTTTTTGGCTAGAATTGCTTTTTGTATACGAAAATGCTTTTGTTTACTCAGGCTGGCTTTTTTGCTTGAAAGATAGGTAAATTAAACTTATGATGTATGTTTTGCTCAATCCAGAGTGTTAGTTTGAGTTTTAATATATGTTAAATTTTAAGTCTTGCAGCTGATATAATTTAAAATATTATTTATATTATTGTGTACATTAAAGAATGAACAATCAGTGTTGCCAAAGTAGTTGAATACCGGAAAAGCTTTGAATTCGTGAATTTACGGTTAAAAACTCTAGAAAAAAACTTGAATTTGAGAATTTTTGAAAAAAACCTGGAATTCCAAATAATTCTTACATTCAAAGTAATGAAATTTCGATTTGACTCAAAAAAAATTACCAAATAAATGTTTTTTTATTAAAAAAAATATTATAGTAGCTGAACAGTATTTTTAATATTGATAAATGTTTTAAGACATTTTTTTAAATTTTAATTAAACTTTATACTAAAAATAAAAGAAGGAATTGTACTTCCAAAAACTCCGTATTGGTACGTTGCACCTTTACTTGAAAAATTTCACCGATTGTTGTGCTTCGTGTTGGAACTAAACCAAGAAATTCTACTAAAAAGTCAAAGTTAGTAAAAACATCTCTAATAAAAATTCTCAGATGAGCAATAGTTTTTCTATCAGTGCTCTCATGTTAACAGATTGATTAAAGTCCTAATTTGATTTATGCGAATTTATAACCTTAATGCATTTCCTAAACACGACTTCATGTTGTCATTGAAGAAATAAACAAAAGTTTATCATTACCGCCAACATCAATTCTTTATAAAAGTTTTTAATTATAAACGATAACTCATTTTAGGTAATAAGTTTTGCTACTTTATTACTTGCCTTAACAAATTTTTCTGATTATTCTGTAGTTACTGAAGATAATAATGTGCTTTGTCGGAAATGACTTTAATGATTTTTTTATTGTTTCTCGCAATAACTCCTAACTAACGGTTTTTTTTATTCTTGAAGCTCGCCTTATATTTTACAATTAATATTTTTAAATGCAATATTTTTATTGCGAATAAAGAATTGCTATCATGCTCAATAAAAAAAAATTCTACTTTGCTAATGACTCAATAAATTTTTATTCTTTTGTTAAACTTGTTTAAGAAACTCAAATGTCCATTCCAGCTGACTTATATATTTTTGGCATGTAATTTATTTAGTGTTAGTAATCTTTCTTATTTCTTTATGTAGTGAACTTTATATTAACTGGATTGCTAAACAAACAGGCTATTTTAAAAGCTTGAAAACTCAGGTGTGTGTGAAGATTTTATTTCAAACACATTAAACAAATCTTCCAATTCTCAGAATAGTTTTTATGACTGTTGTGTAGTTTACTAATTGCATTTTATCTAGTTTTCTTACACTTTGTGTACTTTTTGATAATGATGATGTTTTAACTAGATATTTAAGCTTGATTAACAACTGTTTATTATTTTTTCAAATTTTAATAAATTTAAGCTGGTTTGATACATCACAGACATTTTTGCTTTTTAGTGGCAACCATGTAAAAATCTAATTACTAATAAAACATTTTATTAAAGAATTTGAGAATTAATTATGTTAAATCATTTTTTTATCTTTATTGAATACAAACAGGTAAGAATTTTATTATGTTAACTAATTACTAAATTTTTTAATGAGTGTAAATTATTTAACTCGCAAAAACTTTTTTCGAAGTAAATATTCTTAGAAATATGAAAAAGTGTTGATGATATAACAAATGTATAAAAGTAATCCATAAATTGTCTTTCAAGTTAGGTTTTTATAGAGAGTTAGGTTGTAAGTAAAATTAAAAAAATATCAAGTTTAACTTATTAAGGGCTTATGAAAGTACATATTTTATTAACAATATTAGTACATATTTATTAAAGTATATTAGTCAATGTAAATCATAATCTTATAAATATTAATTTGAATAGGCATTCTATGTATAGCTAAAAGTCATTTTAAATAATAAGGTCAATAAAAGTAAAACTTTTCTCTAGTGTGACTAAAACTAAAACCATAAGATTGTTCAAATGTCACTAAAACTAAAACTGCGGCCCGCGAAGACTTTGGAAACTTGAAATTTGGCCCGCGACCACCAACTGCCTGCCGACCCCTGTTATAGAGCAAAACAAGCTAGAACTTAAGCTGAAAAGAACATTTAAATTTTTTTGGTTATATATTAAGCTATCACAAGTTCCTACTCAATTTTAATTTCTTTTGGTTTTTTACAACAGTACAATTAAATATTGTATGGAATTTAAGAATTTAGAAAAATGTTTTTTTTTTTAGTTTTACTAAGCTTTTATTAATTTTTGCAAAACTGAGCACCCCACGTATAGTGGGTATAAAAGGTATATAAAACTAATAGAATAATCAAATTAGTTTTTTTTTTCTCCAAAAATATGATTTTAACAATGCAAACGTTTAATTTTTTGTTTAAAAATATTCTCTTGTTAATTTGTTATAAGTTATCTGTACTTAAGAGTTATGATTTAAAAAGCAACAACAATTTTTGTATTTAAGTTACGATCTTATATTGTGCTTAACGCAAGGCGATAATCAGAAAAATAAATATACTTATGATTTTGGTTAAATTTTAAAAATAGTAATAAAAAATTATTACTTTATATAAGTTTAACAAATGATTTTTCATTTCATCTTCATTAAAAAAAATATTTAAATTAAAAAAATCTAAAACATATCAAAGAATAACACAAACTTAAATTAAAAATATGTACAAGTATATTCGTACTAATTATTCTAAATAAAAAACATCAAAATATTAAGTGTAGACATTTTTTTAGTTATTTTATATTATAAAGCAAGATGTTTGCACTTTTCGACCAACTCTGATCTTAGCAGAGTCGTTAAACCTTCAAAACCTTCCTTTAATATATTTGAATTACTTTTTTCTAGTTTTAATTTGTCAGTTTTTGTTTGAAAATTTGAATTACAAAATTTTTCTTTAAATTAAAGTTATTTTATTTCAAATACATTCGAAAAGAATAAAAAAACGTATGTAGATCTAATTAATACTATAGACAATTTTTTTTATGTAACAAAGTTTTAATCATTTTTTGAGATATGACTAAACCTAGCTTTTAAACATAGTTATTTTTAAAACTATTTGAATAATCCTTTATTTTTTTATAATATCATAATCTTATTTTTGTAGATCTACAATCGCTTTTTTTATTTTTTCAAAAACTTATTACTTTTTGATATGGCTTATTAAGCATTTTTGGAGAATTTGAAATTTTGTGTAACCAATATTATTATAACAACATGTTGTACAAAATAAACGTGAATAAAAATTTTATTTCAGGTAAAACATTTTTACAAAATGGTTGAGATTTTGATCTAAAAACAACATAAAGTTTGTTTAACATGCACACAACTAAAACTATGTCCCATTTATTATAAATGAAAAAATAATTTAGAATTGATGCTACTGATAAAAATCTTCTTACAATTATCTTTCTGAATAGTCTTTATAGCTTTTAGGGTATTTATATAGGACAGAAACATTTTAAACGCTCAAAATAGTTTACCTACAATTCTAGTGCTCTCGTTATAGGTAAATTATTACTTCCAAATAAATTAATAGATTAACTTAAAACTATTAAAATTTTTAGTAACTCGGGTATGTGGCAACCCTAATCTTTAATAGTTAACTATATAACCTTAGTTTAATTTCTTTTAAAATATGATACTACAAGTGTTGTTATTCTTTTAGTTTTTAACCTACCAATTTTCTTGCTACTAACTAGGAAATATTTACAATTAAAAACATAAAGAGTTAATTTCAACAAAGTGCTGCTTATTCGAAAAACAAAAGTTTGAATGACAAAAAATTAACCTCAGCTATATTAAGCTAACTTGAGTTACCTTAAGTTTATAAAAAAAGAAACTTCATGAATTAACCTAAAATTTTAAACTTGTTTAAGTTTTAAAACACTTGAATTCTCTAAGTGATTGTGAGATTGTGGTAGCCCATAGCTTTTTAGCAGGGTTTCCCAAAGTTTTTCTTTGTTGGGTACCATAATTTGTAACTTCCACTAGATATTCTGGAGTTGATGGTACAGAGGAAAAAAATCTTAGATGTATATAAGGACAACTTTGAAACTTATACTAGATAGTTTTGGTGTTGATGATGAAGAACAAAACATAAAGGTCTTAGGCGCATTTAATGGTAGATTTTTGAGAAGTTGTCGGAAGAGCCATAGCTCTTTTTTTCTTTAAAGGGGGCCTTATGAAAAAATTTTAGAAACTTGCTTTATAGAATAAACCCATTTATTTTATATAAATAAAGTTAACAAAACTACTGAAGGTGTTTAGTCAATGTACTACAGGTTTGGTGAAATAGTTTTTAAACCTCCAAACTATCTATTTTTACTTGAAATAAAATTTATAACTTATAATAAAATGCATTGTTTTTTATAGGGTACAGTTTTATTGAAATACAAAAATAAGTCTGAATGACAAAAAGTAACCAAAGTTATAACAAACAACCCAGGCTCCGACTGCATACTTATATTATTAGGGTAGCCACTCGTTTTTTCAAAAAAAAATTTCAGATTTTCCAAATTACTTTCTTAATTTTTAAAGTACACACTTTTGTGTCTATTTTTAGTTTAAAGCAAGAAACTGTGTTGATTAGTATAAAAACATTGAAAAGATACTGTAAAGCTACTTCGAATGTTTTTAATAAAAATAATTTTTTAAGATAACAATTTTTTTTTAATGATACATTTTTTAAACTAAATCGAAGTTTTCCTACTGAACATATGAAAATTGTTAAAGTACCAAGTTTTTCCAGTGAATTTTGTTCAAAATTCAAGGTTTTTTTCAAGATTTGTCAAATTCCAGGTTTTTTAGCCTGTTTTGCCGAATTCCAGGTTAAGTGGCAACCATGTGTTATATTCTAATAAATTGTTATATATATTAGATATTTAAACAGGACAATACCTAATTTAATCTCATAAGGATCACAATCTAATTGTTATACAACATTTTCTAAGTCTTAAAAATTAGTAATGGCTAAATATTTTTCTACTTAAGAACTAATTTAGGTAATTTAATTTGTAACAACACTAGGCGAAATAGAAACTTATAAAACAATTATATTAATGATTTAGTTAACTAGTAGCTAAAATTGAGAAATTTAAATTTAATTTTAGAGCTGACCTGACTTTTTTAGGTAAAATTCTTTATATATAACCACAATTTAATACGGCTGTCATCAACAAACTTGAGATGTTTCGCGCAATCAATAATTAATAGTAATCTCCACCACACGACCAACAACAACAGCATCCGAGACAACCAACGACCAGTTTCGTCCTTATTAGGACTCATCGGGCAGGCGCGAGAAGCCGCTGTTGAGATACAACCAAGCGGTCTTAAGAGCAGATGCATAAACTAAAAAGTGCGCGTCAGAGATTTGATTGGTTGCTCAGTTCCGCATGTTAACCACGCCTAAGCTATTAAAATCAACTATCATTCATCAACTTTGTTTTTAAATGGTGGTGAGCTAAAACTTAGAAAAATATATTTTACATTATTAAACTTGCACTAATATAATTTCAAACATATTTATTGCATAAGTTAATCACAAGTTTTTTGCAAGTTGGTAGTTACAACTTTATATTTCAATACAGTTATATAAATTGTAGATACAAAATCTATATATTTTTTATTTTACAACAAACTAAAGAAGTCACTTGCTTATTCTGAATATACGACCTATAAACAAAAGTATGTACAAATAGAATAAAAAGTAATTTTAAAGAATTTTAAAAGAAAAACTATATCAATAATTAAAAACATTTTTTGATAACAAACATTTCTATGCTTACACAATGGCTTTATTCTAATTACTGTTTTTGATTACTTTTGAGTCACACAAATATTAAATGTTACAAGTGTCTACATAATTAACTTGGAAATATTTGCTAACGAAAGTTTTTAGTACAACTGATATGAGTTCTTTCCTTAATTGAGAAAAGATTAATGAACAACAAACGAAATGTTAGGCTTTATTTAATTCTCTATTAACAAAACAAAAAAATAAACTTTTAATTATCATGTATAAAATATCCCAGCATATTTACAAGATTTCCAAAATTTTCTCCAACATCAATCGCATAATTGAAACTTGATCTTACATCATCAGTGGTTCGAGCCAAAACTGCTGAATTCAGTTTGTCTAAATTTTTTATATACACGTGTTTTTTATAAAACAAACCAAAAACCATTCTCAAAAGCACCATATTAAACTGATCTAGCCACCCATCATGAAGAATTGTTTGAAGATTTCTGCTGGCAAGTCGATCTAAAGGCAGTGCAAATCTTGTAAGCTCGTATACCACCTTTGCGTGGTAGAACTGAAAAATAAAAATAATATTTATATATTTTTGAAACACTTAAGCTAAATATTCAAAACAACACATTAAACAAATAAAAAAATTAACTTTAAAATATTCGAGCCGAGTTTTCCGAAAGAATTTGCTTAAGTAACAACAAACATACATATTTTGAACATTTTTAAAAATTAAAGCTATGGAAATAAATTAATGGTTTAGTATAATTTTTAATATTAACTTTGATAGACTTGAGAAGTTAATTAAAAATACGGTGTAATGTTTAAAAGATTTATTTATAAGTTAAAATTAAGCTAACCTAAATTTATGATACTATTAACAATATTTAAATAATCCAAGGTAAGTTGATTAAAACCATATTCTTTAATAAATCTTATACAAGTAAATTTCTATAACTTAAAAAAAAATTAAATAGATTTATACAAATTGTATATTTTATTCGCGACCGGTTTCGGTGGCAAGAAATTGCGACCTTTTCAAGCAAAAAATAAAATATGAAACTGCATATAACAATGTTAGTTAATTATACTGTTATTTAAAAACTTATTCATGCGTGAAGAATATAAACAAAAACAAAAATGTTGCATACTCGAAAATTCAAGCATATCAGAGTATATTTAGGTAAAATTGGTACTAGGTTTTTTTAAAAACGAATTGAATTAATATTAGTATAATGAGTAAAAGAAAAAAACTGAATTCGGAGCTTTTTTATAAAAAAATAATAATAAAATATTTATACCTTGAAATTTATCTACATGAAATTAAGAACTGTCTAAAATTGTAATTTAAAGTTAAGAGTCAACAAAAAATTAATAAATTTATAACAATATTTTAATTAATTAATGCTTGAATTTTCGAGTATGCCACATTTTTGTTTTTGTTTATATTCTTCACGCATGAATAAGTTTTTAAACAACAGTATAATTAGCTAAAATTGTTACATGTAGTTTCATATTTTATTTTTTGCTTGAAAAGGTCGCAATTTTTTGCCACCGAAACCGGTCGCGAATAAAATATACAATTTGAATAAATCTATTTAAATAAGCTCTTTACATCCCAGTAAAATAAGTTTTCATAACTTTTAAAACACCATAATACTAATGAAATAAACTAAATATCAAGCTAAATAAAATAAATATTGTTTTTGTAGTATTTTATACCAAATAAACCAAGATAAATTTGTAACAGCACCTACAACTTTACTTACAAATTTATCAAGTTTTTTCACCTTATAACTTATTTTTATAAGATTTAGATATTTTTTTAGAATTTAGTAAAACTTTGGCATTAATTAACTATCAGCACTGCTATAGTTAGAACAAACACACGAACATTTGTCCAGTACAACATTTTTTTGTTTTTATACAATATCAATTAATTTAAACTGTAAAAGGATGTTTACCTTCGAACGTAATTCAAATTGCATTAAAAATAGAAACTAACTTTCAACGCAACTTTAAACGGATTTTTGTTTCCATCATCCGGAGATCCTGGAACTTCCGAGGTTACAAAAAGTTTGCACATATCCAAAAACGAAAACTTGTGCTGTCTATCAACTCTTTCATACAACATATACGAACTGGGATCGTTTTGGCATGCGTGTTTTTTGCGACTGAATTCGCGACCGCTTAACAGTTGTTCGTAAAACTTCCGCTCAATTGAATTTAAGTTTTTGGAACAATTTTTATTGCTGTCAATTACCTCAAGCAAATTGTTTTCACTGTCTCTAAATACATCAAACACTTTGAACATCATCGCCTGAAAAATTCAAATAAATTAAAAATACTGCTTATTAAAAATCAAATCCAAATTATGCCAGCTAGGTCGCTGATAAGAAAAATTTAATAGTAATATTCAGGGTTGCCACAGATCAAGATGAAACAATTTTCTGACTTTTCTTCTTGTCTTTTTCCAACTTTTTGATCAAATTCTTAATTAAAATCGATTCAAAAATACATAAACAAAGACTTGAAATTATGTTAAGTTTTCAATCTTAATTTTATACAGGTTAAAACAACAATTTTTTCTTCAATATTTGTATATGATGACCACTACTTTTACTATATAAGTTCAAATTTATCTTTCATTTATTCCTATGTATTTATTGACAAAAATCTCGTAAATTTATATGGTTTACAACCACAAAAATAAAAACAGTATAAGCCTGATTTCTCCTGAGTTGTTAAATATTAAAAAGCTAGCTTGAGTGTGTGTCAACCCTGTTAGTGTTCTAAAAAAAAACAATTTTGCAGAGGTGGATCTTGGGTAACGTTTGCTTAGATGAATGAGTTGAAATTGAATGTTTTAATTCTATAAGGAGAAAATTAGAAAATATAGTATTTTATTTTAACAGTTTCTGCCCAAAAAAACTGGTTTTAAAAATTTATCAAATTTTAAATTACTTTGGTTTAAGTAACAATAAAAACTTTTAGTCCATTTTTTAGGATAAAATTAAACTTAAGGTAAAAAAAAACTCTCTTAAATAGTATAAAAAAACTAAAAAGATACTGTATAGCTACTTAAATTTTTTTTAGAAAAAAAAGTGACACAAATAAAAATAACCTTTGAAACAAATTTTTTGTATCTAACAAAAATTTTATAACTTTACCTGTAAAAATAGTTTAAAGTTCCAGGTTTTTTATGATTTTGTTCTAAATTTATGATTTTTTTAAGGATTTTTGCCCAAAACTATATTTTTTTTTTTGGCAACAGTGAATAATAACACACCGCATTTTTCAAACTAAGAGTCTGACATTAAGTTTTTACTACAATAGAATTTACTATTATTGTTATTAGAAAGTGTGTTCTAAGCTAAAATTTATACCCCGCAGTTTTTTATACCTTTTGATAAACAATAAAATTGACAAATGTATGCACTTAAAAGAAAAAGAGTTTATTTGTTCATATTATTTTTGGTACAGTTTTGGAACTGTTCATGAGATACTAAAAAGGTAAAAAAAAACTACTTGAGCTTTTGTGTTGATTTTATATTTGATTGCAAATTATAGAAAGTTTTCATGAACACAAAATGTTTACCAAGTGGAGTCAATTAAACACTTTATCTTAACATTTTAATTCTGTCAGGTCAAAAATTTAAATAAATAATCAAAATAAAATTTATTTTGAATATTGTTGAAATTAAATATACACTTGATTACGAAAAAAAAAACATACTTTTAGTGCTTGCATACTTTTTCTATCATCGATCAACTTATTGATTTCATCATGGTTAACATCAAAATCATCAAACTTGAGTTCACTTGTTGCTTCTTTGAAAGAACTGTGAGGAGCAATTTTCATATTTTTAAATTCCTTACCAAGATCAGCTATTTTCTCCGCCAACCCTTTTACATTTTTATTTATTAACTTTATAAGAAACATATAAACATACTGTTATCAAAAACATATTCTATTGGTTGGCCATGCTTATTTGTAAAAACACTAAGCTTAGTGATAACAAACTAGCCGAAGTTAATTTGATTTTATAGTAAGTGTCAACAAGGAAATTTTAAATTGATAAAAGGTTTATTAAAATATTACTCAATAAATTTTTAAGTTTTAAACTTTTCTTGGTCTTTAACCTAGCTAACATTCAAAGATTATGAAAAAAGTAAACACATGGGCAATATAAATACATAAACTTAATTATTAGTACTCATGTATTTTTCTATAATGTTTACAGAAAAATGTCAACACATGCGCAGTGCATACTTTTCTTGCATATAATGTTCTGTTTTTCATACACATTTCAGCGTAGGTGTCAATACAAATTCAAAAAACCAGAACTAAAACAAAAAAAATTATTTGCATCTACATTTGAAGCTGTGAGTCAGATGAGAGGGTTCTAATTATGAATGAGATGTCTTTTACATCATAAGTCAAAAAATAATCACACCTTTAGGAGCTTGTTTACATTCAACTTTTGGCGGTTCGGTATTTTTAACTGCTGCCGGTGTATTTCCAATATCTGGTGCATTGTCTGTGTAAAAAAAAAGATTAATAAATTAAATTAATACGACCAAGTTTTAAAATATAAACTTTTTTAAGTTAACGAAATTAAATATGTCAATAAAGAAGTTTTCTAATAAACTTCATTCATTTTAAGAGAAGCCACTAAAGTTCTCAAAATAAGACGAGAAGATAAATAAAATTTAATACTTAAAAGAGTTTATTTACAAAACAATGTTTTACCATGTAAGGCGCTTTACTTGTAATAAAATTTCTAAAATACCGAAATAAATGTAAATGACGACATTATGGCTTAACTTAAACTTAAAAATTATACTTTTAAAATAATCAAAAGCTATTAAAGACTAGTGAAAAACTTGTAACTAACTACTTTGGATGATACTATATAAGCAATTTTTAAAGATATAATATTAAAGGCTTAAATACAGGGTATTCCAAATGCTTTTGGCCAATTATCTCCAGGTTTTAAAAACTTCCTCCAGTTTTTAAAAAGTATTCATTTTTGTTTCTATATTTAGTTTAAAGTTAAGTTTTATGTTTTAAGTTTAGAAACTGTTTTAAATAGTATAAAAACATTGAAAAGCTACTTTTAATGTGTTTTTTAATAAATAAGTTTTGACGATGACAAAAACTTTTTATCTGTACGATAGGTTTTCGATTAAAATTGAAATTTACTACTTGATATAATTGTTAAAAATTCCAGTTGTTTTTTTCAAAATTTCTCAAGTTCTAGGTTTTTTAGCCTAGTTTGTCAAATTCCAGGTGTTTTTTAAGTTTAAAGGTTTTCATGCAACCCTGTAAATACTAGGTAGAAATAAACCTTGTTTTTAGATAACCTTAACTAATTTAAACTGTCTTAAGAAAATCAGAAAAACTTGTTAACAAACTCTAACATGCATTTATCAATCCTAATTTGGTGTTTGAAGTTAATAGTAAACACCTTGAGTAAATTTTGAATACAAATAAGGTAGAAATGTGCTAATAAATCATATATAAGATTTAGATTTTAGATAGCTTAAAAATTGTTTAAGGTTGTATAAAAAAGCTAAATAAGTTAAAATATAAAATAATCTAATAGACTTACAATTAAAATGAGAAAAACTTGTAGAAAATTATTATAATGATTTTTTTTGTAACTACTGAATAAAATTATGAATACTGACATGGCATTAGAAAGAAGTTTTAGAATTATGACTTAAATAAACTGTAAAGTAATGAACAAATATCTCTTTAATAACGATTAAATGTATTTATAAATAAATAATTAAGAATAAACTATTTTTCTTTTTCTTTCTTTTATTATTTTTCTTCTTCTTGTTAGCTGCGGCCTTGGATACATTTTTGTCATTTATTACATTTTCTTTGCTTACTTGCTCTTCGTTAACCTGAAATAAGAGTAAAAACAATAACTCAAATAGTAAAACAATTTCATAACATGTTTTCTACATATTATTTATTAACTTGTTTGAAATGTAAAATACATATTATGTACAAACACTAACTTATATAAACACTACACTTTAATAAGTAGCAAGACTCACTGTTCAATTAAACATTAAAATTAAAAATTTGAATCTAACTCACTTTCACAAGTTCGCGATTAACCTTGAGTTTAAAAAATTATCTAATAAACCTTAATATCTCAAATAAAAGGTTAAAACCTACAACGCGGGCTTAACATAAGTTAAATTTGTATTCCTTGACCTAAATAAACTTAAAACAAATCTTATCATTAACAAAATAATATACATAATTACAAATTTGTAATTGTCTTATGTATTGTTGTTTAGATTATGATTCAATACTATGTTTAGTCTTCTGAAATACAGTATCTGCCGCTTGAGTAGTGCAAAAGTGCATACTTAATGTCAGTACGTATTCAAGCCTATGTTTTATATAAATTTAATTTTTTGCATTTACTATTTAGTTACACTACTTTACTTGCAAACTTATTAAAAAAGCAGATCAAAAACTTTCTATTATAACCAACCCTTGTAACTAATATGTTTATAATTAGTTAATACACAAGTATCAAAAAATAAAATTAAGGGTATACAGGGGGTCAAACCTTATTTTATATAAGTTGGTCGCTTTTTGTAGAGTTTTGTCTAGGTTATTTTAAATTTTTAAAAGCTAAACAAAAATAAAGCAAGCGAAAAACAAAAAAACTTTTTTGCTAAAAAGATTTCTTTTACTACATTCATTGACAAATTTCAAGTTTTTACTGTTAGTCCATTACGGAAAGAATACTTAAAGTTCAGTTTGATTTGCATACTTGCTGAGTCAGCAAACTATAAAAAAATATTATACCTTTATCCTTAACCCACTTTACCCGAACATGTTAAAAAAACTAATAAAAAAAAATTTTAATAATCGAAATAAAGGATAACATGAAAAAACGCTTTTTTACTGACTCAGCAAATATGCAAATTAGACTGACCTAGTATACTAGCCGACCATTACTAATATTTAGTTACTTATAACGCACAATTGAAGAAAAGCCTTCTTTTTTTATATGTTGAATTTTTTAAACACTTTTGAAATTTCAACATGTTAGTATTTCGAACTATACAATGAATATTTTCTGAAAATTTTAAGAAGATAGTTAAATACTTAGGAAAAAAAAAAGATTTTTGTAAATACTTGATTTAGGGATATATTAACAATCAGAAATTTATGGTCAATACATTTTTATCAAAAAAATTACAATATCTTATAAGTTAAACAAAATTCAAAGTTAAATAAAAACTTAAATGTAGTTTATACTTAAAGATCCAATTTAGTTTTTTGTAAAACAAATATTTAAATTCCCCTATACCTTTAAGTGTCATATATAGGTTAACAATTGAAATAGTTTGTGAAATCTTGTTGTGCAAATTTGTGAAACTATACTTATTGTTTTTTCTGCTTAAATAAATATTTATAATACAAAAACCCTTTAATTTTTTTTCAGTTATTTCATTACACCTTATTTTATAAGATACATTAAGTAAAATAAATGTTAGTATAATCACTTACAAAGAGATATTATAAACGTAAAGTTAACTGTATAACGATTCCAAACCTGTAATTCAGTATCTTCTGCTTTATCAACTTTTACCTCTTCAGTGATGGATTTTACCTGAGCTGAGGTTTCTACTTCCACATTAGTGTCATTCATATTTATTTATATGCTATAAAACTTATACTTTCTGCTTTACATCATTGAAACCATACAAAAACAAATAATTTATATGCGTTACATTATATTATTGTATAATATTATATATTATACTATATATTTTTAAGTTATTTATAAGTTATTATACTATACATTTATAAGTGCATAGGGGAGTCTAACTTTTATTTTTTAATTAAAACTGGCTCTTATCTGAAAGCATAAAAGTGTATACCATGAGATCATTTTTATAGAACAAAGAAATATCTATCAATTGTTGAGATATAAAAAGTTTTGTAAAAAAAATCGATACAACATTATGAAATAAATAAACTTTCAACACCAATTTTCTTTGAATTTAGAAAAGTTCACTAAAATCTACCTTGTCCTTAATTTTTTAAGACAGTAAAAACTTCTGAAGAAATTTTTCTTGCATTACTAGAAAAAACCCTGTTGTAATGGTTGAGAAAAAAATTAAATAAAACATTTTATGATAAAAAAAATCAATAAAATATATTTGTACTAAAAGTACCTTAGGATTGTCTATTAATTATTTAATATTAAACTGAGAAAGGTTCAAAGAGACTGATAAAAGAATGTAGAAGAGATAGTTTTAAATGAAACAGTTTTTTTTTGCCTTTTTAGTTTCTTCCTTTTATAAGGATCCTATTTAACACTGCGATTTTGTCTTCTGATAACTCAAAAACTAATACTCATTATAAATAACTATAAAAAGCAACTGTTAGCTAAGTTGATGATTTTTAAATAAGCTCTACATGTAAAAAGGTGCTTTACCTCCTTTATACCCTTAATCAATGGTTAAACTTTCATTTTCAAATAATATTCATAATTATTTTAACTACAGAGTTCACATTCAAACTTTTGAAATTATCAGGGTGGAAGCAAATTGAGCTCAAAAAAAAACCTGACTTTTCTAAATGAAAAATCTTTATTAAAACCTGAAAAAAAAAATAAACATAACAAAATATCTTAATTTACTGAAAAATTTCAATAAGGCCTTGAAAAAAATATTAATTGCATGGCAAAATATTTTAGAAAAAAAAAAGTAAAATACAGTTTTTAGTGATGAGACTTTCTTAACAAGAGAATGATTAAATCGAATTTTATGACTTTACCAAACAGTTTTTTAAGACTTCATTTTTTCCTGACTCTGTGGCAACCCTGAATTAAATTTAAAAAGCACTGGTTTATCAGGACATTTATAAGTTAAATTTATTGGGTAGCCTTCAAATGGTCGTATTAAATTAAGGCTTCAGTTTTAACTAAACTGCTGTACCAAACCTAAACTGACTCTAATTATAATCAAACATCCTGGTTCTCACTTATCATTGTTACAGTGTTCCCCTTGACCCCAGTTAGTTGGCTTCTAACCAGGTCAAATGCTGCTAGCTCAACCAATCTCAAACCTTACAAGTTACTTAAAACAAAACACTAATAACAAACTTACATCATAATCCATTCTTACTGATAGATTAATTAACTTCTGTGAAAATTATCCCTGAATGCAACAGATTGTAATCTACTTGTATTGGTAATGAATTATTAGTTTGTATGCACAATAATATTTCTTACTGTCTCAAATTTTTTACTATAGCTATTATTTAATTTTCGATTTATTTTGTTTTACTTGACAAACAGTGAATTTTAAACCCATTAAGAAAAAATGTTCAGGAACATAAATATTTCAATACAAAACAGCTAATAAGTTTTGTTAGTAACTCATCACTGTTTAATTCTGTAACAAATTTCAACTTTTAACTTTATTTTTAAATGTTTGATATTGTAACTACATGTGAAAATACATAAAACGTTAAGACAGTAACAGGGTTTACAAATTCTTAGGAATATTAGTATTGGTGAATTGAAAATTACTTTCATTTGGTTTTGGCTCAATATAACAAGTTTTGTCAAATTGTAAATTTGTGACTATATGAAACGTTGATTTTATAATTAAACTGATAAACTCGAAAATTTAAGCAACAACAAAAAAATCAAATGGTTTTTGGTAAACTCAAGCAGCAATTGGTTGGCTATTTTTTAGATTCCTATAAATAACATGTGACATGTTTATTTTTTATTAAGATAACAGAGTAAAACGACTATATATTTTCATTATGTTTTAAAACGTTTTCATAAATATAGAATACATTTCTTGTTGCTTTTGAACTGTAACAATATTTAAAACAATAATTGTTTATAAATGAATATTTATAAAAGTGTAAATTGATTCTTAATAATCTAAAATTTAAAAAAAGTCCTTGACAAGACATTAAACTGTATTTGTGTATGGCCAATAGGCTTCTTCGTACTCCAGGACTTGACTTAACTTTATGAGCGTGTTTTTTATGTTCAATAAACATTTAAGTTTATCTATCTTACTTGGGTGAGGTTTATTTTGTAAGAAGCTTCTATTGCAGGGTTTCCAAAAGTGGGCCATATAGTCCTGTGAAGGCTATGGCTGCAAAGAGGAATCGTGACTAGCAAAGGGACATAATTTGAAACTTACACTATATGTGATGATGATGAAAAAAATAAACAAAACTTAAGGTGGAATTTTTAGAAATTTTATAGGAGGCCTATGTTTTTTTCTGTTGGCCAAAATGAGAGTTATGAAGGAAATTTGGGAAAGCCTATTCTAAATTAAATGGCCCAAAACTATCAGAAAAAATAAAAACTAGTCTTAGTTTGGAGGTTTTCAAAAATTATACTAGTATGAGGAACTTCAGTAAGTAATAATCATGTTAAAAGAACTTTAGAAACAGAATCTACAAAGTTTGGATATTTAAGTACTTGGTGTTATTTAATGTTTTAAGTTAAGATAAAAAGTGTATGTAATTTGAACAAGAATTATAAAAATATTTTAAAACTTTTCAATTTCAATTTTTGCTCCTTTAATGTAATAACTTAATGTATTAACCTAAATTAATTTTTTTATGACAAACAACAACTAAGTTGAAAGAATGTCTTATTTAAATTAAATTTTTTATTGGTCTTTGAAACTTTAAAGAATATTGATAATGAAAAACTTAAATGAATTTAAAATTGTTTGAACCTAAAATTTTAAACAAAATATAAAAATATTGATTTATTTCTGTACTTTTAAAAGATTATTTATAGCTTTTAACTTTAATTTAAACAAAAGTTTAAATCTAAGCTAATGATAATTTTCATAAATGGCCATTATTAATTGCCACATACAGTTTTTTTAATACCTGCTCAATTCATAAAAAATTGAAACAAAACTTGATATATTAAATAAACTTAAAATTGTTACTAATTGATAAAAAATTAAATAAATCAAGTCACTGGAAACTAGCCAAGTTGAGTGAGTTATCCTGACTTGGTGGACAGACCAGGGTTGCCACTTGATTTTTCAAAAATTTTCCAGGTTTTCCAAATTTCTTTCAGGTTTTTAAAAGTACACATTTTTAGGTCTATTTTTAGTTTAAAGCTAAGTTTAAGGTAAGAAACTGTGTTAAACATTATAAAAACATTGAAAAGATAATGTAAAGCTACTTTAAATATGTTTAAAAAAAATGATGGATGATCAAAATTCCAGGATTTTCCAGGGTTTTTTTCAAAATTTCTCAAATTCTAGGTTATTTTTGCCCAAAATTGTCAATTTCCATATTTTTCAAGGTTCCCAGGTAAAGTGGCAACCCTGACAAACATAATATAGTAATTGTAGCAGCTTTTTTAATGATTTAGCTCAAATATTAAACATTGAAACTTTTAAATTTAGAGTAGTAAGTATCATAATGATATTTATAGAAAATATATTAAATAATAATTAAATACTAGCTTGGTTTTAAGATCAACTATCGATTAACTTTTAATCAAGTCTGAACCTTTTAATAAAAGTAAAAGGTTGGCAACTCTGACACTATGTATTTATGGCATATAATAAAATGGTCAATACAAATATTTCATTCTTTGCAGAAATTTAGAATTCAAATTTCTTTAGTTAGTTTAATTAAACAATTTGATAATATCTGTTTTTAAATGATAATAAGATACATTTACAAAATTTATGAATGAAGTTATTTATTTAGGATTTGAAATCATTAATAGACAACAACACACTGAGATTTGTTTTAATTGTATTTCAACTGGTTTCACATATATATTATGCATTCAACTGTAATTATGCAAATAATGTTATTTTATTTCATCTCAGAAACCATTCAAGGTTGTTTGAAAAATTAAGTTAAAATAGAATAAGATATATGAATTCTTTGTTAATTTGTAAAAAAATAAGAAGATATGTGGTATTTATAATAATTTTAAGTAACATAACCTTTAATGTAGAGAAGTTCATAAAATTCCATGATATAATTGTAAATTATTTTGTAAGCTACAATCATGTTTTGTGCTACGGATGAAATATAAGGAAAATTTACCTCTCTTTTTTGAAACGTTTCAAAACAATTTTTTTAAATTATATTTTTTTAAGCCAAAATAGTCTACAACAATCTGCTTGTGAAAAACATACATATTTATATATTTTTAAGAAACATGAATTAAGACAAAAGTAAAGAAATATTTCTAAAAAAGTGTTAATCATCCCGTTTTCATTAGGTTACGTAACTTGAAAGTGACTAGATCAGGATGAGATGTGAAAAGGTCTGGAAAGGTAAATAAAAAATGAATTTTCGACAAAAAGTTTTAATCTGTACAATTAATTAAATTGAATCAAACACAACAACATGGCAACTTTTTCGTTACGGTTGAAGATTTATTTAAAGTAGGAGTTTCATTGACCTTATAAAGTATAAGTTTGAAACATATGATCTCGAATGCTAGAAAAGTCTTTGTTTTATACGTCAAAATTTACTCAGTCTCATCTGAAACGTTGTACGAGTGTGTGCTAAAACTTGTAAGTTTTTTTTCGACAACTAAAATATACTGTAAAACAAATTTATCAGTTGATTTATTATAAAATATGCTCTGTTGTAGCACTTGAAAAACATATAAAGTTTAGAAAGTATTATTTAAACTTCTTCAAAAAACATGAACAAAGTAAATAGTACTGCTTAAATAAAAAATTTAAATACTAAAATTGGTCCCGGCTTCCGACCAAACATTTAAAAATAATTCTCTAAAACAAAAAAAAATGGAAATTAGCTTTATTAAATCTACTTAAATTTATTTATGTCTAAAATAAGTTTTTTTTTTTAATTCAGCTTTTCCTTTTTTTAATAAAATTGTTATTTGAGAGGAAAAAAATCACATGTAAACGTTATTTTAAAAACGGACAAGTGGCAAAATTAAGATGTTAAAAAACAAGGATTTAATTTATAGGATGTAGTTACGTATGAGAGAGTGATACATTTTCGTTTAATGCTAGAATACTTAATCTAAATAGTATAAGTAACAGTAAAATTCAAAAATTATCTATCAAAAAACAAACTAAATTGTTTATATCTATCTTTAATTAAATATTTAACAACTTTATTTTTAAAATTTATAATATTTAAATTATTTAATGATTTTTTTACTGTACAATATCAGTTATAGTTTTCATGTTTTAAAACAGTTATAATTTGTCAAAGACTAAATAAACTGTTTAATACAATTTTGATATTTATGATGTTTTTTTTTGTTTTAAATCGATAATTAAGGGAAAAATTTTTAAGTGTTTAAATAAATTTTTTGAAGGAAAAAGACTGAAAATAAAAAATTGATTTTTATTGTTGACTATGAAAATTGATGTAAAATGTTTAATTACAGTATTTTAAAGAGTTGCATAGAGCTAGCTGCAGAAGTTTATGCAACAGCATGAAAACAACTCAGAAAATGCCACACTTTAAGACACTTAAGGATTACTACATCTAACATCTCTCAGTTACCCTGCAAAATTATGATTCTAAAACAAAAAGATCTGAAAATATATCTAAAACTTCAAGAAACCGTATACTTACTCGATATATTAGTGTTAAAGTAAACTTTTGGAAGTTATATAACTGTTCTTCCTAGACTTGAAAAGCATCACAAATAGTTGCGAGAGTCTCAGCTTTACCGAAGGTACATTCTAAACGACTGAAATCGAGCTAACTTCAGAGGTATATGAAATATCATGAATGCAACTATGAATTTTCTACTTTAACAATACTTATGGAAAACTTTATTAACAAAATAAAACAGTGTTAACGTAAACTTTAGAAATTCTTTAATAATTATTTCTGATCATACGACAAGAAAAGCATCTAAAATTTTTAATGGGAGTTTCAGTTTTCTGAGAGCACCTTCAAAACGACTGAAATCGTTCTAATTCCAGAGATATGTAGACAGCATGTATGCAAATATAAAAATGTTCTACATTAAAGATACTTATGATAATGTATATTAAATATTTGATAGTGTTAAAGTAAGTTTTAGAAATTATGTAACATTCATTTTTGATCTTACGACAATGAAAGCATTTTAAACGTATGCTGAAAGTCTAAGCTCTGCGACATTACCTTCAAAATGAATAAATTCGACCTAACTTCCAAGATATAAGAAACATCATGAATGCAATTAAATAAACTAGATAAATAAATCCGTTGTGAGTTTTTTAAAACACTTTTTTGATAAAAATAAAGTACATGTCTAAAACATTTTTGAAAAAAATCTGAAAATTTTATTTACATTTAACTTTAGATAAACATTTTACAGCTGCATCAACATTAAACTTTATTGTAAAAGCCGTTTTGAAAATATCGTCGGTAAATTGAGGCTCTAAGAAACAATTTAAGATAATTTTCATTGTTGTTGCTCAGGGATAACACTTAGAAAACTTTAAAAGTTTTAATTTCATAATAGTCTTTTGTTAATAGATGATTTCCTTTAGTATCCTTAAGGTGCATCATTTTTTAAATGGCATTCATGCTTAACTATATATCTCAGGTTGATTTCAGCTGCTTTGAAGGTTCCGTAAGGTAACTCATGAAAGTGCTGACACTTTTATAAAGTTTCGTCTTAATTTGGTTTCTTAAGTTTTAATACAAATATGATGCAGTAGTTGTAGATTTATGGTCTATTATTTTGCATACTGCTGTAAAGTGATAGTTGTTGACTACGTTATTTTTCGGGGTACGTACGTGTTAGTTGTACACATATTTATATTGCAGGGAAATTGTGATGTCACAGTTGTAGATCAATAGTGATGCAGTTACTGTGATGTGATAGATGTATTAATCCTAAAGTATCCTTAAGGTACAACATCTTTTTAGTTGCATTCATGCTATTGCATATATCTCTAAAATATTAAATTTTATTTGCATATAACTTTTTTATGTCAACAATTATTTATAATTTTCTTTAGATAATATTTGCAAATGGCTAAAAAAAATCTACTTAATTAAATTTCTTACAATTAAAATAAGAATATCTAAAAAAAAAAATAATAACAATAATTTTAAAATTAATAAAAATAACATAAGTGTTAATTATAGTAATTAAAAAAAAAGCGAAACAATAATAAAAATAATAATAATAATGTTAATAATCATAATGATAATACAAATAATGAAAATAATAGTAACTATTATATTAATAATAATAAAATAAAATCACAGTTGACCGCAAAACTACAAAGTCTACATCACAGTGTCTGTAACGTTACGGAATCTACAATTATCACATCACAGTGTCTGTATTATTACGGAATCTCAAACTGTGGCGTGATAGTTGTAACCACCTTATAACCTTATTATATGCTGTTTGTTCGGTAATACTACTCAATCAACTTTGGCTGGTCTCTCAAAATGTTTCTAAAAGTCTCATCTTTTCTATAAGGATATAACGGCCGAAGTTACCTAAATTAAGAGATACATGCATTCGTATAAATTATACTTAAAAAATGCAGCACCTTATGAATATCAAAAATTTTTCATATTAACAGAATAAAATAGAGTTAAAAAAACTTTTACTTTAACAAAATTAGAGTTATTTGACTCCTTTAACTTTACTTAATCACTATTTTATTTTACTTATATACGATTTCTTCAGGTATCCTCAAGGTGCAGCATTTTTCTGATAAAATTTTTACTGTTGCATATGTCTCTTAACTTAGATTAGTTTCGGCCGTTTCAAAACTAACTTTAGATAGTTGAGACCCCAACAACATTTCGAGATGGTTGTCTTAAGTTTGTTTTATTTTAAGATTATACAAACAAACAAAAAGTTATATAAATAAATACACGCCTTTGAAATAGGGTAAAACGAGTAAAATGTTTTTAAGTTTTTAACTGAAGAATTATAAGTTCAAGAAAATAAATGATCTTATAAACAATGCAAAATAAAGATATAAACAGTGATGAGAAAATAAACTTATTTATGAAGTTTTATATTCTTTTATAAATGCTTTTAATTTTATAAATGCTTTTAAAATTTAAATGTATTAAATCTACTAATTTAGACGCACTCACAGTAGAAATTCATAGTTTAGTTTAATTGTTTATTTAAGAATAAACACAACCAGACTTTGAACGAAAATTATCAAATAAAGTAATTAAAGTATGTGGTTTAGTATTATTTAAGTAATTATATTAATGTTTTACAAAGTTATTTTTGTATGAATCTAGTGAAGCTTTTTTCTTAAAAGAATAAACAGCATGTAAATTATAACACAACTATAAAAAATATTAGCTTGTTCTCACATTAATACTGTCTTTTGATGACAAACTATTTTGTTGTTTATGACTAAAATAAACTAAACATGTATGCTTTTTTGATCTTTAATGCATAAAGATACATTTATTTTGTACGTAATATTATTGAAAAGAACAATTTTTTTTTTGTAAAAAACTGTACTTGACCATTATAATTAATTAAAACTAGTCGAAATAAAAATTTAATCCAAATTCAAACTAAAATAGATTAATGTTTAATTGTTTTTTAGAGTAGTATTTTACTTTTTTAGAAGTAAACTTACGGCAAATTCTAAAGCTTTTTATTGATTCCAATGTTATATAAAAGTGATCAATTAAGATAGTTCGTTTATTTTAATGTGTCAAAGTTTATGAAAATATTGTAATAGTTTTAAACTTCAATGGACTTAATTTTTTTACAATGTATTTAGACAAACTATACTAATAATATTAAATCACTTAAAAAATCTTTTTACTTGATATATTGTGTATTTTTTTAATAAAAATTAATGTTTTTCAAATTACTGTGTTTAAGCATTTCCTTAATTTGCAAAGTTTATTAATCAAGAATTTATAAGTAAGGCTACGTTAATTATCTTAATTTAATACAAGAATCAAATGTTTCATGCAAAAATCGTATTAATATATGGTACTAATTAGGCAAAACATGTAAAGTAAATAGCTATATGTTTATAAAATACAAAATGATGTACTACTTGAAACATACGTAATAAAACACAAAACTTATAAACGATAAATGGTAATTTATACTTATAGATTAATATATTATGTTACTTTTAAAACAACACGTCTAAAATGGGTCCATCCTAGCACTGACACATTCACAATGATAAATATTTTATCCACATTTTTATGACTTGATATCGTTTATGAAATAAATTTTGTAGCTGTTGAAGTCAAAATAATAATTACGAATATAATAAATAGTAAACTTGTAACTAATTACCACCTATTTTTAATGAACAAATAAAAGCAAGAATATTTAAAGATACACCCTTGTTTTACCGTTACAACTGAAGTTGCCTTTAATTGCGTTTTATTCTTAAGTTTTATTTTATTACTATTTTAGTAGAAAATAGTAGTTTTTGTAAGAATTGCTTTAAATAGTAGAGGCCTGCGAAAGACTTTTCTATTTAGTGCGGCCAATAGAAATTATAATTACATTTTTTGCGAGTTAATTATAAAAAGACAGCCAATTCTTATCTTATAACAAAATTATAATTTCTTAATACATCGTGTGTATAAATGAACTTAAATTTAGAATTTATATATGTTGTGTAAACAAATATTAGTATGTAAATGCACTATGTAATAGTAGACTAAGTTCTTTTTAAATAAAAATACATTACTTTTCTACTTGGATATAGTATAAGAGTTTAGATCTTCAAATATACTTTCAGAAATACAATCCAGATATTTTTAAGTAAAAAGTTTACTTTTTAGTTTTTACAATTTAAATTTTAATGATAAAAAATATGTATTTAAATTTATTTGAAGTTTTGATACTGTTTTGATACTGTTTTGATTTGCTCTTTTTTCAGCTGTTGTTATAAACAGTTTGTATTCTTCTAATTCATGGCTGTATGAAAACAAAGTTACCATAGTTGTAGACGCTTCTTCTATGAAAACTCACGCATCTATAAATACCAAATCGTTTATATCGAATGATATTGTTTTTATTTATATTTTAAACAAAAAACGGATGTGCAAGTCTTTAGAATACAAACTATTGGTTTTTACCTCTCGTTTTCAAGTTGACCCATAATACTTAAACAATTTTTTATTGTTTTCATCCGAACCATCTATAAGATGTAACATTTTGTTTGAACCAGGAAATTCACACACAGTGTCGAACAGATTTAAAGTTTTGTGTTCGTATTTACAGTCAAAAACGACATATCAGTGACCGGCCTTTTTATCCGGCTTGCAAGTCAACGCCGGCATGGTTCCGATTTAACTTTTGTTACGAAAGACTTGATGCCAGAAAGAAAAAAAAAACAAGTTCGGGTGAATTCTGTTACAGCGATTGTAAGATTTGTAGCAAGCTTGATTCACAAAAGAATTTTCATAATTACCAGCCACACTTTAGTTTTAAATTTATTCTAAACTTTTTGTTAGTTTTTATTGTCTAATATTTTAATGCATACTTCAAAAATATCTAAAACCAAAAGCCAAAATTACGCTTTTAAACTTTGGAACCGGTAGTCAGTGTTAAGCTTGATTGACACAAACTAAATAATCTTTAAAAGAAATATTACTTTTATAAAACTAGATGAGAGGATTGTTTTATAAAGTACATACCAGCTAACGAGCTTTGCAAAATGAACTAGTTTCAGATAGTCAAAGGTTTTAGTATATTGTAAGTTTTTGATGCATTTCTTAGATCATAAATTATACTAATGATACAAATTTTTCAAGAACATTTTAAGCAATAAAAAAAAAATATTGTTAAATGTGTTAAATCAAAATTATGTTTTTATTTCAATATAATGTTTAACAAATTGCAAAATTTAATTAAAAATTAATTGCATACAATATGGAATTATTAAATAATTTAAACAAGCTATAAATGAAAAACTGAAAAACGAAGTGTAATACTAGTTTAAATGTTTTTTGACGTAATCAAGTAATTTTATTAATTTTTAATGACTAAAATTACACTAGAAAAATATTTCAATGTATATTTTGTTCTTTTATCAGTATTAGTATTAAGGACTGACATTATCAATAGTAAGATCAGAATTATCAATTGATTTGAATTGCAGGCGTTTCCGATTATTTTCAAGTTTTAATGTTAAAAGAACTAACATAAATAAATAAGTGTTATAAATATATATGTTTTGTACTTGTAGTATGTAGATTAAAGTGTGAACACATAAAACTATGTAAAAATAAAAAAAAAAGAATACAAAAGTCAAAGCCAACATTAAAAAAAGCGTAAAACCACGAAAATATGTTTATGAAAGTTGAAGTAAACGTGATAATATTAGTAAAATATATTATTCATATACATTATGTTAGTTGTTTTGTTGTGGTTTAACACAAAAACATTTTTTTTTCTATCAATTCGTATCATTGTAGTCCATGTTTAGTTTTGAAACACTATTTTAAACTGTTGTTACTAAAAAGTTTGTTAAAACTAAATAACATTACAAAAAAGTAGTATTTAAACTAAATCTAAATTTTTGAAGTTTTGAAATTTTTATAAGATAAGTGTTATTCATCGACTATTATTTTCGAATATAAGTGAATAAAGTAAACTTTAAACAATACTTTTATTTTGAAATATTCTTGTTATTTATTTTTTTTATAAAGTATGATTGTGTAAACTTTTAGAAGAAAATAAAGGTCTTATACTGGGTAATACTTCTATTTAGTTGTAAGTCAAAACGTTTACGTAACGGCACCTTTAATTAATCTTTTTTTAAAGCTATATAAAACGAATCAAAATACTAACTTTCTTTTTAGAATAAATAATAAAGTGGCATGTTTGACACTTGTCTTTTTATAATAGATAAAATACAAAATTGTTGATAACAAACATTATGAAAAATAATCGGAATAATTAATAATAATTTATTACTTATAATTTATATTTATTATTAGATTATATCTAAAAAAAAAAAAAGAAAGTTTTAAGAGAAGTAATTTATCATTAAGTTAAAGTAAAAACTAATTAAAAAGTAGTTTATTAAAAATATGTTAGTAGTATCTCTAATAAAGTTAAAGCTCTAATCCGATTTTGTGGTTAGAAAAACCGGATGTTAAATTTCATAAAAGATGAATTTATAGATAATCATTGCATTTGTAACTAATTATGGTTCTTTGATGTTTGTAACGGAATAATATTATTCTGGCTTCTACAGGCTTTAAATGAACTTTTATATAAAAATTATGACAATATTTTTTTTTGCAAAATCTAACATCTCGTTAACTATTATATAAATAAGTAAGATATAAGTATCGTGTTATTGTAATATTTTACTTTTGTTAACTTCGACGCTAAATATAAATGTAGTTTTTAGCAAAAAGTACTAAAGTACTACAACATGATAGTTCTAAAGTTTTCTTCACTTTTTCGAAGCAAATTATTTATAAGCTTCTTTTATCAAAAAAATGCATAGAAAAGTTGTTATAACTTGAACTTTTGTAAATCTCAAAAATATTTATAATTTAAAATAACTGAATTTTCTTTTAAGAGTTTTATGTACTTATCTTTTATAAAATTATCTTTTGAAAATTAACTAACCATTTAATATCTTAAGCTTAACTTGAAATTAAACTCTCTGCTTACAATTTACTAGCTTATCAACTCTTTGTAAAGCAAAATCAGTAGATTAAAAGTTTAAAAGAACTACTTGTTGCTTAATTGTTATATTCGTTTCAATTTTATTGGTATTGTGCTTTACAAATTAACTTTAAAGTTGTTTGTCTTCTAATATTAAATAAGCTATTAGTTGTATGCTCTTTTCAATACAGTATATTTTTGTTGGAATGAAAAATATAAATCAGAAAAGGAGAAAAATATTTTCAGTTATAAGTGTACTTTAAAATTAAAAAAAACAGTTGACATGTAAAACTATTTGTTGAGTTTTTAAAGTAAATGTTTAATATGCTGTACAAAAAATTATTAGTAGTTTTGTGTAAATCATTAGAGACACAATGTTATTAAAAAAAATTCCCTTGGTATAAGAAAATGATTATAGTTTAAGTACTTTGAATTTTTTTTGTATTAGCAATTTTTATAATGTACTTAAAAATATACTAGTATAACATAAAATCACAATTTTTTATTATTATTATAAAAACTTCAAAAAAAAATTTTAACTAAAAAGTTAATAGTTATGCAGAGAACTATATAAAACAGGGTTTCCCAAACTCATTTACTTAACCGCCCCCTTTTCAGAAATTTGAAAAAAATCGCCCCCCCCCCCCCCACAATTTTACAAAGAAGTTTTTCTCTTGAGTACAAACTTTTTAGCCAAAAAAGTTTTGTTCGAAATGTAATTTAGTGTGGTATTTCTTAAGAACGTACTTTTGGGCTGTGTTCAAAGTAGTTTACAGGGCTTGAGAAATTAATTAACAAATATTCCTTTTAAAGCCAAGTAAAGTGTATAAAAATACTTAATTATTAAAAAGCCTCGTGTAATCTGTAATCAATCTTGTTTAAATATGAATTGTTTTGAAACTAATGAAACTTTTAGGTCAGTGTAGGAAAACTTTTGTAGTTAGCAGTTCTTATTTACGAAAAAATCTTTTTTAGTTTCAACTCGTTAAATAAATGTAATTGCGGGCTGCGTAATTTAAAAAAATAACATATAAGAATATTAAAAAACTCGAACAAAATTGTTATAAACTGATTTAGTATTATTGTGATCTAGGAAAAACTATTGTGAACTGAAAATCAAGTTGAAAGCGTATTTTGAGATATTATTTATCAAAAAATTAAATTTATCTATTTTGCACAAGTAATTTTCAAGTTACTTAGCAGTTCGAAGTTTGACTGGATCTGAACCGTAAGACCCATCTGAAAACTTAACTGAAACCAGGCATTATAATAATCTCTCATATAACGAAATTCGGACATTTAAAAGTTAATACTAAGTAGTTTATCTAAGCCGCAAAAAATACTTATATTATTTTATAAAAAGGAATATTCTAAAATTACTATTCCAGAGAATAAAAAATTATAAAAGAACGAACAGTGAATTTTACACATAATAAAATTAATATTAAAACATAATTTCTAATCTAGTTTGAGGAAGTTTGACCGACTGGTTGATTATCTCACTTAAAAAGTGGTTTAATCGACAGCTTAAGTTAATGCAGTAAAATTATTAATTTTTATGGTAAGATATATTATAAGCAAGTTAGTTGTAAAGGTAAACATTTCATTTTAAACTTTTTAAACTGTACGTTTCGTAGAAAAACACAATGAAATAGTATTTAACTTAGAATAACATTTAGAAATATATATAATAACAATTTATTTTTCTCAATTAATGTTTAAAAAAAATCAAATGTTTTACAATTAATTCTGTGAACAGAAAGTAATCAAATAAAAAAAAACTTTTTATTAGGTTAAAATTTTGTTTTGTAACTGTAGCAGTCTTTTTGATGGCTTATTTAATACTATTTAAAAAAAAAAATATAGCTGTTAGCCTATAATAATTTAACAAAGGAAAAAAGTGAAAAATTAAAAGCTAGTGTTGAACTACCAAAAAAAACAACACATTCTAATTGCTAATATATTATGAATTAAGATAAAACAAAAAAACAGTTGAATTAATAGTTTAAAATTCCTTAAGATATAGATTTTTTTAACAATAATAAATCTAATTAGAAAATAAAATTGAGTTTAAGAACCTTTTACATGAAAAACTTGAAGTCATTTCAAATAGAGACCTCAAATCTATACCATTTTAAAACCAAAAATATCTATTTTGAAATAAAAACTCTAATGGTTATCAAGTTTTTTTTAATTTATACAGATTAAACAAGTAATAACAGAAATCTGTCAAATAAATGTCTTTCAAACAAATGTTTTAATCACTATGCTATAAAAAAATTTAAGTGTAATGTTAAACGACAAATATAAACTACAAAATTAACCAGGTCAAAATAAAACTACTAACAACTTTAAAACATAAACCATTTAATAAATACAGTAGATTTTCGCTTGATTTCGCACTTTGAACAAAATTAAAAAGTACAAACTTAACAATTAATACCATTTTTTTTTACAAAATGACAAACTTCAATATATTATATGCAATAATGATATGAATAAGCATGAAATCAACTAAAACATAAAACAAACATTCATTAAAAAAATTGATCTATATAAGCTATCTAAAATGATATTTTACTATTTTTATTAATACTTATTTAGTAATAGACTTTATTTAGGTCAAATTTAAGAAAATATAAATTTGCACTTTTTTTTGGGTAAAAATTCCGAACTCAAGAGTGAGTCTACCGTAATTAATGTTTATTAGGCATTATGCAAACTTGTTGTAGAATAAATAAGTTGATAAGTGTTATTATGAAAAGATTACTCAAATACGATACAAACCAGGTTAAGTAAAAAAATATTTTAAAAGATCAGATAAAATAGAAAAAACTTTCATAAAACAGTGTCTGCTACTGAAGTCTAATATAATGTGAAGGATGAGGTTCATAAATGCTTGCATGTTTTTCTAATCTGACTCTCAACTCGTAAAATAAAGCCTCAAATCACTTCCTTTACAAATATCTAGATTAGATCTTTTGCTCAAGATGTTGATAACTGATCTGAAAACTTTCTCAACAACATAGCTAGACGGAAAAGCTATAAACAATAATCTAAATTCCTCTAAAATAATTTGATACTTTTGCCTTAGTTTTTCTTAAGTCCAAAAGCTTTTATATCATTCTTTGGAAAAATTTACTTTAAGTTCAAGGTCTGTTTATAAGTCTAAGAAGGTTTTCTGTAAGTCGTTTACTTCAAAAAGATCTGCCTCGAAGGGATCTATGTTTTTATCTAAATAATAGTATTTTAGTGTCAAATCGAAATTTAACTACTTAATATGTTGAAATTGTCAAAAATTCCAAATTTTTTGTTTCCTAAATTGTCAAATTCAAGGTTTTTTTAGGTTCCTAGGTAAATTGGCAACCCTGTTTAGTTTTATTTCTTAGTCTAACTTAGTGACTTATCAAAAAAAAAATTGAATATATCATGATGTTATAGTTAATAATAGATAACTTAGATTTTTACAAACCATTTATGATCCCAAATTACATATATGTCAGGTTTTAAAATGGTGAGAGGGATTTCGATCGTTGATGATCTATGTAATTGTTATATTAGAAAGTATATGAATGAAAATATGAAATTTACTTAAAAGTAGGAGTCATAAGCACTTCATTTTTTTTTCTATATTTTACAAAAACAAAATAAACTTTTTTGTTTAAGTTTTACCTCAGGGTCAAATATTTAAATAGCAAGCTAAAATCAGTAAAATATCAAGATATAAAGTAAAAATTTTATGACAGCCCCAAATTTTAAAATCGCCCCCTTTTTGCCCCCTTACTAGATATCGCCCACCCTTTCGCCCCCTTACAAATTATCGCCCCCCGACTTACTAAAATCGCCCCCAGGGGGGCGATATCGCCCACTTTGGGAAACCCTGATATAAAACTATATTATAGTTTTAATGTAAAACAAACATTCACACGTTGTAAATAATACAATGGAAATATTGAATTTAACAAGTTAATTTTAACTGGGAAATTATTTCAAATATTTAAAAAATCAAAACAGTATTTTGCAGTATATACATGTTTGACATGTGTTTATATTAGATTTATCTTAGAAGTAAACTATATCATAAGAAATGAAGGTAAACTAATTACTTTGCTTAACTGCACTTTAAATATCTTCATGCTCTCTAAACAATGAATTTTAATTTTGACAGTTTATTAAGTTGCTTGCTTTTATAGAGTAAAAGTATCACGTTCTATTAGCGTAGTATGGTAATGCTGAATGAATGCAAAGTTTTCAAGTACTTAAGTTAGTGGTCAATTTAACTATATACAAAATATTCAATAGTATAATGATTTTACAAACTGTAAGATAAAATTGACACCTTTTTACAAAAATCAATAACTTCACTTTTTATATAAAGACTTTTTAACTATTCACACATTTTATCAGTTAAAAGCTCATTCAAATTAAAAACAAGCAAAACAGCTCATACTTAGATTATACTAATTTTATTGAAATAAGTATAAACAGAAGATAATCGAAATACTTGACAATTATATACAAGCAAAGATTAAATTTTTAAAGAGATTATAAATATTGTATGTTTTGAACACAACTACAAAAAATTAATACCGCCCACATTGTTTTGCTTGTTTACTAACTTAATTGGTTTTAATTTAATCATATTTCGAAGGTATTTTTTAATAAATAAGTATAAGATATAATTTTTACACTAATACTGTGTTTAATCCATTTAATAAAATATTGATAAACAATTACTTACTTATTTATTATTATTTGTAAAAAAAGATAAAATGTAAACAACAATATTAAAGTTAATCATTTTTAATAAAGATTTTTAGTACAAAATTCCTAAAAAATAAAATTAAATGTTAATTTTTTTTAAATTAAGCGAACTAAAGTAAAAATATGTTTGTAAACTATTTATTACTGTCTCCAACAAAATGTGTAAACATATAAAAAGGAAAAATATTTTAATTTTTTGTATCACTTTAGTTTCTGCACTTTAGTATAAACAATTAAAAAAGTCATAGTTAAAGTAGTAGAAAACTTAAGTTTAAATGTTTTTGATATTAAGTAAAATTTAGTTCTTATTTTTTAAAGAACTACGTCTAACTAAATATACGTAGTTTTATAAGTTTTTTTGTAGAAAAAATTATAGAAACTAAAGAAAAGTTATAAAATTATGAAAGTTTCACATTTGAAAAATAAATACTATTATAGGAAGGTTTTTGAACGTATTTAAATACCATTTGCAACTTCATATCAATAGATTATTCATTTTATTTTATATTTTATTACACAAACCTTTTCAAAACTATTCGAGTTTCATTGTCTAGTTATAAATTTGAAAAACATTTTTGGTAAGTGAACAGCTTAAAGAATAATTTTAAATTATGACGTATGAACAATCTATTAATAAACATATCTTTACTTTAGTTTTACTTGCTATATCTCTTAATTTTGTATTTATTTGAATTTTTTCATACGTCGTAATTTAAAGTTATTTTTTATGGTGTTCACTTACCGAAATTTTTTTTCAAATTTCATTTAAAATTTATCACTTGACAATGAAACTCGTATAGTTTTGAAAAGCTTTGTGTAATAAAATATAAAACAAAATGAATAATCTATTAATATTAAGTTGCAAAAGGTATATAAAAATGAAAAATGAAACTTTTTAACCAAAATTAGCCAACAAAAAATAACTTTAAAACTTATTTTTGAATAATTTTACAACCTTACGGATTTTATTTTTAATTTTAAAAACTTTTGACCATATAACATACTGTTTTTATTTTTTCAACATTATTTATTAATTTATAAAAAAATAGAAAATAAACATACTCAGCATGACTCAGTTTATAAACAAAAAGACAACTTTCTACTAAAGTACAGATTTTTTTATTACAAACTTATTTTAAAATCAAAACTAAATTATATGTGATTTTTTACGTTTAATAAATATTGATTATGTTTAAAGATATTAAAACATTTAATTTTTTTTTAAATAAACAAAGTTGAAACAAAGATTATGTTACAACTTATACTACTTAGTGGCTGTAATATTCTATAGGAAGATAAACATTAAATATAAGAAAATTTTGTAACGTTTTTTAACACAAAATTTAATTAATCGATAAAGTTTACAAGAATTAAAATAGAATTATAACATAACTTTAAATGAAACGTTTTTATCTTACATGTAAAGCAATTTAGATAAAAAAAAATTAATTTAACGTGCCAGTCGTGTCTAATTAGTTTTATATAGGTTCTAGATATGATATCAAACTAAAATATTTATTAAGTATTTTAACTTTAATATCATGTTAACAGTATTGATTTATGTGAATTTACAACAAACCAAAACATTTTCAACCAATTTAACAACTTTTTAGCAGTAGTTTAACATTAACGATAAAACTTTGAGGAATGTTTTTATTTATATCAACGTATGTATTGAATTATTTTTTTAGTAGTATTTATTTGTTTAAAAAATAAATTATACAAATTTTACACAGTACAGCATGTATAGTTGTATATTTAAATATTTGTAGGTAATTATCAATATAGACTCTAGCTAGACATCCACCTATAAACTTTATTATTTTTTTGTAAACAATAAAAGTAAAGTGGTTAATAAATGAAAGAACTTATGTTTTAACATGTTGTTTAAAAAAGTTAAGAAAACATATTAGAAGTATACAAATTTATCATAAAAAAGCTTTAAACATATTATTTTTATAACACATATCTAAGTTTAATGCTGATTTAAGAAATTGAAACACCTAAAGTTTCAATAGCCAATAAGTTTAAGCATATAATTAGCGTGAAAGGTTTTTTAAAAATATTTTGTCAAAACTGGAAAACCTAAAAATACACAAAAATCAAAGTTTGTTTATGTTGGTTCCAAACAGAAACGACCTCCCGCAAATAGTTTTTACAACTTTCCGCAATTCTGATTCGTTCACACACTCATACGCCTGCAGGTTTAAGTTGCCATGACAACAAACAATACTACGAATGAATCAGGACGTCACTTAACAATATATATTTTCTAATTAATCAAAAATACTTCAAACTTGATGTATCGTATTTTTTTGTTAAAATAAATATAAACTCTTTACTTATAAAACTTTTACTTTAATACCCTAAAAATTATGCACTTTTTACTTTGAATCTAAAATGAGTTATGTATATATTAAGGCGATAACCGAAAAGATATGTTCTTAGTGCTCCAGAACTTAAGACCAACTATTTTAAGCGACTTTTTTGTCATTCAGTCATGACTCAACTAACTATCATGTATAATATGAGTATTTGTCTGCAGTTTAGTATAATAATAAAGTATAAAATAACGGAGGACAATGTTTAGCTCCTAAGAAAAATCCTCCAATAGTAATCTCTGGTCCGGTACGTGTTTTAAAATATTATAACAGCTGACACAAACCAAATATTATTATCAATAAGTCGTTTAGAAATCTCTTTAAATTTGATTTTTATTACATATATGATTGATTTAAAATATATTTTTAATAATATTTTTATTATTTCTACTACAACTTTTAGTACGACGCCGTCCACTTAGACCTTTTTATCAAGTCCAGTCCGTAAATGGTTTTGTTTGGTGAATTTCGTCAACCCACTTAAAAATTCCAAACTCTATAGAAATTTAATTTTTGAAATATTTATTTAGTTCAAACCCAGTTGAAGGTTCTTTCAAAAAAGATTAGCTGATAAGTTTAAATTCTATTATGAGTAAACATCACTCATATCAACTATAAGTAAATTTTTAACAAAGGAGAAATTAATTGACTAGTCCCATAAGTAATTTCTTAAACCTCTGAGATGATTAGTTACTTCGAAAAACGTCATGCTAGTAGTTGATGCGTTTTGCCGAAGTTTTTTCTTTTTGACCATTTTAGATAGCTTATTTTGATATTAAAATCATCATATTTATAACAAAGCATGTTGTTTACGTAGATATAAATAACTAAACAAGCTTTAAAGTTCTTATAAGTATAAAAAAACATATGCTCCTACTTTTATTTAAGATTTTAAGCAAACTTTAAAACTATTTACTTTTTTATAACTTCTAATTTATTTTCACTTTTTGCTAATTTTAGAACACATTTGAGACATTTAGTACAGTCTGAACAAATTTTAAGCTCTCTAATTAAGATGATTAAAGCACCTTGTAGTTACAACAAAACAAAACTAGAGCTAAAATTTCTTAAAATAGTTCTTGTTACTTACACAATACATTCACAAAAATTGAAATTAGCACAGCGTAAAAACATTAAAAACAATAAAAAATCAACTATAAGTTTTTTAAAAAAGCTAGACGTTGAAAATTTTTAAAACTGATTTAAAAAACAAAACTTTACTTTAATTTAACGTGAATAAAGCACCTTACAGCTACATCAACATTAAATTTTATTGTCCGTTTATAGTAAAAACAAAAATAACTTACATATAGTCAATGTATCACGTTTACAACTGATTTGACAGTTTAACAAATACAGCTTTACACTGCTTAAAATCCATGATAGTTTTGAAACTGAATTATAATCACAGCACTCCTTTTTTTAGTACAAAGTTTATGCTTCACAACAGCTTAAAATTTGTGAAAAACGTTCTAATGTAAAATTGTAAGGTTTTTTTTTCTCAATATGATTAATAAGATTAATGACATTTTTTACGTAAACATTTTAGTTTTTTGTAATTTATAACAAGTATAATGAGCGTATGTAGCAGTTAGATTCAGTTAACAGCTATTTTTAAAATTATATCATAACTTAATTTAATTAGTTGTTAAGAACTTTACCAACTTATATTAACTGTAAATGGTTAGCTTTATTAAACATTGTCAATTAAAAAGAATTCAATTAACTAAAATTTAAAAATTTGAACAAATATTTATCTCGAGTAGTAAAATATTATTATTTCGTTCATTAAAATAAATGTTCAGTTATAGATTATTTATTGGAAACTAATCTAACAGCTAATGAGATATGTTAAAAGTTTAACAGTTTTAAAAAGATAACATAAACTACAAAACACGTAAAAAAACCCATTTTTACAGTTATAATAATTTAAATAGATAGATCGTTATAAACATTAAAACTTTTAATCCTTACACTATTAGTTAACAAACGTTCAAAAAAAAGGTTACCTCTGATCTATTAGAGAAATTTGGGAAAAACTTAAACATAGATAAAACTAAATTTTGTATCGAGTATCAAAAATAGTATTTTATAAGTTTGATTAAAAAATATCTCGTTTGGAAACGGCTTAAACAAAACAAGAAAAAATTCTGAACAAAACTGTGTGTGTAACCTAAAACGGATTGTTTTGCTAGAAACACTTTTGTTATTTCTAAAATTTAGAAGCTTAAATATTTATGAACGTTATGACATAATACTAAAGTAAACGTAATTTTTTTTTTGTTTAATTTGAATGAAAATTTTATATTAAGTCATAAAAATTTTAAACTAAAAAACATTGTTTAAACACGTCATAACTATTATTTAATAAACTACAGCAATTTAAAACTTGATACTATTTGTACAGTAACTTCTCGGATCTTTACGCACTCGTGACGTTACGCACTCTCGTTTAGTTACGCATTTCAGAATTCTATTAAATTCAAAAAATAAAAATTTTAATTATTTTTAATTTTGCACAAATTAGGTTTAATGTATATTTTTAAATTAAAATATGTTTTTGAATGCTAACACACCTCTCTATATCTTAAGACTTTGTAACTTTATGTTCCTTGACTAATTGATAAACATTTAGTTATATCTCAGTATATCAGAAATTTTGTTAAAAGAGATTAAATTAAAATTCTGAAATAAACATGACTGTTTAATAATGAAAGTATAATAAAATAATGAGAGTTTGAAACACAAAGAAATAATATAGCAGTCTTGCCTTATGTATTAATAAACACCATTTTATAACTGTAAAGAAATTCTTAATTATAAATTGAATTTGCTAAGTAGAATAGAATATAAATGTCACATATAAATAAATATAAAGGTTATTTCTACTTATTATTAAAATAGTAAAATTATTTCTACTCGTATTATTATTATTATTTTATAGAAATTCAAATTCTTTTTTTTAACATATGTATAGTTTTATCTGTTGTTTTCGTATTTATAAATGAAGTAATCAAATAGTTAAAAGTGGGAAAGTGCCCAGTCTGCTTTTAACTTGAAGCAATATTAAAAAACAGCCATTATAGTGAGTATATTTGGTACCTCTCGTTTCTTTACGATCTCTCATATCTTTACACACTTTTTTTTGTGGACACAATGTGCGTAAATAAGCGAGAGGTTAGTGTCTATGAAATTGACATAATTTATAAACAAGTATACTAGAAACACAGCACTATTTTGCAATTTTCAATTATTACATTTTAAGTTTTTAACTAAGAACGTTTTCTTTTCTGTACTTTTATGTTCAAGTACATAATCTACTTTTTAATCGACAATTATGATAAATCCAAACACAATATTCAAAACTTAAACACTCAAAGTCTAACTAAATGTGATTGTAATCCAAGCTTGTCAAGTTAAGATAAAAGTTAAGTTGCTAGAAAATTTTCTAATTATAGGTACAGCGTTAAGAACAGGAACATAGTTTAGTAGTTTGTTCATCGGTAATCAAATATATACAAACGAATATAATTAAACGATTTTTCGAAAGTTCTCTGAAAAGTTAAACTTTGAAAGTCACTTTGTTTACAAACTTCTGTTTACAAACTTCTGTTATTTGTTTCGTCAATAAGGGATTTAGAACGAGTCTCCTTAGCAAACTTTAAAAAAATCTACTACCCAAAGTCAATTGACTCTTAAATAGATTGTTTTATTTTGTAGTAAAACGAAGAAATCGACCTTTTGGAAGTCAATTAATCGTTCAACAAAGTTGTTTAAAGTAAATTTAATAAATTTTCTTATATTACCAATAACCAAACTTTTATAGGTAGGTTATTTGTAACTATTAAAAATGCATTCGATTAAGAAAATAATATTTTTATTTAAACTTAAAACAAAGTTTTTTTTACATTGCTTTCCCTAGGAATGTATAAATCTTTATTAATTGCAACTTAAATAAAGTTACCAGAAACTAAAATTTTGCATAAATAGGTTAAAAAAAATAATAAAAAGTTATCTTAAATGTTTTTGATTGAAACTTTTATTGTAATCACTAGTTTCTTAACATTTGACTATATAAATTTTTAGAATATTTGCAATGAAAAAAAAAAAGGTTCGAATTAGAAATTAATACATAAAGTTTTTAACTGCCTTTTTAAATTTGTTTTATGCAACAACATATAAAAAAAAATATACATGTAAGTTAATTTTGTAATTTTTTATATTTAGTTATAGTTTAACTTATTTATTCTAAAAACTGCTCAAAAATAGAACTGCGTTTATCCTTTTCTTTGACAACTATTTATTTAGGAAAATACTCGTTAAGGTTTCAAAAACGAACAAAGCTGTTTTTGAAAAGGACGGTATAAAATAATACAAGCATATACCACTAAGAAAGTTTCTTAATACTTCAACATTAAAAGCAAGTGTTCTGAAATATTTGACGCGATTGTCATGTATAATGATACCTGCTTTGTAGACCAGAGCATCTCCTACATTGGGGAGACCTCGTTTCATATCTTAAGAAAAGTTGCTGATTACAAATGTAAGGAAAAAAAAGTGGTATTTTTGAGCACTTGCACGATTGTATACGTTGTCAAAACACCAATACTGATAATAGTTTCAAAGTCCTTGAAAGGTGTGTCTAGGATGAGTTTTTTAGTTTTAAATCGATGCTCATTGAAAAAGAAAAACCAAAACTAAATACGCAAGTTTCTGAAAATGAAAAAAAAAGGCCTACTGACAATATAGTAACTGAATTATTGATTTTTTTAAACCTTGTACAACTACGTCATAACTAGTTTGAATATTCACCGATCTTCAAAACTGTTTTACAATTCATTAAACTTCTCAGTATTGATTAAGAATCAAGTAGGTTCGAAATTCTTCAAGTTTTACAAATTTCTGTAAATAAAAAATATGTTTTTTTTAAGTTGCAAGTGCTTATTAAATGCTAAAGAATTCCTTCCAAAACTAGAATTATTATTTAGTTTCTTTTCTTACATTTAAATAAGAAACATTAGATCAGTATCAAACATTACAAAATTTATAGATTAGCTAAATCTAAGACTATATGTCAGTGTTAGTGTTTAACAAATGGCAACGTTTAAAAGAATTTCAAATAAAACTTAAAATATAGTAGATTTATATTACTTATAGTCATTAAAAAATTTATTACTCAGCTGGAAAACTTACACTACAAAGCTTTATAAATAATTTATGAAGCAAAATAAATAGATTACAAAATTCTACCGGCATCTGTAAAAACAAGTATAAGTGACAAATTCAATGATGTTGTCAATGTTTATTGGTGCTTTTATTGTAAAACTAAACTTAAATTAAACTCGAGTCGATATCTTTGATTTTTAGTTGAAAAGTTATTCGACATATATTTATAAAACAACTTATCTTTTCAAAAAAAATTCAAATTATAAAAAAATACTTTAATTTAAAACTAGCTTTGTTAACTAAAAGCAAAAAACGCATAATAACTAAACGTTCACAAAACTAAATAATACTAAGCATAATATAAAATCCAATTAAATACTGATTTAAAAGTCATACTTTATTTTATTTAATATAAATAAGTCATCTTCTAAATCTAATAGGTATTTGAAATTTTTTATGCTTCAAATTTCTTTTGATTTCAACCACATTGTTAGTTTTCAGTTTATTTAAACTTATGTACGTATCTCAATAGCTTTAGTTTAAAAATCGACAAAATACATACATTTTGGCGTTTTTAGTATGCTAATAATATAATTTATTTAAATTTAATGCTAAATTATTTTATTTTGTTATAGTATTTTGTAAATATAATTATGATTTAATATTACTAAAGTATTTATTAAAAATGAAATGTTTTACTTTCATTTCGTAATCACTTATTAAAGCTTTTATGCATGTTTTAAAAACTTTAGATTTAAATGCTGATGTTAGTATGATTGACACAAATTTCTTAACCTTTAAAAAATATATCGCTGGAATCAAACTAGATGAGAGGATTATTTAATTAACTATATGTCAGCTAACGAAGCTGTTTGTTTTGATTATTAGTCTGTTTAATTAAACAAACTTTAAAGAAATTGATTTAATTAAAACTTTCTGACTCATCTAAACATATATAAAGGAGATTTCTGCCCGTATTACATTTACATGTCAACAAAAACAATAACAGTAGAAAAATATTTTAAATATCATATGAAAAAAAAAGATATGTGTTTAAATAAAATACTTTTCTTCATAAGGTGTCACAACTCTATGAAAACTTTTTATATTTCGTAACGTTCAAAGTATTTTAACCACTGACTGATAAACAACAACTAGATTTAATTAATTTACAAACATTTAATTATAGTTGTAACAAGTGTTACCACAGCATAAATTGTTTCACCATAATTTAGATTTATATTATAAGTTGGTATACATCTTAATTAGTTTAACCGAATTAAGAAATATAAATATTTTCTAAAAAAGTTTTATATTAACTTATACCGCTTTGTATTTAACTGTCAAAGTTTCAAAAATTTATCTAAAAATTTGACAACAGTACTTTAAGTTTAATTAATGTGCAGTACTTTGAATTTTAACTTGTCGAAGTAAAGTTATGTTTCAAGACCTACATACTTAAATTTAGCTTGAATATTGATGTGTTAACTAATTTCCATTCAGTTCAATTTATAGAAAACAAGTACATACATTCATAACATAACTTGGCAATTTTTATAAATAAAATAATTTACAAAATATGTTTTTGGTCAGTAAAAATCAAAACTGTTTACTGTAAACCTGTTTTTATTATGTTTGTCGAGAGTTTCAACCTTGCAGAAATTGAATTAATATATTTTATAGTCTTTAAAACCCTATGCCACAAAACCACAATTTTTTTTTGTTTTAGCGTTTGATTGTTAATGAAGTTATGTTAAAAAATATAGAATAAAAAAAAAACAAAAAAAAAAAGTAAAGTTAATATAAACCTATATTTTTGACACGTTTAAGTGATGTTGTCATTTTTGTAAAAAACTAAACTTTCATTTATTTTAGTTTATATATTTTTTTAATTTCAGTAACAATTAATACGACTAGTTTTGTCACCATTGAATTACAAATCTATCCATTAATAACAAACTTAAAAGGTTTTTTGTTAAGAAATAAGAAAAATATAAAACAAATTAAAAGACTTAACTTGTTTTAGATAGCATTTAAACATAGTTATAATATAATTAAGTGTATAAAATTATAATATAAATTTAAATTTTTCCAAAAAACATCTGTAACTTGTTGACCATCTTGTCTGTTGTCTAGAGTTTCCAAAAAAACTTACTAAGTTATTTTTTGTTACAATAAAAGTTATTCTGACATTTATACAACTTAGTTCCTATTTATTGTTGTTGCAAATAAATAGATTTATCAGAAATAAAATAATACAAAACTATTTCTGAAGTCTTAAATTGAAATAGCACATATATTATCTATATTGAGATTTAAACAATAAATTTCTAGAGATCACACTTAAGGAGCCTTTATATATTAAATAAAACAAAAGTTCTATTGAGCTTATTGATTTACAATTGTTTTTCGCTAACACGATAATCACGAGCAAAAAAGAGTTATTCATCATTATTTTGATTATTCATCATAGTTACCAAAAAAGACCAAGTAAAATTTGCACCCTCTGTAATTTGAAGAGACTTGAAATTGCATTTGCAGACATCAACAAACTTTTAAATTTGAGATGAGAATTATTGGTAAAGTGCAGACATTTCACAAAACTTTATTTGAAATCTTAATTGTCTAAATTTAAGTTTAATGTACTTACCTTTGTTTTCATTATGTAATTTTGCTTTTTGTATTGTCTTTTTGTTTTTGTTTTTTGTTATTGTTGTATTTTATGTTAATGATAATTAACTTTGCTGAAAATTACTTAAGCTCACTCAGTTAATTAGTTACCAAATCATCTAACTACTCAGCTAAAACTATATAAAGTGTTTATCCTATATACTTGTTAGTTTTTTTTTGCTTTTGATCATCGTGTAAGCGCGAAACAATTGTAAAGCAATAAGCTCATCAGAACTTTTGTTTTATTTAATTATATATTCTCTTTATACGACATCTTTTCAACTATGGACTTAAAGTAAAAAAAAAACGTTCTCCCAAAATTTGAAATAAATACAACAAATTTAAACATAAAAAGTCTACAAAAAAGTTAATTTTGGGTTTATATTGTAGTTTTGAACCTGATAAAATGTCAAAAAAAAGCAGTTTTTTAATCTAAATTTACGACCTCAAAGTTGTAATTTTAAAACCTAAAGAGCTTTATAATCATTTGTAATTTATTTGATAAATAAATATAGCTAGAATAAATTTTATTTTTTACCGTGTCTTCTAGTTCAAAGTCATTATAAACGGTATAGATATGGTCTTAAAAATAAACTTTAAAAATAATTACAGTAGATTAATATACAATAGTTTATTTTAATAAAAACTAACGTAAATGCTAGAAAATAAATAAAAACTCGTATTCTAACACGTCATAAAGTTGTGTAAACATAAAATAAACTAAAGACAAATAAAATAAATAAAGCACAAGCAAAACTCACGAAAATAATCTTTTAAAAATCTAAACGTGATTTGTAACGAGTATTCCTATGTTTCAAAAAATATCTGGTCATAATCTTTGTAATTTTTTTTTATTATGGTTTAAAACAAAAACAAACTTTGTTTTTCTCATCAGTTCTTATCATTGTTGTCTTTTTTACTTTTTAAATGTAAACTTTAAATAAAATTTGTTATTCATTAAACTAAGCTTTTTTTGTTATAGCCTTACAATTACACAGTAAATTTTGAAACTTAAGCATAAAATAAAAAACAAAAAAATTAATACTTTTAGTAGTTAATGAGTAGTCTTTTAGCAATTTTTATGATAAGTTTTGTTATTAAAACCTAGTTTTATTTTAAATGCTATTTTCTACTTACTTTTATTTAAGTTTTGTTTACAATTTACTTTACCTGGTTATAGAAAAGGAAAAAGTGCTTTGTAACAACTTATTAAAAAAAAAACAGAAAGAAAAAAAATTAATTTAAAAAAACAAAAAGAAAGATTTAAGGGCATAATTTCTAGATTAAAAACTAATAACACTAATTAAAAAACCATGTTAATTCTAAAAAAAGTTAATTGGTACATAATTATATGTCTCGATTTAAATAGTCAAAGTCATAAGTTTTAAAATTTATTTTAAAAGTTTTATTGAAATATAACGATTTTTAAATATATAAATAGGCTGTATTTATTAATTAAAACAATGTGGAAAACATTTTAAGTTTCTACTTTTGTTTGGCAAATAAGTGACGTTTTATTTGTTAATTTTTTTTAATTCTTGATGAAGTTAAACTCACTTAAAACAGAAACATATGGTAAATTTCTGAAATATTAAAAGGTACATTACTACATAAATTTTAAATTTAAGTTTTATCTACTCTTAATAAAAAAGTTTTTACTTTGTGAAACCGTATGAATTTATTTCTTCAATATTTGCTTAGGTGCTTTAAATGTTCCAAACAAAAAACTTTGAATTATAAAGACTTACATATGTAAAAGCTTAAAATTATTTAATTGATCATTAAGTTGTAATAATTTTTTCAAAATCAATAATAACTTAGATAAAAACAAAATATAGATTATTAAACATTAGTTAGAGTTAATTAGCTAAACTTAAAATAATTAAAAAACATTTTGGTTAAAAATTGCCCAGTACAATCTAGTTATTTCAAATGTATACTTATCACTGGCTTAGAAGTCTCTTTATTAAATGATGAAACAAAATACAGTCAGTGATAACATTAAAATAAAACTTACATTCTAATTTAAAAAATTTCGTTTAAACTTACTGAAATATTATCTTAGCATATTATTTACATAACTTTTACAATCTTTATCTAAATCTTTTTAACAAATATTTTATGATTTCAAAAAGATATTTAATCTCGTTAAAAGATTTTAACAATCATTATAAATTTAGTTATTTTACGGTTTGTGTTAGTTTACCTAATTTAAGCACTATTAGCAATGTACTAGAAAAACTAAATTAAAACTTTACTTATGGTTGATTTATATTCTCAACTACTATTCGTATTTTAATTAAATAAAGGACATAGATGAACATTGTTAACAAAAAGGAATATTTGTTTTCTTCAAGAAAAACTTAAAACTATTTAAACATCTTTAAGATTGTTATATAGAGTGAAATGAAATATAAAAAGAGTAAAACAAAGTACTTAGTACAAATGACAATAAATTATAACGACAAGGATATATAAAAAAAATGGAATTTTTAAATAAAAAACCAATTGGAATAAAATGGATTGTTTAAATTTGTTCAAAGTTACTCTTGATTATTTATAAGGACCAAGCTGACTATTTAAGTTTGGTTAAAGTTTTTAAATAGTAAAACTTCTGTAGATATTAGATCATTATAAGCACTGCACGTTTCAATGATTTCTAAACAATTATAAATATAGTTACAATTTGTACTATGTGCACATGTTTAAACACTACACTATTAGTAGGAGTCACTTGCTCTTTAATTCTCACGAAAAGTTGTCTTTCAGTATCACCAATATATTGGTTGTTCAGATCACCTAGACACATAAGCTTGTAGACTAAGCAAATTTGATACATACGATTTATTAAGTTTTTTAGGGAGAAATATTTCCCTACTATTTGTGTTTTATATGCAATACGTATTTTAACTTCGATCTCTTTGAACATTGCTTTGATAATCTTGAAGAAACATTTAATTTCAAAACACTTAAAATACATTTTTAAGGATTTAATTTTCACATTTTACAGTTCAAATTTGAATTAAAAAAATATCTTTTAGCTTTTGTAGTTTAAAAACGTAAAAAAAAACATCCTGCATAAATTGTACTGCCAAATGATTATAACAGTTAGACAGATTTCTGAACGTTAAAAATGTTTAATGACAGAAAAAAAATTAATAATCGTTTTGTTATAATTTTAATCAACCACAGTATAAATTAAAACGGCAAATTTTAGCTACAAATTAAATTTGTAAATTAATGGATTAATTAAAAAAAAATTAAATTAGTTTTAACATACTTGTTTATAACGTTAAACCACTAAGTACTTATAAATCAAAATTGTTTATCAATAATTAATAAAATGACAGTAATGATTAAAACACTAACTTAATTACTTTAGTAAGCACTATTTTGACTTTTAAGTTTAGAAAAATTTCTTAATTACAATTTATCTAGTGTTATAAATTTAGTGTAAGGTTTTAGAGGTATTACTTATATTATATAAAATTTTATGGAACAAATTACTTCCAGATAAAAATAACCAAATTATACTAATGGTACAAAATTTAAGAACATATTAAACAATAAAAAAGTAGAATTTAATGTTTTATACATAAGTTATGTTTTTATTTATAAATAATAAGATAAGCTCTTTGATAAACTGCAAAAACTAATTAAACATTAAATGCTTTAAGTATAGAAAATTAGATAATTTAAACAAGCTACCTATAAAAACAAATTTTGATACCAATACAAATATTTTCTGACGTATTCAGGTAATTTTATTAAATTTTTAAATAACTAAACTAACACTTGAAAAATTTACCAATGTATGTTTTGTTTTTATCAGCAACAATATTCAGGACTGATGTTAACAATAGTAAGATCAGAACTATCAATGAATTTGTTATTTTTTTAAAAGTAACATAAATAAATAGGTTTTATAACTGTTTGACACTTTTTTTGTACTTGCAGTATGCAGTTTAATATGAGTATGGAAACATACAAAAAAGAGAACACGAAATTCAAAGCAGACAATAGGAGAAAAGCGAAAATAAAGAAAAAATTTATAAAAGTTTAACTAAACCTGATTTGTAACGACAATTAGTATAATATTAGTAAAATATTGTGCGCATAATTTTCGTCAGTTGTATTGTTGTGGTTTAAAACGAAAACAAACTTTTTTTATCTATTTGTATCATTGTGGTCTATGCTTAGTTTTAAAACCTTATTTTAATTTAATGTTAATGAAAAAATTATTTAACAACATAACATTAAAAAAGTAGTACTTACAAAAGATTTAGTTTTTGAAACTTTTAAATTAGTCTCATATAGGTGTTTAGTGATATTCAGCGACTATCATTTTCGTATATATAGAATAATGTAAACTTTATACAATACTTTTGTCTTAAAATATTTTTATTTATTTTTTTTTATAAAACATGGTTTTGTAAACTTTTAGAAGAGAATAAAGTTCTTTTACTGAGTAATGCTATAACTTAAATGTCTGAAAAACGTTATCATAAGGGTACCTTTAATTTAACTTATTTTTAAAAAGAACAAAAATATAACTAAAAATCTGTTTTAAATAAATCACTCAACTAACTTTCTTTTTAGAATAAATAATAAAGTGGCACTTGTTTTTTTACAATAGTTGGTATATAAAATAATTAAAAATTGACATTATTAAAATAAACGTAATAATTAATACTTAGTTATTGTTTCTATATAATGTTTACAATAAAATAATACTAAAAAAAGTATATTAGAAAAATTTAAGGAAATAATTTCTAGACAAAATAAAACTAATAAAAAAGTATTTATCTCTAAGAAATTTAAAGTTTCAATCAGATTTAGTGGTTAGAAAAACCGGATGTTAAAATTAAATAATGATAAAATTTTAGATAATCATTGCATTAGAAACTAATTATGGTTCTTTGATGTTTATAACGGAATGACAATATTGTAGCTTTTACATGCTTGAAATTTGATGTAATATTAATGGCAGCATATTTTGTAAAATCTTACATTTCGATAACTGATAACTTGTAAAAGTTGTATTTTACTTTTGTAAACTTCGACGTAGAATGCGAAAGTTCTTTAAGTTAAATACTAGCACTAGTACATTACAAACTAAAAAATTTGAATTCTTTTTTAGAGTAATTAAAAGTTGATGTTAGTACTTAGTATAAATTTTAACCAGAATTGTTTTAATATTAGTATAAAGATTTTTTTTTCTACAAAGTAATGCAAAGCACAGTTGTCATATGTTAAATATTAGTAAATTTAGCGCTAATAAATGGTAAGATCCTTACAAAAAGAACATTATTCGCCTAGTCTTTATAAGTTATGTAAAAATATATAACTCATATACCGCTTAAACTATGGAACTTAGTTTATTGTGGTTCTATTTTGAACTTAAAAACATTTTTTGACAAGCCAAATGAAATACTAAAATGCAAAAATCTTAACTTTTTTGTCGAAATTTTATTTATATAAATACTATAAAGCTTATAGACTTTCGGTCATAAAAAAGTTATAAAAAAAATATCTAAAACAGTTTGCTGATTTTTTTTTTAAATGAATTTTACGTGAAATAGTTCATTATACTATTAAGCTGTATTGATTGTACGTCAACCAAACATAATTAACAATTTCACTACTGGTAAACTAGGCTAAGTCCAAAATTTCAAAATTTTTAGTTGCAGTTAAACTTTCTTTTTTTAAAGGTTTTAACTAGAAAATCGACTAGCGTAAAATTTTAAATTACTGAGAAAAAATATAAAGAAAAAATAAAATTTTCATAAGCTTCACTTGTAACAGTTTATCTTTAGTTCAAAAAAAAATTCAAATATTTTTCATTCTAACGAAAAATTTTCTTAGCAGTGTAAAAAATTTTTCTAATTTAAAAAAAGTCTTGAGAAAAAGAAAACTAAAAATACTTTGTATATAATTAAAAAAACAAAAGTACTATTTCAATTGTAAATTATAAATTAATAATAGTATTACAAGAAAGTATATCTAGTTAGAAATCAACAGAGAAAGAAAAATATATAAAAGAAAGTTCCGTTTATATAGGAGTATGAATATAGTTTCAAAAATCTAGAAATATATTCTTTTTTATATTGATTTAATAATTTTTGTTGATAAAAGAATAAAAGACATAAAAACTAGAAATTTTTTTAAAGTTTTATTTAAGTAAAAACTTTTGTATAATATAAGTAAAATTTGTCAAAATTTGTATATTACTACTGAGAACCATATTAAAATATTTTATATTTTTTTGTAAAATTTACATTCATATGGTGCAAATAAAACAACGAAAATACTCAATTAAGCAATTTAATTTTATTTGGAAAGCATTTTAAACATTTTTAAAATCAAAACAGTACTTTATATAGCTGACATGTGTTTATATTAGATTTATCTCAAAAGTAAACTATATCGTAACACATGTATGTAATTAATTATATTGCTTAACTGCACTTTAAATGTCCTCTCATTAAACGATGAAATTTAATTTAGTTTTTGAAATGATGCTAAAGCCAAATAAAACTTCTTAAAAAAACAATCCATTAAACTGTTAAAATATCACATTCTATCAGCGTAGTATGGTTATGTTAAATAAATGCAAAGTTTTCAACTACTAAAGTTGGTGGTCAGTTTAATTATATACAAAATATTAAAATATTATAATGAAAATATTGACACCTTTTTACAAAAAATTAATAACTTCAGTTGTTCATATGAACAATTTTTAACTTTTCACACATTTTTTCAGTTAAAGCCTCATTCAAATTTTTTTATCATTCTTGTTTTAAAATGCATAACACTTCATACTAAGTTTGTACAAAATTTATTGATTCAAATATTAATAGAAAGTAGTTGAGATAGTTGACAGTTATATTCAAACAAAGATTAAATTTATAACGAGATTATAATTATTGTGTGTTTTGAACACAACTTCAAAAAATTAATACCGCCCACAGTGTTTTGATTGTTTACTAACTTAATTGGTTTTAATTTAATCATATTTCGAAAGTAGGTTTTTGATAAATAAGTATAGGTAATACTTTTGCACTAATACTGTGTTTAATCCCATTTAATAAAATATCAATAAATAATTGTTTAATTATTTATGAAACCTTGTAATATTATATAAAATTTGAAGAACCATATATAATATATCTTTGTATATTTAAACCTACAATTTCTATTGCAAAATTCGTATAGTTAAAGTTTAAATGTTCAATATTTGTCTTTTGTAAGCGGATATAAATAAAATTAATTGTAAATTTTTTGTAGTATTTTGAAGATAAAATAAACATATTAAAAGTAATATATTTTTAACTTTTTGTACTTTTTCAGTTTTAGCACTTTATTATAAATTAAAAAAAAAGTCGTATTAAAAGTAGCAGAATATTGAAGTTTAAATGTTTTTGTTATAATTTTTAGTAGATATACTTATAAGAATTTATTTTCAAAAAGCCTAAAACGCACCACCTTCTTTTTCAATTCTATTCAGTTGAGGTTCAATTAGTGCTTAAGGTGGTTGTTTTCTATTTATTAGTTTTGCTTTATTCATCTTATGAATTATTTATTCTATATTTTTGTTTATAATCAAAAAACAAATTCATAGTTTTGTTTTATAAACGCGAAAACCATTTTTTATCAACTATTTGTAAAAAGTGTACTGTTAATAGATATATTTAAATCGATTTTCTTTATACGGATAGTGTTAAAATTTAATAATATAATCATTTTATAAAAACTACATATCAGCATTTTGTTTTATTAATATTATCTTAATTTAATATAAGCTTCTTTTTACATTCGAAATATTTAATAGTTTTTACTGTTTATTTACTCTGTGGTTATAAACTAGACATTTTAAGGATAAATTTATAAACTTATGTCAACAGTTTTGAATGTATACGAAAAGTACAATAGTGCTTAAACTTAAAATTAAAGAACTGGATTACTTATTAAGGTTTTGCTTTCTGTTTTAATGGTAGTTTTATATCGTTCTCAGTTTAAATTTTACATTTAGACAGTTATGTAGTAAAAAGTTGTGTAATTTTTTAAAGTGTTTTATTTAAAGTTACTAAAAAAATACTCAATCATTAAATAAAAAACTTGCAAACCCAAAAAACGAGGTCTAGACACGCCCTTGGTATAATACTTAAAAAATATAGTGTTCATAACATTTAAAAGTTGTTTTGTTATGGTTTATAAAAACAAGTTGTTATTATCCACCAATACATTTTCATTGTTGACTGTGTTTAGATTTAATAATATTAATTTTTAAAACGAATTGTTTTTGTAATGTTGCTCAAACAAAAAGCAGAAGTACAAAGATTAAAGTTTTTAAGTAGCTAAGATATACAAACAACATTACTTCAAACAGTTAAATAACAATATTCTTATTTATAAGGTTTAAAATAAAATTGATAATAGTTTAAAACTTATTCATTTATTTAAAAATTTTAATAATTACGATATAAAAAAAAGTTCTTAGATAATTTAAATTTTGTTGAAAAAAACATGAGCGTTTTTTACTTGTGAAATATGTTATTTCTATTATACTTAGAGATTTTATCATACTAGATTAGATGGTAATTTTCTTAGTGTATATAAAAAGTGAAAGTAAATCATACACAGCTATTTTGACTTAAATTTTTACGGAATTACTACTTTTTTTATTAAAACTTAATTTGAATAATAAAATATATATACTCGATATAATACGTTGAATGAGTATCAATTATGTTTAAAACTATAAAAAATTAACTTTTGTTTTTTTTTTTTTAAAATTATAATTTTATTTCAACTTACACTACTTATTGGCCGTCATATTTTAAGGAAGCTAAATATTATTCTTGACATTATTTTGTAACTTATTTTAAGCAAAATTTAATAAATCATTTAAGTTTACAGGAATTAAAATAAAATTAAAATGTTGCTTTACATGAAACGTTTTTATCTTACATGTAAAGCAATTAAAATAAAAAAACATTTAATTTCAAATGTCAGTCGTGTCTAATTAGTTTTATATAGGTTCTTGATATAGCATCATACTAAAATGTCACTTAAGTATTTTAAATTTTAACTTAACTATCATGTTAATGTTATTGTATTAAAAGAGAAAATTTTTCACAATAAATTAAAATTTTTAACAAATTTACAAAAAGGTTTTACTCAAAACTATATTTAGAATAAATAAGTTAAATTAAAAAGTATCAAAGTATTTATTTGATGCTTGTTTTTGCACATTAGTATTAATTTTGTATTAAAAGAAGACTATACAAATTTTAAAACCTCACTTTATAAATATAGTAACTTTCAAAGCTTCTTAGGTAATCATGCGTCTAGATTCCTAGATATTCTCAAAGAGGCTTTTAGATTTTTTTATGTAAACAAAATAGTTACAGCTTAATCGAAGAGAAAACTAAAGTTTTAAAATGTTGTTTTAAAAAAGATAAGGAATCTACTTTAGAAGCGAAACATTTTATCAGGTAAACTAAAAACAGTTTTCTAAATACTTTTTTTTTAAATATACCTATGTTTAGTGCTAATTTGAAAAAAGAGAAGATCTAAAGTTTCCATAGCAAGTAAATTTAAGCATAAAACTAGCGTAAAAGGTCAAAACTGGAAAACCGATAAATAAACAAAAATTTAAAATTTGAAGTTTGTTTATGTTTCTTCCACACAGAAACCACCTCCCGCAAATTGTTTTTAGAACTTATATAACTATATATATAAGTTGTCATTAAAATGGAACAATGGAGTATGACATATAACTGTATGTAGCTCCTATGGCAGTATTACACGTCACCACTGTATTTAGAGAATTTACATTAGGCAACTTTTCTAGTCGGCGAGATTTAATAAAAATCTGTCGCGGTCTGGAACAATAGAAATATTTCCTATATTGCTGCGTAACTTTAAAATTGTATTATAGAAAAATTAAAACTAAATTTGTAACAATAACTTAAAATAATATATTAATTTTTTAAGCACATTTTAAAATAATTGTTATTATAAAGCTTAACTCTGTTTGATATGCACGAGGTGTTTTCAAATTAAAAACTATGTTGCGTGTCAGATTTTTTTGGTGGGTTTCCCGAAAATTCCTTCCTTAATTACAATCTTAAATTAAATCTTAAAAAAAAAATACATAAATTTATAAAATGTTTTAAACATTTTTTATGAAATCATGTTGCTTTCTCAGAAATTTTTTTGTTCCAATATAACTTAAAATTTAACAAACTGTATTATCTAGACCAGGGGTCGGCAAACTGCGGCCCGCGGGTCAATTGCGGCCCTCGAAGGGTAAATCTGCGGCCCGCGAGCATGTTAATGTGGCCCGCTGAACAACAACATGTTTTAAGTTTTATTTTTCTGGTAATTTGGTTTTATTTGATTTAATTTCAAGTTCATGTATAACGTTTAAAATATTAAAAATTTTCTTTTCAGTTTAGGTATTTATTTTAAATGTATTTTATACCTAAGTTTCTTTTATAGATGTATTATTACTAAATATTATATTTGAGTGTACACAAAAACATTTAATATACCATAATAATAATAAATAAGGTTTATATGATTTTGGTTTTAACATGTTTCGATTTTTAAGTAGTTTTTTGCATTTAAAATTAAATCCAATGCACACAAGTTTAAAAAGATGCTCAGAATTTAAAACACTTTTCATTTACTGCTTAAGTTAGATAAAGTTAAGTTTATGCATAACTTTCTAACATTAATATATCTATATGTAACTTCTAAGTGTGTTCAGAAACATTTATAACAATATAAATGATATAAATTAAAATGATTTTGGTTATGAACACATTTTTATTTTTGAAACAATGTTTTTTGGTAAACTAAGTTAGTTTTTATGCGCTGCATACTAATAGAAACAATTGCTGCTTTTTGAAACTACCTATTTAATACAAACTAGATTTAAGGATGGCAAATTTATTAAGTTTGTACATTGTGAATCAAAATAGTTCAAATTTAATTAAATAAATAACTAAACATTGCTACAAACTCAGACTATGACCATTTGAAGACTTTAAATCTCAGGCCAATTTAGTATTTTTTTCAGTTATTGAGTTAAATTGCTTTTTGTATACGAAAATATCAGGCTAGTTTTTTGTCACTAAGGCTGGCTTTTTTTCTTTAAGGAGTGACAAATTAAATTTATATTGTATGTTTTGGTCAATACACAGTGTTGGTTTGAATTATAATATATGTTAAATTTTAAATCTTGCAGCTGATATAATTTGAAATACTGTTTATACTACTGTAAATAAGTGTGAATAGTCAGTGTTGCCAAAAAGCTTGAGTCCCGGTAAATCTTTGAATCTGACAATTTATACTGAAATAATTTGGAAAGTGTTTGAATTTGAGAATTTTTGAAAAAACCTGGAGTTTCAAACAATTTTTAGATGTAAAGTAATGAAATTTAGATTTTAAACAAAAATTCTACCATATAAATATTTTTATTTAAAAACACATTTAAAGTAGCTTAAGAGCATATTTTTAAAATTAATATTATGTTTGAAAGAGCTTTTTTAACCTTAGTTTAAATTTATACTGAAAATAGAAGAAAAAATTTGTATTTTCGCAAACTTTATATTGGTGCATTGAACCTTTGCTTTTAATATCTATTTACCTATTGCTGTGCTTTGCATCGGAACTAAATCTAGAAATTCTTCTAAAATGTCAAAACTATTAAAGACATATTTAAATAGAAATTAATTCTCAGATTACAATATTTGTTGTATCAGTGCTCTTATCTTAACAGATTGATTAAAGTCATAGTTTGATTTATGCGGCTTTATAATCTTCAGGTATTTCTTAAACACGATTTTTTGTTGTCAGTAAAGAAATAGACAAAAATCTTATACTACCGCCAACATGAATTCTTAAAAAAAATTAAAGTTCTAAACGGTGTCTTCTTTTTAGTAAATAATTTTGCTACTTTATAACTTGTCTTAACTTTTTCTTCGATCAGTCTGTAGGTATTGAAGATAATCATGTGCTTTGTTGGAACTGACTTAAGCGATTTGTTTTTTTTTTTTCGTTTTTCGCAAAAACTGCTAAATAACGTTTTTCAATGCTTATAGCTCGTCTTATATTTCACATTTACTCTTTTCAAATGCAATATTCTTATTGCAGATAAAGAATTTCTATAATGCTTATTAAAAGATTAGTTTTCTTTTTCATTAAAGGTATAATAAGCTTTTATACTTTTGTTAAAAATGTTATGTTTAATAAACCCTAACTGTCCATTGAAACTGGCTTTTAATACTTTTTTTTGCTATATATTTAATTCACTGTTAATAAATTTCGTTATTTATTTTATTTGAGAACTTTCTATTAAACAGGGTTGCCAAACAAATACGCTAGTTTAAAAGTTAGAAAAATCCAGTCTAGGTTAAACCTGTTTAAGAAATTTTTTAAGACTAAGTTGTGTGTGAAACTTTTATTTTGAACACTTTGAACAAAACTTCGAATTCTCAGAATAGTTGTTACACTGTAGTGTAGTTTACTAATTGTATTTTTCTTTCTTGTTTTCTTACATATTGTGTACTTTTTTATAATGATGATATTTCAATTAGGTATCTAAGCTTGATTAACACTACGTTTTAAGCTTTTTAAACTTTTAATAAACTTTGCTGGTTTGATATAACTTAGACATTTTGCTTTTAAAGTGGCAACCATGTTAAATACTAATTAATTACTAATAAGGTATTTTATTAGGTATTCGAGAGTAAATATTGTTAAAAAATTGTTTTAATTTTCTACAATACAAATAGGTATTCGATTTATTTAGTTAATTAATTACTGAATTAAAAAAAATATTTTAGACGCAAAAATTATTTTTAAAACTAAATATCTTTAGAAAAACGAAAAAAAGGTTAATAGTACAAAAAATGCATAAAAGTGACCCCTAAATATTTTTAAGCTCGGTTTTTATAGAGAGTTAGGTCATAAGTAAAATGACAAAAATATTAAGTTTAACTTATTAGTCTTTAAGAAAGTACATAACTTATTAAGACTTAAGTACATTAGTCAATGTAAATTTTATTCTAATAAGTATATATGATTTAAATAGACATTCTATGTATATCTAAAAGTAACTTGAAATATCAAAGTGAATAAAAGTAAAACTTTCTATAGTAAAACTAAAAGCAAAATATTACTCAAATGTCACTAAAACTTAAACTGCGGCCCGCGAAGACTTTGGAAACTTCAAATTTGGCCCGCGAGCACCAACTGTCTGCCGACCCCTGACCTAGACAAATGTGATTAACTAATAATTTAATATAAATTTTATTTTATACTTTAAATTTGTCTTCCTTATTGAAGTTCTTTTAACTAAAACAAAGTTTATACATGCATTAAAATATGTAAACATTTTACATGTTGATATTCCACAAGTTTGTTAAAATAGCTGGATATTAATAAAACAAAACATAATTTAAAAAGTGAAAATACTTTTAGACTTCGATTACTGTTTTTATCTTTTATGTTTTAGTTTAAAAACCTGAATTTAAAAACAGTTAAAAAAGTTAAAATTATTAATTTTTGATCTATATTACTGTAAGTTTATTATGATTTGTATTAAAAATAAAAATTGCTTAAAATGACATGATATACTATTAAAACTTTTTTTACTTAATAAAAAAGACTTTTGATTAATTTATTTATCTTGAAATTATAATTTTAGTTGCAACATAAAATAATTTAGTAAAAAAACGAGCTACAATGAACCTTAAAGTTTAAACAAATTATAACTTTAGTAATTTTCAGATTTAAATAAAAACCTCAAGAGTTTTACAAATAAAACGTTTTAATTTTTTCGTAAGAATTTTAGCAATAACCACTAGTTAAAAAGCAACTCTTTTAGTCTACTCTGTATGTATTCTTAAAAGGTTTTAATATTTTAAATACAATATTTTGACCTATAAAACTTATTAATCACTCCTACAGTGATGATGAGCTATTATAAACTCTCACTTGTACTAAGAGAGATTAACGATAAAAAAAGCCACTGTTATTCTTTAAAGACTTTAATTTTTGATATTTCAATGCAGATTGGATAAAATAAATAATAACTTCATTAATGTCTTTAAATTCAAAAGAAAATAGTAAATACTTAAACATTTTTAATTTTATCAAAAAAAAATTGTTGATTAAAAAAATATTATGTCATTATGCCTAACAAAAGAAAAACTTCAATTTTTTTTAATATGATATTAGCTTGTTGATTTTGATATTAAGAAAAGAATCACTTTGCACGAAATGATGAATAGAAATTTGAGAAAAAATGTATTAATAAGATACATGTAAATAAACAAGTAATATATTTTTTTATAAATTATAAAATTTTAAAATAATATGTTAATCTTTGTTGCAAAATGGAAAACAAAACATCAAAGATAAAACAAAAACCTTAAAATTGCTTTTAAAATATAGTTAACATATTATTATAAACCTTTATTTATAGCGTTATAAATCTATAGATTTAGTAGTTTATAGTAATACATTAGTATATACATATTTTATGTTTAGTAAAATTTATAGACTAATATACCTTTAACATATGCACTACAAAAATAACTTTCGTTAAAGCGTTTGAAGTAATACTTATTATAATTAGTTTTATCAATGTATATATTAATGTTTAATACTTTATTGTATGTTGTTAAAGTCTTTAATTTTTTTCCAGCTTCTACAGTTTTTTGCAACTTATATATTTTATTTTCTTTTATTTAGTTTTAGAGTATGTTCGTTTATAAAAAAATGCTTAACGTATAAATATCGATTAAGAGTTAAATTTAAACATAAGAGTAACTAAATACTTCGTTCCATAACTAATTTCTTGACCCCCTGAGATGATTAATTACTTTAATAAACGTCATGCTAATGATTGATGCGTTTTGTCAAAGTTTTTTGACAATTTTAAATGGCTGATTTTAGTAAAAACCCGTCATAACTCTAAAGAAGAATTTTGTCTACGTATTTAACTAAGAAAATTTTAAATTCTCTTCAAAAACAAGCTATTAGTACTATCATAGTAAGCAGTGGATGTTGGTGCCTCATGGCTCAAAGGTTCAGAGAGATCAGGTTGACCGCCAGAGGGCGTATTGTCAACCTGGCCTTTTTCCTCATGCACCTGCTGTAAACGTGCAGAGGCCCTAGTCCGCTTGCGCTTGGGGGATAGCTTAACAAGGGGCTCGTTATTACTGCTTAGGTTATTTTTACTCATAATTATTTAATATAAGAACAGACAGGAAGTTGAAAATGGTACTATTTATCTACAAAATAAAAACACACAAATAATACTGCGACACTATTCAAAAATATACTTACTAACAAAACACCTGGAAGGTGTCAAAACTGAACAAATAGTTAATATGTTTATAAACACCCAATAATTTAAACTACTTGAAATACCAAATACAAAATACAAGAGTCAGACTATAATGTATAACTCTTTATAGAATAGTTTATCTAAAACACAATAGATTAACTAAGTTAATTCTACTAAAGAATTATAAGCTGCCAATCACAATTCAATAATGCAGCTGATTCTGAAAAAGCAATCAGAATATATAAATTTTGTTAGGAAAAACAATATATATACTAACACTAATTACAATTTATTTGTCTATTAGTCACGCTTGACTGCACTAAAATTGCCACGTGAAATGTTCATGTTTCATAACAAACACAAAATCCGCAAGTCAGGGTTAGTGTTTGTTACATCATTAATGAACTACTTAGTGACCACTTACTTTAGTTATGATTTTGTTTCATTTTACATCTTTGCCATTATTTTGGTTTTAGCATTGTCTTAAAATATATTTTTAAATTTTAAATAGTCTATTTAAACATAAAACAGTACCATACAGTTACATTAATTAGCCTAGAACATTGAAAATTTTTAGTATAAGTTTTTGTAACTTATATAATTCAAAGTGATTAAGTTAGCGGAACGTAAAAGTATATTTCTAAACCAAATAAATTTGTTAACTATAAATTAAAAAAAAGCAAGTCTTTAAAAGTTTTATAAACTATTTTTTTAACAGACACTAAAAGTCTACAAACTTTACTTTCATTTAAGTTAAATAAAGCACCTTACAGCTACATCAACATTAAATTTTATTGTCCTTTTATAGTAAAAACAACATAACTTACACAGAGTCCATGCATCACGTTTACAACTGAATTGACAGTTTAACAAATACAGCTTTACATTGCTTAAAATCCATGAAACTTTTCAAACTGAATTATGTTCACATCACTCCTTGTTTTTGGTACAAAATTTGTGCTGCATAACAACTTTAACACTATAAAAAATTGAAACTATCTGAAATGATCAATAAAATTTATCATCTTAAACTTTTAAGCTTGTTGTATTTAAGAAAAAATAAAAGTCTTTAAAGTATTTATAATGACTTAATTACTCTCAGTTAAATTATACCATAATATAATTAGTAGTAAGAAACCTTTACTAACTCAGATTAAATATTAATGGTTACTGTTATTTATTATTGTACACAAAATACTTTAATTTACATCGAATTGAAAATTTAAATACTGTTTATTATGAGTAGTAAAGGTAGTAAAGTTATTTCGTAAAAAATGTTCAATAATAAAAAATTAAAAACGTTTTTGTTTATCTAATACCTAGTATTTCGTTTATGAAAATGTATGCTAGTTATGTAAAGTTAGTGTCTTTATTTACATCCACTATTAGTTTTTTTGAATTTGTTAAATAAAGAAGACCTTTTTGATATTATTTATTGGAAATATTTTCTAACATCTAATGATAAAATTTACAACTAGTTAAATTAAATAACACGGTTTGTTGTACTGACAATGTATTATAAATTGACGGATAAAATTTTAATAAAGATAACAAAATTTTTTTAAACGTATGTTTAAAATCTTAAGAATTTGCATCTAATCCTTCTATATGATTTCATAAATTTAAATTTTATACGTAGTTGTCAGATAAAAATAGAATTAAAATACAGTTAAATATTTTTTTCAAGTACTAAAACTAATATTTTACTGAACTTATAAAAAGTTTTTGTAGTTTTGGTAATTGCTTAAACACAACAAGAAACAAAATGAAAAAATACTAAAAGTAATAAAGCTTTTTGTAAATTAATGGTATGGTTATCAAAACAAGCTGTTTTTATAACAAAAACTTTTATTTTCGGCTTATATATACTAGAGCGTTATTAGATAGTATCAAAGTAAACTTTCAATTATTTATATGTTATGTTATGTAAGATCAAAGCTTGGTGTTTAACTACAATTTTTTTTCTTAGTTTAATAGGATCTTTTAAATTAAGTAAGTTAAAACTATTATTTTCTATTAATTACAGTTTTGTAAAACTTTTTACTTTAAGTATTAATATAATATATAATCAAATTTAATAAAAAAACTTAATTATTTTACAATATTTTTGATTATTACTCTTTATTGTTCTAACTATGAATAGTTTCTGTTATGTGCTTTTCTATACAAATATCCGACAATAAGCATAAATCCGAACACAATTTTCAAAACTTAAACATTCAAAAGCTAACCGGATGTGACTGTCATGAAAGCTTTGATGACGTGTAAGCTTGTCAGTTTAAAGTAAAAGTTTAGTTTCTACAAAATGTTCTAATCATAGGTATAGCGTAAAAAACAGGAACAAAGTTTAGTAGCTTGTTTATTTTTAATCAAATATGTACAAACCAACAAAATTCAACAATTTTCACGAGATTATCTGAAAAGTTAAAATTTGTAACTCACTTTTTTACATCCTTCTGTTATTCATTTCTTTAAATAAAGGATTTCTTGCGAATTTCCTCTGAAAATTTAATCAAAATCTATTATACAAGGTCATTTGACCTATAAATAAACCATTTTCTTTTGTAAAAAGTTGAAGCAAAGAGATCAACGTTTAGTTTAGGAAGTCAATTAACCTTTCAACAAAGTTATTTAAAGTCTATTAATTTAATTGTGATAAAATACCACTAACCAAAGTTACATAAAAATTTTTTTTTGAACTATTGAGTAAATATTGAATTAATAAAAAATATGTACTACAACTTTTGTTTAATTTTAACCAACTTTTATTACACTGCATTTCACTAAAGTTTTAAACTTCCTGTTATCTAAAACTTTAGTAAAATTAACAAATAACTTAGACTGAGCATAATTCGACTAAAACAATACTACAAAAAATCTTGCAAGTATTGCTTATTAAAGAGTTCTTATTTTATAATAACTTATTAAACAGTATTTCAATATCAATACAAAAATAAGTTTATTGAAAAACTCGTAGTCGTACAACAAAATTTGCTCATAAAATAAAGTAAATTAGACTAATAAATTATTTTGGAGTTTTGATACTAGGTTTTACAGAATATAGTTTATGTTTACTTAAAATCAAAGCCTAATAGTTTTAATTATTATGTATAACTTGAATGCTATTTTTATTTTTTCAATATTTTTCAAAGTAGTAGTAAACTTATTTAATTAACGGAAAAAATTGCAATAATGTTAGCTTGTAATTTTTTTAAAAATACATAAGTTTTTCTTAACTTCTTTTTAATTACTTTTATAAAAGATATTTGCTTTTTATAAAGTTCTTTTCAACCTTTTGATTTTTGTGAGTGGATAGTTAATAGTTATAATATATCAGCACTATAAGGTAAAGTTATAAATTAATATAAAACTGTAATCGACATAAAAGGTAGTTTTTTTACTTAAATACAATTTATAATCTTCTAAATACAGAGTATAAATACTTAAAAAAAGCATTATTTATCATGAAAATCTGTATTTTTTTAGTAAAAACAACCAAAACTACATTGTTAAAATAATTCAAAACTAAACATTTTCTTACTTTACTTTTATCTTAATTCAAATCTTTATAAAAAGTTAATAAATAAGTTTGAATGTATTAAAATATTTTAAAAGTTTTTAGCATCTGTGGTAACTTAACTGTAATAATAATTTTAATCATTAGTAACTTTTTCATAAATAGTAATTGTTTCCTGCTTATATTGTTAAAGTATTTTTTTTTAAATTATCTAAGAAATTTAGAACAGCTTCAATGTTTTATTTTTGTTTAAAAGTTTAATCAAGGTTAAGATTTTATGTCACAATAAATAAAAAAAAATTGAATAAAAATTTAAAATTGTTTTTGAAAAAACACAAGTTTATTATTATTGTACTTATAACAGTAAGAAGATTACTGGCAGCTGTGAAAATAAAATTTTAGCGATTTTATTAATTGTATTGTAGTGCTGATAGTGTATAACTAAACTAAATAGTACGAGTTGATATCTTTATTGTTTTTATATTACTTTATTAAACAAATTAAAGTTAGACATATATTTACCAAAAAAAAAAAAATATCTAACAAAAATTTTTTAAACAAGCTTGAAACTAAAACTTTTGTTGTCAAAAATAAAGTTCAAGTTCATAAATACTAAAGATTGACAAAATAGAATACGACTTAAGGTAACAACTGTAATTTACTTTATATAAACGTGATTAATAACAACTTTAGTTAAATTTTTTGGTATAGTTATTTCTTAAATTAACTAAGATTAAATAAAGTTTGTTGTATATTTTAAAAGCTTTCTCATATATATACGTATAATAATATATCAAGATTACTTATTACACTTATTATGCATGTTTTTAAAGTTTTAGACTCATATGTTAATGTTAGTATGATTGACACAAATTTCTTATCCTTTATAAAAAGTATATATCAAAACTAGATGAAATAATTAATTTAAGCTAACGAAGCTGTTTGTTTTGATTATTAATCTGTTTAATTAAACCAATTTTACACAGTTTGATCTAATTAAAGTTTCTTGGCTCATCCAAAAAAATATCAAAGAGATTTTTTTCGATGTAAACAAGCAAAAACTGAGCAATAAAGAATGCTTTACACTTTGTATGTAATTATATTTATGCTTTAATAAAATACTTATATATAAACTGTCACAATATTTAAGTAACTTTTGATATTTCGTAGCGTTCAAAGTATTATAAACCTTAAATGACAGACAACAACTAAATTAAAATAATCATGTAGTTATAATTGTAACAAATGTAACTACAGTACAACATTTTACAGCATAATTTAACTAAATATCTAATGTTTTTATATACCTTAGTAGTTTTACTGAAATATGAAAAAAAAAAATTCATTATAAATGATGTTAACTTATACCACTCCATATTTATTCTTAAAGTTTCACAAACTTATTTAAAATTTAACAACAGTGTTTGAAGCTAGATCAAAATGCTATACTTAGAATTTTAAGCTGTCAAAGTAAAGTTTTATTTTTGAACCCATATACTCAAACTTATTTTGAATATTAATGTGGTAGTAATATTGGAATAATTTCCATATAGCTTCATAAAAAGAAAAAAATTAGATATTATATGATAAACAATATTATGTGATAGTAAACATCACATATAAGGTCTTAATAGTGACTAATTAAAAAATTACAGTAACGTAAGTGTTAAAAAAATCATAAAAACCAATATTCTACTCAGAAAACGTAATCTAAGTTGTAATTCAAAAAGTTGTTTAAACATCAAAAAAAAAGACTTAAGACAAATACAAGCAATATAACAAATGCAATGATCACGAAAACGCGCTTTTGAAAATCTAAACGTGATTTGTAACGAGTATTACTATAGTTCAAAAAATATCTGGTCATAATCTTCGTTAGCTGTTTTTTTATTGCTTAAAACAAAAGCAAACTTTGTCATTCTCCACCAGTTCGTATCATTGTTGTCTGTTATTAGTTTAAAAATTAAGATTTTAAAAATATCTAACAATTTATTAAGCTCAGCTTTCGTTGTTATTGCCTTACAACTATACAGTAAAATTTGAAATTCAATGATAAAAAAACCAGCTAGATTTCTCTTTTATCAGCCAGTTTATCACAATAAAAATTCTAGAGAGAAAGTGAAAAATTTCAAGTTTAAATATTTTTATTCTGTTTACAACAGTGAAGGTTTTCAGTTTGGGATGTTTAGTGGTTTGTTTATTTTTTCTCACCAAATGTTTACTTAGCTTGAAAGTCAAACGAAATTATGACGAACACTTCCTGTTTGTTTAAAAAATGATAACTTCTACAGATAATTTTATTTTTACAGAAATGTTTTGATATAAAACTTTTCAGTAATGCTAGCATCATAGCTTTTGCTTTGGTATTTGTTTATAAAAAGTCAAAAAGTTAAAGGAAATTACATTAGTTTGTAATTTAAGCTTCAACAAAAAAATTTAATGTTAAGATCAAAGGCGCTCCTTAAAAAATTTTTAAACATTTTTTCATGTTTAAAAATGCGCAAGTCAGGTAATAATCTATACTTTCATCAATTAATAGTTTTAGTATCCGGTTCGGTAGTTTTTGAATAATATTATCAACCATTGAATTTAACAAATCAAAATTAGATAAATGGTTTATAAATTAAATACGTTTGTAAGACTTATAACCAATAAGTTTTTTTTTTTATATTGTTTATTTAAATTAATACAACTAACACAATCATAAACAGAAAAAACAAGTTTGGCGATCAGCAATTACAATAAAGTAAAAAATTTGAGTTTTTTTTTACTTTATAAGTAACAAAAAAGTTAAAAAATACAATAGTTTATAATGTTTTAAAATTTTTTTAAATTAATTAACTTTTACTTTTAAAATCAAAATGCACAATCCATTTTTGAATAAATTACCAAAATAGAACGAGAATATTTAATACCTAATAATATTCTAGATATGAAAAAACAAACATATAACCGACTTTGATAAAACAAACGTATATAAATATTTTTTGGAGATTTTAATTAACTTTTATTTATTAACAAACTTTCTAATAAAGTTAACAAACTTAGTTTTTTTTATTTTAAAAATTAAATTTTTGAAGTTAAATTGCTAAATTACTAAACCAATAACTAAACCAATTCAATCATCAGACCACAAGCCTTCGGTAGACTGAGACCGGTTTCGTCCTTATTAAGACTCACCAGTCACAACCGAAGTTTGTGATATTTTATTAAAAAAGGTTAAATTTTTGAAGTTTTACAGGTGTAAGCTAAGGACATTCTAAAATAGTTTAATTTGGATTTTTCAGGAAAAGTATGTAAAATAAACTTACAACTCTAACATATCTTCTTTTTTACATTTAATATATTTTTAATTAAAATTGTCTAACTTTTAGTATTTTTTGATAAAATAATAAAATGTTATTATGGTTTCCAACAAAACTAAGCATACAGACTTGTATACTGTTTGTATTTATACCAATACAATCACACAATGTATAAATGATTAATTTTATGCTTTAACTTTTTTTATTAATACATACATAGTGCGCTCAGGACAAAACAAGTCAGCTTCTATTTAATTTTCGAAACAACAAACCAAAAATTGAACTACCAATTTGATTACTGATTGCTAAACTAGTTAAAGATGGATTAGGTATTTAAAAATGTTTTGGTAAATAGGTTTTATAAAAATAGAGTTGATTTTTGTAGAAAATAATAATTTTAATAGTTTCATGTATAATAGATGTTAAATTGCAAAACTTCTTTTACCTCGTTTAACTATCAAATTTTCATTAATAGCCAGCAAAATAATTAGATGACTGTATAAGAATTACATTAATATTAAGTAAAAATATTATGTTTAAGAAATTATATAGATAATTATTGCACTGAATTTTTAGTTGTTAGTGTAACTCTATCTACGTTTTTTATGAAAATACACTTAATTAAGCTTTAGTAGTACATTTTAATACCAATTTTATTAAAAAATGTTACCAAAAAAGTATTATTTATAAATCAAACCAATGAATTACAAAACACTTTTAACATAAAAATTAGTAACCAATCAGGCTTTTTAATTGAATATTTTAACAAAATTTTGTTTTTAAACACTTTTTTTTAAATGTTTCTAACTTTTAGTGACCCGCAGAAAACATTTCTTTATAGTTCGGCACGCTAATAGTTTTAGTACAACAGTTTGTAACTTATAATAACTTCAACAAATTTTTTTAATATTTATAGTGAATTATTTAGTTTTCCCCTTAAGGTGTAATTAATGTTTATGTTTTGTGTAAAAGTCATCTGTAAACTTTAGTAACATTTAAAATGTTTGTATTAAGTTTAATGTAGGTAAAAATGAGCAAGATTTCTTGAGTACGCACTGTAGGTTTTACAACGCATTTTTGAAATGTTTCCAAAGTGTGTACTCATAATAAAATAGTTTAACTAGTTTGAAACAAAACTCGAAACAGGTGTTTCTTCAGCTGACAAAAATTTTGCATTGCAAATCTTAATGAATTATTTATGAAGCGAAGTAAATAGATTACAGAAAGCCACCGGCGGCTGCAACAATAAGATAAAGCGTCAAATTTAGCGTCCTTGTCACTGTTTATTACTGTTGTATAAGATGGAAATAACGTAAATTATTAATTTTTGTTTTGTTTAGCATTTTTCAGTTCAATTTAAAAGTGAAAAAAGTAAAAAAAAAAAAATATTTTTAAATAAATAAAAATAGTAATAATTACCTAATGTTAAAAAAACTGAAAAGCTTATTAAATAAACATTTGAAAAAAGATGGGTAAACAGTGTAAAAAGAAAAAAAAAAATCTCTAAACTTTTTTTTTACTTTTTTTTTGTTTTTGATTATTTAAAAAACAGATAAATATTATTTTTTTCAATAATTAACTAGATAATTAAACTTTTTATATATTTTAAAATAACGAGAAAATAAAAGTTAGTCAATTATAATTTAGATTGAAATATATATACCTTTCTCAGTATAATTAATCTTAAACTAAGAAATTACATGTTAAATTATAGAACAGCAAAGTTATTTATGTTAAATTCAATCAGTCTTCATAATTTTATTTAAAGTATAAAACATTTAACCAATATTAAAACCTTTTAACCATATAAACTATTACAGTAAAAAACATAAGCTGAAAAAATATTTACACGCTTTTAAGAAAGCATTTACTCCTAAACTTTGTAAAAATTGTAATTTTTTAAGTTATTTATTTAAATTTATTGTACTACTTCTTATTAATATAATTTTTAATAAATTATTATTTGATAACTATTTCAAAAAATTATCTACAAGCGAAAAGCAAAGAATACTAATTTAAACTTCTTTGTATATTATTAAAGTTTCAGATTCATATGTTGATGTTAGTATGATTGACACAAATTTCTTCACATTTAAAATAAATATCGATGATATCAAAATAGATAAGAGGATTGTTTGATTTTTTTTTTTAGCTAAAAAAACTGTTTATTTTAATAATTAGTCTGTTTAATGGAGGTCTTTAAATATTTGATTTTTCAAAAAATTTGAAACACATTTTTGTGGGTGCTAGTTTTATCTTTTAAACTATAAACTTATATACAAAATAATAGTTTTTATACATTATAATGTTAAAAATATGCTATTAAAAAAGCTTGCATAAAATACAGTGCCAAATGTAACAGTATTTCAGACTTCTAAACTTTAAAATTGTTTAGTGTAAAAAAATCAAATAAACTATCACACATGATATTAAAATTTTCCCAACCACAAAACCAATTAAAATGTAAAATTTTTGCTACATATTAAACTTTTAAATTAATAGATAAATTTAAAAATACTGATTAGATTTTCACTTACTTGTTTATATTATGGCAATTTTAAGTATTTAATCATCAGGATTGTTTATGTACAATTAAAAAATTGACAGTAATGATTTTAACACTGCTTTAATTATGTTAATAAGCACAATTTTGACTTTTAAGTTTTGCTAAAAAAATAATTACAAATAATCATGATTTTTTAATATAGTGCAAGTTAGTTAATGTATTATTACATTATGATAAGTTACGTATGGTTCTTTTTTTAATTTTGGATAAAATCAATAAATTCATAACAATAGTATGAGTTGTGACGTATTTATTACTATATTAAAACTATATATTTTTTTTTACTTGTTATAAAAATTCAATGCAAAATATTTTAAAAGAAACAAAATAGTGTTCTTACTTGTTTAACCTTTTTTGTACTTGTAGTATGCAGTATAAAGTATAAGTACATAAAACTATGGCAACATAAAATATTAAAAAAATCTAAGTCAACATTAAAAGAAAAGCGCAAATCACGAAAAGATGTTTATAAAAATTTAGTAAACGTGGTTTGTAACGAGTATTAGTACAATATGTAGAAAATATTGTATTCATAATTTTTAAAGCTGTTTTGTTATGGCTAAATACAAAAAACAAACTTCGTTATTCTCCATTAATTCATCTTGGTTACTTTTAAAATGTAACCAAAATTTTATATTACTAAATAGTTTAATAAAACAAAGTAACATTTAAAAATTTAATATTTAGACTAGGTTTAATTTTGAATGCTAAATAAATTTTAAGTATAGTTGAAAAAAACTAATTAAAAAGTAATTTATTAGGCATTTTTAAGTATTTATCTTTTATAGAATAAAACCTTTATTCAGATTTAGAGATTAGAAAAACCGGATGTTAAATTTCATAAAAATCAATTATAGATAATCATTGCATTTGAAACTAATTATGGTTCTTTGATGTTTATAACGGAATAACAATATTGTAGCTTTTACATGCTTGATACTTAATGTTATATTAATGGCAGCATTTTTTGAAAATTTTATCAATCTGATAACTATTACTTAAAAAGATTATATCTTACTTTTGTTAACTTCGACATAAAATGTTAATATAGTCTTTAGCAGTAAATATTAGCACTAATACACTAAAAACTGATAAAATTTGATAAATTTCTTTTAAAAACAAAGTTGATGATAAATACTTAGTACTGAGTTGAATGGTATAATAATAGTATGAAGATATTTTTACAAAATAATGCAAAGCGTAGATACCAAATTCTTAGTATTAGTAAATTTAGCGGTAAAAAATGATAAGATCCTTACACAAAGACCATTATTCGCCTAGTCTTATGAATTATGTAAAAGTATATAACTCATATACCGCTTAAACTAAAGAACTTTAATTTACAGTGGTTTTGTTTTGAAGTTAGAAATATTTTTTGTCAAATTATAGCCAAATGAAATACTACAAAGCAAATTCGAACTTCTATGTAGAAATTATCTTTGTATTGAATACTATAAAGCTTACTTTAGGTTGTAAAAAGGTTATAAATTAATTAATAACTCTACAAGAGTTTGCTGACTTTTACTTAAAATGACTATTACAAGAAATAGTTCATTAAAAACTTTAAACTTTATTGATTATACGTCAACAAAACATATTTAACAATTTTTACTACTCGTAAACTACGCTAAGTAGATCAATTCCAAAACTTTTAGTTTTTGTGATACTTTTATTTTTACAGTTTTTCTAGCTTCGTTAAAATTTATTTAAAAAATGTATAGCATTAGTTTTTTTTTAAACTTAACTTATAACGATTTATCTTTAATTACAATTATAATTTTCTCATCAGACATTTATTCAAACAAATTTTTATCTAGTAGTGTAAAAATTTTGTAAAAGTAAATATTTAAGTTTGTTGGATAATTAAAAATTAACTATAAAAGTATTTTTAAAGTTTCTTGTCCTTGTAAACACAAACTACGATATACATTTATTTTAACATACTATGATGAGTCATGTATAAGATAAACAACGATATCGGATTAACAGTTTTTTAAACCCTTACAAATAATTAATTGCTATAAGGGAAGTCGTGAATACGATTTTTTCATTTTTATAAAAGAACGTTTTTATTGATTGCGACCATTAAGATACGCTAATTTTAAAGTAAAAATTTATCACATATTTGCCGCAAGGGATATGTATATCAGAAAAATTTAAATGCAAGCTTTTTATCAGGATTATGATAACTACACAATGATGTGTTTTTGTTGTTAGTTATGTTATAGTAATAAATAGCAGTGCACTTTTTTCAGATAATTGCAATTAATAAGCTATTACCAAAATAATTGTTTTATTTTTATGAATTAAATTATTTTTAGGTCACAGTTTTCTTTAATTTAGTTATGTACCAATTATATTTAAACATATTTTAGCACAATGCCTCCAAAGTTTTATCTTATATAGACTAAAGCTAAAACAACATTAAAAGTTTAATCTGAATTTTCTTTTGAGAATTTTATGTTCTTAACTTTTATAAAATTAGTTTTAGAAATAAAACTATCTGTTCAATATCTTAAGCTTAACTTAAAAACTAAATCTATGCCTACAATTTAGTAGCTTACTAACTCTTTTTAAGAGCCAAAAAATAGAGAAACAAAATTATATAAAAGAAAAGTTCCGTTGGTATAAGAATATAGGTATAGTTTAAGAAATCTGGATATACTTAATTTTTTTTAATGGTTTTTAAAACTTTAGTTGTTGAAAAAATAATAACATACACAAAAACAACAGAAGTTTGTAAATTATCATTCAAATAAAAAATGTCAAAAAATTTATATTACTACTGAGGACTATATAGAACTATTTTATGTTTTTATGCAAAACAAGCATTTACACGGTGCAAAAAAAAACAATGAAAATATTGAATTTAGCAATTTGATTTAAATCGGGAAAACATTTTAGACATTTAAAAAAATCAAACAGTAGTATATATAGCTGACATGTGTTAATATTAAGTTTATCTCAAAAGTAAACTATATCATAAGACATGTATGTAAATAAATTACTTTGCTTAACTGCATTTCAAGTGTCTTCATGCTCTCTATCAATCAATTTTAAATTCGACATTTTGACAAAGTTGCTAGAGTCAAATAAAACTTGTTAAAATATAATCCTTAAAGCTGTTTAAATATCACGTTCTTTCAGCGTAGTATGGTAATGCTGAATGAATGCAATTTTTTCAAGTACTAAAAATGGTGGTCAGTTTAACTATATACAAAAAGTTCAAATATTATTTTGGTTTCAAAAACTGTAAGATAAAACTGATACTTTTTTACAAAAAATCGATAAGTTCAGCTGTTTATATATAGACTTTTTAACTATTCACACATTTTATCAGTTAAAAGCTCATTTAATTTATTATTATTATTCTTTTCGAAAAATGCATAACACTTCATACTTAGTTTGTGCTAATTTAATTGATTTAAATATTAACAGAAAATAGTTGAGATACTTGACACTTATATACAAGCAATGATTAAATTTCTAACGAGATTATAATTATTGTATGTTTTGAACACAACAACAAAATATTAATACCGCCCACAGTGTTTTGCTTGTTCACTAACTTAATTGGTTTTAATTTAATCATATTTTAAAGATATTTTTTTCTTTTCTACAATAATACTATGTTTAGTCCCATTTAACAAAATATCAATAAACTATTCTTTACTTATTTATGTACATTCGTAAAATACTAGTATACTAGTAAAACAAAATAAAATTAGAATAACCATATAAAATGTATCAGTATATATTTAAACCGTACGATTTCTATTGCAAAATTCGTGAAGAAAAAATTTAAATGTTCAGTATAAATATATCTTAAGAGAATTTAAATAAAACTATTTATATGCTATTTCTTGTATGTTCAAACAATATGTATAAACAAGTTAAAATATACTCTTTGAATTTATTAACTTTTTGACTTTTACCACTTTAGTATAAATTTAAAAAAATGTATTAAAAGTAGCAGAAAACTAAAGATTAATATTTATAAATATACCACAGATGTTTTTGTGTCAAAACTTTATTCTAACTAACAAGACTAACGGCGTTTCACTGCTCTCAAATAGATTTAAGATCAGATCTACGGAGTCTCAAAAAAGCAATTATAAATATATACATATTTTAAAATATTTTTTTCAAAAAGCATAAAACGCTCAACCTTCTTTTTACAAAGTGTTCGAATTATTTAATTAAAATTAAAGAACAAGACTACTTCTAAATTGTTGCATTCTGTTTTACTGGTAGTTTTGAATCGTGCTAAGTTTAATTTTTATACCCAACTGAAATAAAGACCGTTATGTAGTAAACAGTTTCTCAATCATTAAACAAAAAAATATGCAACCCCACTTAAAAAAGTCTAGACACGCTTCTGGTATACCAAGAAGAAAATATTATGTTCATAATCTTTGTAAGATACTTTGTTATAGTTTATAAAAAAGTTGTTATTCTCCACCAATACAGTTTCATTGTTGTCTGTGTTTAGATTTATAATTTAAAATTATCCTAACAGTATTAATAAAATTATTAAAACGAATATTTTTTGTTATTGTTGCTCAAACAAAAGGATATGTATAAAGATTAAAGTAATAAAGTAGCTAAGATTTACAAATAACATTATTTCCAAAAGTTAAATAACGATATTCCTATAAAAAAAGTTTAGAATAAAATTAGTAGAAATTTAAAACTTTTTTATCTTTTTTTCAAATTTAAATGGATTCTAATTAATGTAGAACATTTTTCTAGAGAATTAAAAGCTTGTTTAAAAAAATGTTTTTTTTTTCTAATTGTTAAGGTATGTTTTTCTTCTGTTATACTTAAAGATTATATCATAATAAACTAGACTGTTTTAGTTTATATAAAAAGTAAAAGTAAATCATACACAGCTATATTTACTTAATTAAAAATTTTTCTCTTAAATTATAGCTTAAAAATAATAAAATATATATACGTGAAGTATCACTATGAATGAATATTGATTATGTTTAAAGAAAAAAAAAATTTTTTTTTTTTAACAGAAAAATTTAATAATGTGTTTGTAAAACTTATACTACTTCGTGGCTGTCATGTTCTAAAGGAAGCTAAACATAAAATATGACAACATTTTGTAACGATTTTCAACACAAAATTTAATTAAGCAATTAAGTTTACATGAATTAAAATAGAATTAATGCATTATTTTATATTAAACATTTTTATCTTACATGTAAAGCAATTTTGATAAGACACATTAATTTAACATGTCAGTCGTGTCTAATTAGTTCTATATAGGTTTTTGATGTAATAACAAACTAAAATATCACATAAATATTTTAAGTTTTAACATTTCTATCATACTAATGTTGTTGAATTAAGATAGAAAGTTTTTCAGTATAAATAAAATATTTTTAAAGATTTTTACAAATAGGTTTTACTCAAGATAATATTTATAAGAAAGAAGTTGAATTTAAATAATGACAAGATTTGTATTTACTGCTTATTTTCGCATTATAATATAAATTTCATATCAAAAATAGACTATTTAAATTATAAAACCTATCTCGATAAATACAGTTATTTTCAAAGTTTCTTAGGTACTCATGCATCTTGATAGCTTTTTATTTTTTTATGTAAACAAAAAAGTACCATGTTTATAAAAGAGAAAACTAAAGTTTAAAAAGGGTGAGAAAAAATACGTAAAAAGTAAAATGCTTCATTAGGTAAACTAAAAAAAAAGCTTTTAAAATAAAAATTATATAAAATATATCTAAGTTTAGAGCTAATTTGAAAAAAGAGAAGATCTAAAGTTTCAATAGCCAATAAAGTATAATAACTAGCGTAAAATGTTCATTTTAAGATTTCGTCAAAACTGGAAAGCCGATAAATACCAAAAGAATCAAAATCAAACATATAATTTCATAAAATGCTCATTTTCCAGTTTTGACAAGGTTATAAATACACAAAAAATCAAAATTTGTTTATGTTGGTTCCACACAGAAACAACCTCCCGCAAATAGTTTTCACAACTTTCCGCAATTCTGATTCGTTCACACGCTCATACACCTGCAGGTTTAAGTTGCCATGACAACGAACAATACTGTGAATTATGACATCACTAAACTGTGATTATCTATATCAGTTATGATCAGCTATAAACCATTTGTGCAATTAATATTTCCAACTGAATTTTTCTAATTAAATTGAGCTTAGATGTCGGAGTATGCAACAAAGGCAGATTTTTTAGAAAGCTGCTTAAAAAGTAAAATAATTAATTTCAAATATTTGAGATTAAATTTGTATTAAAATTAAAATATTAAAATATTTAAAAATTTATATTAGAATATTTAAATTAAATCAAAATATTGTACTATATAAAATTTAAGCATTGTAAGAAACGCAAACAACTTTAATTACGTTGAATATTTTAAACGAAAATTAATCAAACTTTGTATAGTTTTTTTACTAAACTAATATCTTAAAAGTATGTAGAGCTAAACACAAAATTTAATACAATTTTACTGCTTATCTTAAAACTTAAAAGTTACTTGAGTTATCGTAACAACGGCAACGTTTAATGATGTCATAGAGGGTGCGAAATTGTTAAAACTATTTCAAATTTCATTGTTTTAAATACCTTAATTAGTTGTCATTGTTGTTAAAACTAAATATAAATTAGAATGGAATAGTAGATTATGACAGACAACTGTATATAGCCTCTATGACATCAGTACTCATTTCCACTGCTTTTAGGTATTTACATAAAGCAACTGTTCTAGTCGACGAGATAAAAAAAATTCGGTCGCCGTCCGGAACAATTAAAAATTACCCATAGTGCCGCGTAGTTTTAAAATTTTACTGTAGAATAATGAAAAATGAAAATTGTCACAATAATTTTTAATAAATTTTTAACTTTTCAAGCACTACTGCATACAACTCAGCACGTTTTAAAGTATTTGTTATTAAAAAGCTCAACTCTGTATCCCGAAAATTCCTCCCTTTCTTACAATCTTTAATTAAATATTTTAAACAAAATACATAAACTTATAAACTATTGTAAACATTTTTTATGAAATCATGGTGGTTTTTTAGAAATATTTTTGTTCTAATTTAACTTTAAATAAAACAAACTGTATTACCTAGACCAATGTGATTAATACAAACTTTATTTTACACTTTTAATTTGTCTTTCTTATTGAAGTTCTTTAAACTAAAAAAAAGTTGATACATGCATTAAAAATTATAAATATTTTACATGTTCAATTTCACAAGTTTGTTAAAATAGCTGGATATTAATAAAACAAAACATAATTTAAAAAGTGAAAATACTTTTAGACTTCGATTACTGTTTTTATTTAATCTCTTTGTTTTAGTGTAAAAATTTGAATAAAAAAAAAATAACAAACAATAACTGCTATAATTATTAATTTACCTATATTACTGTATGTTTATTATGATTTATACTAAAAAAAATGCTTAAAATGACATGATATACTCTTAAAACTTTTTTTACTTAAAAAAATACTTTTGATTAATTTATTTACTTTGAAATTTTTAGAATTTTAGTTGCAACATAAAATAATTTGATTAAAAAACGAACTAAAATGAACTTAAAGTTTAAAAGTTATAGCTTTAGTAATTTTCAGATTATAATAATAACCTCAAAGTTTTACAAATAAAGTGTTTTAATTTTTTCGTAACACACTTAGCAATAACCACTAATTAAAAACCAAATCTTTAAGTCTACTCTGTATGTATTCTTAAAGATTTTTACTACTTTGAATAGATTGTTTTGAACTATGAAACTTAACAATTACTCCTACAGTGATGATGAGCACTTATAAACTCTCAGTTGTACTGAGAGAGAATAACGATAAAAAAAGCAGATTGGATAAAATAAATAATAACTTCATAAATGTCTTTAAATTCATAAGAAAATAGTATATACTCAAATATTTTTAGTTTATTAAAAAAAAAAAAATATGTCTATCAAAAAAATATTATGTCATTATGCCTAACAAAAGAAAAACTTAAATTTTTTTATCTGATATTAATTTGTTGATTTTAAAATTTAGAAAAAAATCGTTTTGCACGAAATATTGAATAGAAATGTATTAATAAGATATATGTAAATAAATAAGTAATATGATTTTTTTAGAAATTATAAAATTTTAAAGTATTGTATTAATCTTTGTTGCCAAATGGAATACAAAACATCAAAAAACTTCAAAATTGCCTTTAAAATGTAATTAAAACATATTAATGAACAATTATTTATATAGCGTTAAAAATCTATAGATTTAGTAGTTTATAGTAATACATTAGTACATACATATTTTGTGTTCACTAAAACTTGTAGACTAACATACCTTAAAGATATGCACTACAAAATAACTTTCGTTAAAGCATTTAAAGTATTACTTATTAGAATTAATTTTATCAATGTTTATATTAATGTTTATTGTTTTATTATATGTTCTTAAAGCTTTAAAAATGTTTCCGGGTTCTACAAATTTTTGCAATTTATATATTTTATTTCAAAGTTTTAGAGTATGTTAATTTATAAGAAAATACTTAACGTATAAAAACAATTAAGAGTAAAACTTAAATGAAGAAGAAACTAATTATTGTCCCATAACTAATTTCTTGACCCTCTGTGATAATTGATTACTTTAATAAACGTCATGCAAATGATTGATGCGTTTTGTCAAAAATGTTTGACAATTTTTAATGGCTGATTTTAATAGAAACCCGTCATAACTCCAACGAAGGATTCTGTTTACGTATTTAACTAAGAAAGGTTTAAAATCACCAAAAGAAATATTAGTATTATCATTAAAGAACTGGAGTAGTTTTAGCAATCATTTATTTTATTTATTAATTTCTTATTTATTAAATCTTTGTAACTTTTTAGTTTTAGCATGGTCGTAACACTTTTTTTTCTAAATTGTAAACAGTCTATTTTAACATAAAAAATTTACTTTACAGTTACATTAACTAACCTAGAATTAAATAAAAATTAAATTAGTTCTTGTAACTTATACAATTTAAAGTGATTGAAATTAGCACTACGTAAAAACATAGTTTTAAGCCAAATAAATTAATCAATTATAAATTAAAAAAGGCAAAGCTTTAAAAATTTATAAACTAAGTTATTTAATAGACAATAAAATTTATGTTTTTACTTTCTTTTAACGTGAATAAAGCATCTTACAGCTACATCAACATTAAATTTTATTGTCCGTTTATAGTAAAAACAAAAATAACTTACACAGAGTCCATGTATCACGTTTACAGCTGAATTGACAGTTTAACAAATACAGCTTTACACTGCTTAAAATCCATGAAACTTTTGAAACTAAATTATATTCACAGCACTCCTTGTTTTTGGTACAAAATTTGTGCTGCATAACAACTTTAACACTATAAAAAATTGAAACTACCTGAAATGATCAATAAAATTTATCATCTTAATCTTTTAAGCTTGTTGTATTTAAGAAAAAATTAAAAGTCTTTAAAGTATTTATAATGACTTAATTACTCTCAGTTAAATTGTACCATAATATAATTAGTAGTAAGTAACCTTTACTAACTCAGATTAAATGTTAATTGTTACTGTTATTCATTATTGTAAACAAAATATTTTAACTTACATCGAATTTAAAATTTAAATACTGTTTATTATGAGTAGTAAAGGTAGTAAAGTTATTTCGTAAAAAATGTTCAATAATAAAAAAATCAAAACGTTTTTGTTTATCTAATGCGTAGTATTTAGTTTATGGAAATGTATGCTAGTTATTTAAAGTAAGTGTCTTTATTTACATCCACTATTAGTTTTTTTGAATTTGTTAAATAAAGAAGAACTTTTTTATATTATTTATCGGAAATATTTTCTAACATCTAATGATAAAATTTACAACTAGTTAAATTAAGTAACACGGTTTGTTGTAGTGACAATGTATTATAAATTGACAGATAAACTTTTAATAAAGGTAACAAAATTTTATTAAACGTATATTTAAAATCTTAAGAATTTGCATCTAATCCTTCTTTATGATTTCATAAATTTAAATTTTATATGTAGTTGTCAGATAAAAATAGAATTAAAATACAGTTAAATATTTTTTTCAAGTACTAAAACTAATATTTTACTGAACATATAAAAAGTTTTTGTAGTTTTGGTAATTGCTTAAACACAACAAGAAACAAAATGAAAAAATACTAAAAGTAAGAAAACTTTGTGTAAATTAATGGTATGGTTAACCAAAACAAGCTGTTTTGTTAACGAAAACTTTTATTTTCAGCTTATATATACTAGAGCGTTATTAGATAATATCAATGTAAACTTTCAATTATTTATATGTTATGTTATGTAAGATCAAAGTTTGATGTTTAACTACAATTTTTTTTTCTAAGTTTAATAGGATTTTTTAATTTAAGTAAGTTAAAACTATTATTTTTTCTTAATTACAGTTTTGCAAAACTTTTTACTTTAAGTATTAATATAATATATAATCAAGTTTAATAAAAAAAAAAACTATTTTACAATATTTTTGATTACTACTCTTTATTGTTCTAATTATGAATAGTTTCTGTTATGTGCTTTTCTATACAAATATCCGACAATAAGCATAAATCCGAACACAAATTTCAAAACTTGAACATTCAAAAGCTAACCGGATGTGACTGTCATGAAAGCTTTGATGACGTGTAAGCTTGTCAGTTTAAAGTAAAAGTTTAGTTTCTACAAAATGTTCTAATCATAGGCATAGCGTAAAAAACAGGAACAAAGTTTAGTAGCTTGTTTATTTTTAATCAAATGTACAAACCAACAAAATTCAACAATTTTCACGAGATTATCTGAAAAGTTAAAATTTGTAACTCACTTTTTTTACATCCTTCTGTTATTCATTTCTTTAAATAAAGGATTTCTTGCGAATTTCCTCTGAAAATTTAATCAAAATCTATTATACAAGGTCATTTGACCTATAAATAAACCATTTTCTTTTGTAAAAAGTTGAAGCAAAGAGATCAACGTTTAGTTTAGGAAGTCAATTAACCTTTCAACAAAGTTATTTAAAGTCTATTAATTTAATTGTGATAAAATACCACTAACCAAAGTTACATAAAAATTTTTTTTTGAACTATTGAGTAAATATTGAATTAATAAAAAATATGTACTACAACTTTTGTTTAAATTTTAACCAACTTTTATTACACTGCATTTCATTAAAGTTTTAAACTTCCTGTTATCTAAAACTTTAGTAAAATTAACAAATAACTTAGACTGAGCATAATCCGACTAAAACAATACTACAAAAAATCTTGCAAGTATTGCTTATTAAAGAGTTCTTATTTTATATTAACTTATTAAACAGTATTTCAATATCAATACAAAAATAAGTTTATTGAAAAACTCGTAGTCGTATAACAAAATTTGCTCATAAAATAAAGTAAATTAGACTAATAAATTATTTTGGAGTTTTGATACTAGGTTTTACAGAATATATTTTATGTTTACTTAAAATCAAAGCCTAATAGTTTTAATTATTATGTATAACTTGAATGCTATTTTTATTTTTTCAATATTTTTCAAAGTAGTAGTAAACTTATTTAAATAACGGAAAAAATTGCAATAATGTTAGCTTGTAAATTTTTGAAAAATACATAAGTTTTTCTTAACTTCTTTTCAATTACTTTTATAAAAGATATTTGCTTTTATAAAGTTCTTTACAACCTTTTGATTTTTGTGAGTGGATAGTTAATAGTTATAATATATCAGCACTATAAGGTAAAGTTATAAATTAATATAAAACTGTAATCGACATAAAAGGTTGTTTTTTTACTTAAATACAATTTATAATCTTCTAAATACAGAGTATAAATACTTTAATAAAGCATTATTTATCATGAAAATTTGTATTTTTTTTGGTAAAAACAACCAAAACTACATTGTTATAATAATTCAAAACTAAACATTTTTCTTACTTTGCTTTTATCTTAATTCAAATCTTTTATAAAAAGTTAGTAAATAAGTTTGAATGTATTAAAATATTTTAAAAGTTATTAGCATCTGTGCTAACTTAATTGTAAAAATAACTTTAATCATTAGTAACTTTTTCATAAAAAATAATTGTTTCCTGCTTATACTGTTAAAGTATTTTTTTAAAAAATTATCTAAGAAATTTAGAACAGCTTCAATGTTTTATATTTGTTTAAAAGTTTAATCAAGGTTAAGATTTTATGTCACAATAAATAAAAAAAATTGAATAAAAATTTAATTTTTTTTTTGAAAAAAACACAAGTTTATTATTATTGTACTTATAACAGTAAGAAGATTACTGGCAGCTGTGAAAATAAAATTTTAGCGATTTTATCAATTGTATTGTAGTGCTGATAGTGTATAACTAAACTAAATAGTACGAGTTGATATTTTTATTGTTTTTATACTACTTATTACATAATTACTTATTACACTTATTATGCATGTTTTTAAAGTTTTAGATTCATATTTTAATGTTAGTATGATTGACACAAATTTCTTATCCTTTGTAAAAAGTTTATATCAAAACTAGATGAGAGAATTAATTTAAGCTAACGAAGCTGTTTGTTTTGATTATTAATCTGTTTAATTAAACCAATTTTATACAGTTTGATCTAATTAAAGTTTCTTTACTCATCCAAAAAAATATCAAAGAGATTTTTTTCGGTTTTAAATTTTACATGTAAACAAGCAAAAAGTGAGCAATAAAGAATGATTTACATATTGTATGTAATTATATGTATGCTTTAATAAAATATTTGTATATAAACTGTCACAATAATTAAGTAACTTTTGATATTTCGTAGCGTTCAAAATATTATAAACCTTAAATGACAGACAACTACTAAATTAAAATAATCATGTAATTATAATTGTAACAAATGTAACTACAGTATAACATTTTACAGCATAATTTAATAAATATGTAATGTTTTTATAAACCTAAGGTAGTTTTACTGAAATATGAAAAAAAAAAAAAAATTCATTATAAATGATGTTAACTTATACCACTCCATATTTATTGTTAAAGTTTCACAAACTTATTTAAAAATTTAACAACAATGTTTTAAGCTAGATCAAAATGCTATACTTAGAATTTTAAGTTGTCAAAGTAAAGTTTTATTTTTGAACCCATATACTCAAACTTAGTTTGAATATTAATGTGTTAGTAATATTGGAATAATTTCCATACAGCTTCATAAATAGAAAAAAATAAGATAGTATATGATAAGCAATATTATGTGATAGTAAGCAGCACATATAAGGTCTTAATAGTGACTTATCAAAAAATTACAGTAACGTAAGTGTTAAAAAAAAGCATAAAAACCAATGTTATACTCAGAAAACGTAATCTAAGTTGTAATTCAAAAAGTTTTGTAAACATCAAAAAAAAAAAAAAACCAAAGACAAATACAAGCAATATAAAAAATGCAAAACTCACGAAAACGCGCTTTTAAAAATCTAAACGTGATTTGTAACGAGTATTAGTATAACTCGAAAAATATCTGGTCATAATCTTCGTAAGCTGTTTTGTTATGGTTTAAAACAAAAACAAACTTTGTTATTCTCCACTAGTTCGTATCATTGTTGTCTGTTTTAGTTTTAAAATCTATATTTTTACTATATTTAATAATTTATTAAGCTCAGCTTTCGTTGTTATAGCCTTATAACTTATACAGTAAATTTTTAAATTAAAGGATAAAACATTCAAGCTAGATTTTTCTTTTACTAGCCAGTTTATTACAATAAAGATTCTTAAGATAAAGTGAAAAGTTTAAAGAGAAAGTGAAAAAAAAAACATATTTTTATTCTATTTACAACGTGAGGTGATGTTTAGTGGTTTGTTTATTTTTTCTCACCAAATGTTTACTTAGCTTGAAAGTCAAACGAAACTACAAACGCTTCCTGTTTGTTTTAAAACTGAAGCTCATAAAAATAATTTTATTTCTACAGTAAATGTTTAGAAATAAAAAGTTTTCAGCAAATGTTTTTGTTTTGGTATTTGTTTATATAAAGTCAAAAAGTAAAAGAAAATTACATTAATTTGTAACTGAAGTTTCAACCAAAAAAAAAATAATGTTAAGATCAAAGGCGCTGCTTAAAAAAGATTTTAACATTTTTTCATGTTTCAAAAATGCGCAAGTCAAGTAATAATCTATACTTTCATCAATAAATAGTTTTAATATCCGGTTAGGTTGTTTTAGAATAATATTATCAACCATTGAAATTAACAAATCAAAAATAGATAAAATACGTTTGTAAGACTTATAACCAATAAACTTTGTTTTCAATATAGTTTATTTAAATTAATACAGCTAACACAATCATAAACAGAAAAACAAGTTTGCCGATCAGCAATTACAATAAAGTAAAAAATTATATTTTTTTTTACTTTGTAAGCCACAAAAAAGTTAAAAAATAAAATAGTTTATAATGTTTTAAATTTTATTAAATTAATTAACTTTTAGTTTTAAAATAAAATGCGTAAAACATTTTTGAATAAGTTACAAAAATAGAACGAGAATATTAAATATCTAACAATATTTTAGATATAAAAAAACAAACATACAATCAACTTTTATGAAACAAACGTAACTAACATTTTTTTGGAGATTTAAATTTACTAATATTTATTAAAAAAATTTCTAATACATTTATCAAACTAAGATTTTCCGTTTAAAAAAGTAAATTTATGACATTATATTACTAAATTACTAAAACAATAACTATATTAATTAAATCATCAGACCAAAAGCCTTCGGTAGACTGAGACCGGTTTTGTTCTTATTAAGACTTACCAGTCACAACCGAAATTTGTGATATTTTACAAAAAAAAGATTATTTTCTAAAGTTTTACTGCTGTAAGCTAAAAAAAATTTATAATACTATAATTTGGATTTTTAGGAAAAGTATGTTAGATAAACTATCTTACAACTCTAATATATCTCTTTTTATAAATTTAATGGATTTTTATTGAAACTGTCTTACTTTTAGTATTTTGTGAAAAATTAACAACATTTTATGATGGTTTACAACAAAACTCAGCATACAGACTTGTATACTGTTTATATTTATACCAGTACAATCACACAAAGTATAAATGATGAATTTAGTGCTTTTTTTTATTTACTAACAATACATTGTGCATTTAGGACAAAATAAGTCGCCTTCTACTTTGAATTTCAAAACTACAAAATTTAAACCATCAAGTTGAACACTGATAGGTAAAGTTTTCTTGAGTACGCACTGTCGGTTTTGAACGCATTTTTGAAATTTGTTCAAAGTGTGTACTCATAATTAAACAGTTTAACTAGTTTAAAACAAAAATCGAAACCGGTTTTTCCTCAGCTGGGGAAAATTTCGCATTGCAAATCTTAATGAATTATTTATGAAGCGAAGTAAATAGATTACAGAAAGCTACCGGCGGCTGTAACAATAAAAGAAAGCGTCAAACTTAGCGACCTTGTCACTGTTTATTATTGATTTTTTTTTTAAATGGAAAAACTTACATTATTAATTTTCGTTTTCTTTAGCCTTTTTCGTTTAAATTGAGTTCAAATTTTTTCAGTGAAAAAAGTTAACAAATTAATTATTAGTTTTAACAAAGAAATATAAACATTATAAAGTACCTAATGTTAAAAAAAAATTAAAATTTATTAAATAAACATTAAGACAAAATATAGTTTATTAGTGTAAAAATTACCAAAACTAAAATTACAGTCTAAACTATATTTACTTATTTTATTGTTTGGTATTAAGATGATTACGTTCAATCGATTAAAGAAAAAATGTAAAAAGTTTTTTGATAAATAACTCTACACAATTTAATTATATACATATTTTAATAGAACAAAGAAATTAAAGTTAGTCAAAGATAATTTAGATTAAAATATATTTACCTTTCTCAGTTTATCCACTCTTAAACTAAGAAATTGCATATTAAACTGTAGAATAGTAGAGTTATTAAAGTCAAATTAAATCAACTTTTATAATTTTATTAAATAAAGAAAACATTAAACCTTATTACTGAAAAAAATCATAAGCTTAAAAAAAACTTTACACTCTGTCGAAAAAATATTTAGTCTTAAACTTTGTAAATTAGTAATTTTTCAAGATAAAATTTAATATTAAATTTACTTTATAAGTTCTTGCTAATGTAGTTTGCATAAAATGTTATTTTGATAACTATTAAAAAAAATCTAAAAGCGAAAAGCCAAGAATACTTATTTAAACTTCAATGTATGTTTTTAAAGTTATAGAGTCAAATGCTGATGTTAGTATGATTGATACATATTTATAAACCAATTTTAAATTTTTAAAGTTTGTTTTGATTATTAATCTGTTTAATGAAACTAACTTTAAAGATTTTAATATTCATTTAAATATTATATTCATTCAAAACACTTTAAATACGTTTTTATTGGTGCTAATTTTATCTTTTGAATTGTAAACTTGAGTAAATAAAAGTTTTTCCACGTTAAGTTGTTAATAATATGTATTAAGAACAACTTTCTAGAACTACAGTGCCAAATAAATATCACAGTCTTTCAGATTTCTAGACGCTAAAGTTGTTTAATGTAAAAAAAAAACAAATAAACTATCACAAATGTGATTATAATTTTTCGCAACCACAAAACAGATTGAAATAAAAGTTTTTGGAAATCTATTAAGTTTAACAATTATTAGACAAATTTAAAAATACTGATTAGTTTTTCATTTACTTGTTTATAATATGAGACCACTTTGTAATAAATCATCAGGACTGTTTATGTATAATTAAAGAATTGACAGTAATTATTTTAACACTACATTAACTATTTTGATAAGCACAACTTTGACGTTTGAGTTTTGCAAAATGAGTTAATTACAAATAATCATGTTTTTATAATTTAGTGTGAGTGTGTTAATGTATTATTACATTATAATAAGTTATACATGAGTTAGTTCGTACATTTAGATAAAACTAAAAAAATCTTAATAACAGTACAAACTTTTATGAATCACTTAAGCAGTATAAACAAAGTTATAAAAAAAAAGTATATAAGATGTTTAAAAAGTAGTGGTAAATGTGTTTCAAGGCAAAGTATGTTTGTATTTTTAATAAAAATAAAATAAAAATAATACTTTTACAGAACTAAACATTTATCTGCTTAAAATTTGCAAAATAAAATAACTTAAACAATTGAGATGCCAACATTATTTTTTGACGTTTTCAAAATTTTAGTTAAGCATGTCAGTAATTAAACTAACATTAAAAAAATATTATAATATAATAGTTTAACTTGTAATTTAAAAAGTAACAAAACTAAGACTGACATTTTATCAGTAAAATCAGAACTACAGTCACCTCTTGCGAATCTACGCACTCGTTTGGTTACGCACTCTCATTTAGTTGATTGAATTTTTTTGAATATTGTAATTTATAGTTTTAAAAAGATTTTAGGTTTTTTGCATTTGTAATAAAGGAACGTTTTAACAAAATTAAAAGTAAACATTTTCTCATATATAAATGATGTAGATATCTAATAATACTGAGAAATTTGCATTTTTAGTTTGTGCCTTTCACAAGGAACCTAAAAAACTCTATAGCTTTGGTCTTTATATTTAATATGTCTTAACCTCCCTTTGTACCTTTAAATCAAATAAGGTATAATATTCAGATTATCACAATATTAATAAAAAAAAGTTGCATTTCGAATTAATAAATCTTTTGTTTTTAGCTAATTTATTCCTTGCCTATCTTATTTTAACTTGTCTAATATGGTATTTTAGAAAGATATTTCTCTAATACCATCTAAGACAGGTTTAATCTCAGGTTTGCAAGAAATAAAGCCAAAAAAAAAGTTGTATACACATGAAACATTTTTGTTAAAAAACCTGAAAAATACATGGACAACTTGAATAAAAACTGTAAATGTAAACAAAAATGTTGGAAAGTCCCGAAACTATATATAATCAAATGTATTATAAGAAATAGCTAATATAGGAGGTACGTCTGCTACTTATCGTTTAATTACGTTCTCTCGTTTAATTACGGACTTTTGCTGTGGACACGATGTGTGTAGATTCGCGATAAGTAATGGTATTATTTTTACGTAGGTTTACTCGGTTGATAAAAAAGTTTATTGCTAAAGGATGTAAAAAAAATAAAAAGGTGTTCCTATTTGTTTAATAGTTAAATAGTTTAATAGTCTTTTTTGTACTTGTAGTACACAGTATAAATTATAAGTATATAAACTGTGTAAGTACAAAATTCAAAAAAAAACAATCGAAGCAAATATTAAAAGAAAAGCGTAAAATCACGAAAAGATGAAAGTTCGAGTAAACGTGTTTTTTATGATCAGTTTAACATGAAAAAAAATACCTGGTTGTAATCTTGGTTAGCTGTATTGTTATAGTTTAAAACGAAAACAAGCTTTGTTTTCCTTCATCAGTTCATATCATCGTTGCCTGTGTTTATTTATAAAATCAAATTAATATTATTAGATAGTTTAATTAAAAATTGTAACATTTTAAACTTTAATATTTAGATTAGTTTTAATTTTGAAAACTAAATAAGTTTAAAGTTTAATTGAAATAAAAACATTTTAAAGAGTAATTAATTAAAATTACTTAAGTTTTTATCTTTTATAAATTAAAAGTTTTAATCCGATTTAGTGGTTAGAAAAACTGGATGTTATATTTCATAAATTATGAAGTTATAGATAATCATTTCACATGTAAACTAATTATAGTTAATGATGTTTATAACGAAATAATAAAACTCTAGCTTTTACATGCTTTAAATTTAATATAATATTAATGGCAGGACTCTTAGTAAATTTTATCAATTTAATAACTAGTACACAATTGTATTATATATTTTGTTAACTTCGACGTAAAATGTAGATAATAAATAATATTTTTTTAAGAATTAACAGTTGATTCCTGCTTATACTATTAAAGTATATACTTTATCTTTAAAAATATCTAGAAAAAATAACACTTTCAATCTTTTTTGTATTTTAAAATTTAATCAAGGTTAAGATTTTATATCATAATAACTAAAAGTTTTAAACAAAAAGTTAAAAAAACTTTTAAAAATACTTGTTTTTTATTATTGTACTTATAGCAGTAAATAGATTACAAAACTTCTACTGGCAGCTTTTAAAATAAGAGTCAGCGAAAATTCAGCGATTTTATCAATTGTATTGTAGTGCTATTATTTTATAACTATAGTACGAGTTAATGTCTATATTGTTTTCATGTTTAAACTATCAGTTATATAAAAATTAGACATACATTTCCAAAAACAAACATTTTAAACAAAAATTTTAGTATGAGCAAACTTGAAACTAAAACTTTTGTTGTTAATAAAACAACAAAAAATATATATACTAATTATTGACATGATACAATGCAACTCAGTGTATAAAGAACAAGAAAAGGATTTAAATCCATACTGTATATTACTTTATATAAAAGTGTATAAAAATAATTTTATTGTTTTTTTACTTTTTTAATATAACTATGACTAAATAAAAACTAGTGTATATTTTAAAATATATTTAACATATATAAATATAACTCAAGTCTAGATTACTTGTTACAACTATTCTGCATGTTAGATTCATATATTAATGTTAGTATGATTGATACAAATTTCTTAACAATTAATCTATTAACTTATGTCAGCTAACGAAGCTGTTTAATGTAAATATTAATCTGTTTTATTAAACCAAATTTATAGAAATTAATATCCATTTAAATATTTGATTCATTCAAAACACTTAAAAAGTTTATTAAATTTAGTGCTAGTTATTTGAAACTAGTGCCAGTTTAACGTTTTAAACCATAAACGTGTGTAGAAAACAATAAATTTCGTACGTTAAGTTGTAAATAATATTTATTAGATGAAGTTTCAAGAACTACAGTGCCAAATGATTATCACAGTCTTTCAGATTTATAAACGCCAAAGTTTTTTAATGAAAAAAAACAGAAATAAACTATCACACATCTTATTAAAATTTTTCGCAACCACAAAATAGATTAAAATGAAAAATTTTAGCTACCTATTAAACTTTTAAATTACTTGATAAATTTTAAAATACTGATTAACTTTTCATTTACTTGTTTATAATATGAGACCACTAAGTATTTAATCATCACCACTTTTATGTATAATTAAAAAATTGACATTAATGATTTTAGCACTACATTAACTATGTTAATAAACACAACTTTGAATTTAAAATTTTGATAAAAAACTAATTACAAGTAACCATATTCTAAAAATTTATTGTAAGTTTGGCAAAGTATTTCTTATATTATAAGTAGTTATACATGAGATAGTTCGTATATTTAGATAAAATAAAAAAAGTAATAATAACAGTATAAACTTTCATGAAGTTAAGCAGTATAAATAAATGTAAATAAAAAAGTATATAAGTTGTGTACAGTAACCTCTTGCTTATTTACGTACATTGTGTCCACAGAAAAACTGCGTAAAGATACGAGAGATCGTAAAGATACGAGAGGTACCAAATATACTTACTATAATGGCTGTTTTTTGATATTGCTTCCAGTTAAAAGCAGACTGGGGAGTTTCTCACTTTTAACAGTTTGTTTACTTTAGTTATAAATATGAAAACAAAAGATAAAACTATACATGTATTAAAAAAAAAGGATTTGAATTTCTATAAAATAATAATAAGAGTAGAAATAATTTTACTAATTTTAATAATAAATAGATTTTATCTTTATTTATATGTGATTTATTTGATACTAAAAATTTATATTCTATTCTACTTAGAAAATTCAATTTATAATTAAGCATTTGTGTTAAATGTAAACTCTATATTTAATAAGTATCACTGCTACTTTTTTCTAGGAAGTTTCATAAGATTTCTTTTTTAGATGTTTGTTCATATATAGGGCTGTATTATTAGTTGTGTTTAAAACTTTCATTTTTTTATTATACTTTCAATATTTAACACAGTCATATTTCTTTCAGAATTTTAATTTAAACTCTTATTGTTAACAATATTTCTGATGTACTGAGGTATAACTAAATGTTTATCAGTTAGTCAACGAACATAAGTTTACAAAGTCTAAAGATATAGTGAAGTGAGTTAGCATTTGAAAACATATTTTACATTAAAAATATAAAATAAACCTAATTTGTGCAATATTAAAAAAATATTAAACTTTTTTTTTTGAATTTTTTGGAATTCTAAAATGCGTAACTAAACGAGAGTGCGTAACGTCACGAGTACGTAAAGATGCGAGAGGTTACTGTAAAAATAGTGGTAAATGTGTTCCAAGGCAAAGTATGTTTGTATTTTTAATAAAAATAAAATAAAAATAATACTTTTATAGAATTTAAACATGTATTTGCTTAAAATTTGCAAAATGAAATAACTTAAACAAATGTGATGCCAAAATTGTTTTTTGACGTTTTTAAGAGTTTAGTTAAGCTTGTCAGTAATTAAACTTAGATTAAAAAAATATTTAATAGTTTAATTTGTAATTTAAAAAGTAACAAAACTAAAACCGACGTTTTTATCAGTAAAATCAGAACTACAGTCATCTCCTGCGAATCTACGCACTCGTTTGGTTACGCACTCTCGTTTAGTTACGCATTTTGTAATTCTCAAAATAATTTGAAGTTTTTTAAATATTGATATTTATAGTTTTAACAGGATTTCAGATTTTTGGTATTTTATAATAAAGGGCCGTTTAAAAAAAAATTAGAAGTAAACATTTTCTCAAGTATAGATATGGTAAATAATTAATAAAATTCTGAATTCTGAATTTTTAGTTTGTGCCTTCAATAAGGAACCTATTAAACTCTATAGCTTTGGTCTTTATATTTAATATGTCTTAACCTCCCTTTATATCTTTGAATTAAACAAGTTATAATGTTTAAATTGTGACAATAGTTATAGGATAAAGTTTCATTTCGATTTAATAAATCTCTTATTGTTAACTAATTTTTTTTTGCCTACCTTGTTTAAACTTGTCTTACATGGTATTTGAGAAATATCTTTCTTTAATACGAATCAAAAAAAGTTTAATCTCAGGTTTGCAAGGAATAAAGTAGAAAATAAGGTTGTATACACATAAACAATTTTTATTTGATATATTTTTAATAGACTCTTTTATTACTAAAAATTATTAAATACTTAAAAGATGAAATAATTTTGTTTAGTAGCTCGTAGGAACCTTTCAAAGCATGTGGTGTACGAATCTATAACAAAAAGGTCCTTAGACCAAACTTTTTGAGCGCTTTTTTTATCGTTCAATAAACAATATTAGAAGCTTTTCACATATATATAAAACTAGAATGAAAACTGTTTTAGTTTAAAACAAATTGGGAAAGTTCAAGACCTGTATTTAATCAAATGTATTATAAGAAATAGATAATATAACAGGTACGTCTGCTACTTCTCTTTTAGTTACAAACTTTTTGCTGTGGACACAATGTGCGTAGATTCGCGAGAGATGGCTCTATCTATTTATTTTAGACTTATTTGGATGATAAAAAAGTTTATTGCTAAATAATGTAATAGAAATAAAATTGTGTTTTAATTTGTTTAAGTGCTTTTTTTTCACTTGTAGTATACAGTATAAATTATATGTATATAAGACTGTGTAAAAAAAAATTCAAAAACAAAATCAAAGCAAACATTAAAAGAATAGCGTAAAATCACGAAAAGATGTTTATGAAAGTTCAAGTAAACGTGATTTATAACGAGTATTAGTACAATGTTAAAAAAATATTGTTTTCATAATCTTTAAAGCTTTTACGCTTAAAAACAAAAACAAACTTTGTTAATCTACATTAATTCATATCATTGTAGTCTGTGTATAGTTTTAAAATATAAATACTTATCAATATTACTAAACAATTTATTTAAACAAAGTAACATTCAAATTTTTTATATTTAGACTAGATTTAATTATGAAAACTAAAAAAATTCAAGTTTTATAAAAAATAAAAACAAGTTAAAGAGTAATTTGATAAAAATAATTGAGTTTCTATCCTTTATAAGTTAGAAGTTTTAATCAGATTTTGTGGTTAGAAAACCCGGATGTTCAATTTTATAAAATATAAATTTGTAGATAATCATTACATTTGTAAACAAATTATGATTGTTTGATGTTCATAGCGGAATAACCATATTGTAGCTTTTACATGCTTTAAAATTTAATGTAATATTAAAGGCAGCACTTTTGATAATTTTATCAATTTTATAACTAGTACACAATAATATTATATCTTACTTTTGTTAACTTCGACATAAAATGTTAATTTAGTTTTTAGAATTAAATACTATTATTAAAACAATAAAAACTTTAATCTGAAAAGTTTCTTGAAAAAAAAAAGATGATAAGTCCTAATAGAGAGTTGAATGTGTATAACAATAGTATAAAGATGTTTTTACAAAGAAACGCTAAGCACAGTTGCAAAATCCTGAGTATTAGTAATTTAGCGGAAATAAATGCTAAGATCCCTACACAAAGACCATTATCCGCCTAGTCTTTATGAATTATGTAAAAATATATAAGTCATTTACCTTTTAAACTATGGAACTTTAATTTATAGTGGTTCCGTTTTGAAGTTAAAAATTTAAAGAATTTCAAGTCAAATTATAGCCCAATGAAATACTAAAAATCAAAAAACTGAATTTCAATGTAGAAATTTTACTTGCATTAAATACTATAAAGCTTATTTTAGGTTATAAAATAAAAGTATAAAAAAGTAACTCTATAAGAATTTACTGAGTTTTATTGAAAAATTCTATTACAAGAAATAGTTCATTAAAAACTTTAAAATTTATTGATTATACGTCAACATAACATATTTAACAATTTTTACTACTCGTAAATTACGCCAAGTAAAGAAGTTCCCAAACTTTTAGTTTTTGTAGTACTTTCTCTTTTACAGTTTTTCTAGCTTCGTTGAAACTTATTTTAAAAACTTATAGCAATATTTTTTCTTTAAACTTAACTTATAACGGTTTATCTTTAATTACAAATATAAGTTTCCTACTAAAAATTTATTCAAACGAAATTTTTCTTAGTAGTGTAACAATTTTGTAAAATTGTTTAAGTGTCTTGGATAATTAAAAATTAACTATAAAGTATACTTAAAGTTTTTTGTCGTAGTTAAGTTAAACTACGATATACATTTATTTTTGCATACTATGAGTCATGTATAACATAAAAAAAGATATCGGATTAACAGTTTTTTAAACCCTAATAAATGATTAATTGCTTTTTGAAAAGTCGTGAATACGATTTTTGAATTTCTAAAAAAGAACATTTTTATTGATAGCGACCATTAAGATACGCTAATTTTAAGTAAAAGATTGTCACATATTTGCCGCAAGGGATATGTTTATCAGAAAAATTTAAATGCAAGCTTTTTATCAGGATTATGATAATTACACAATGATGTGTTGTTATTGTTAGTTATGTTATAGTAATAAGTAACAGTGCATTTTTTCAGATTATTGCAATTGACAAGCTATTACCAAAATAAGTGTTTTATTTATATAAATTAAATTACTTTTAGGTACAGTTTTCTTTAATTTAGTTATATACCAATTATATTTAAACATATTTTAGCACAGTGCCTCTTAAGTTTTATCTTATATAGACTAAAGCTAAAAGAACATTAAAATTTTAATCTGAATTATCTTTTGAGAATTTTATGTTCTTAACTTTTATAAAATTAGTTTTAGAAATTAAACTATCTGTTCAATATCTTAAGCTTAACTTAAAAACAAAATCTATGCCTACAATTTAGTAGCTTACTAACTCTTTTTAAAAGCCAAACAATAAAGAAACAAAATTATATAAAAAAGTTCCGTTGGTATAAGAGTATAGGTATAGTTTAAGAAATCTAGATATATTTAATTTTTTATATTGGTTTTTATAACTTTTTTTGTTGAAAAAATAATAACATACACAAAAACAACAAAAATTTGTAAACTATCATTCAAATAAAAAATGTCAAAAAGTTTATATTACTGCTGAGGACTATATAAAATTATTTTATGTTTTTATGCAAAACAAGCATTCACACGGTGCAAATAAAACAATGAAAATATTAAATTAATCAATTTGATTTTAATCGCGAAAACATTTTAAACATTTAAAAAATCCAAACAGTAGTATATATAGCTGACATGTGTTTATATTAAATTTATTTCAAAAATAAAATATATCATAGGACATGTATTTAATAAATTACTTTGATTAACTGCACTTTAAATATCTTCATACTCTTTAAACAATGAATTTTAATTGCGACAATTTAAAAAAATTTCTAGAGTCACATAAAACTTGTTATAAAAAATCTTTAAAACTGTTAATGTATCACGTTCTATCAGCGTAGTATGTATAATGCTGAATGACTGCAAAGTTTTCAAGTACTAAAGTTAGTGGTCAGTTTAATTATATAAAATTCATTCAATAGTATAGTGATTTTATAAACTGTAAGATAAAATTAATATCAGTTGTTGGTGCAAAGATTATTTAACTTTTCACACAATTTATAAGTTAATATATCATTAAAAATTTTTGTTATTCTTTGTAAAAAAAGCATAATTTTTCATACTAAGTTTGTACTAATTTAATTGATTTAAATAATAAAATAAAATAATTGAGATAGTTGACAGTTAAAACAAGCAAAGATTAAATTTTTAAAGAGATTATAATTATTGTATGTTTTGAACACAATTACAAAAATAAATACCGCCCACAGTGTTTTGCTTCTTTACTATCTTGATTGGTTTTAATTTAATCATATTTCGAAAGTATTTTTTTGATAAATAAGTATAAGAAATAAATTTCTACACTAATACTGTGTTTAATCCCATTTAATAAAATATCAATAAACAATTATTTACTTATTTATAAATACAGGTAAAATACGATAGAGTTAGAAGAATCATAACAGTAAATCATTATATATTTAGACCGTAAGATCTATTTTGTGCAACATTCGTATAGTAAAAATTTAGATGTTTAATATTTATCTATCATAAGCAGATTTTAATAAAAATAATTGTAAACTGATTTTTGTATTTTCAAACAAAATTTATGGCATGTTTAAAGTAATATATTTTTAATTTTTGTAATTTTTGAATTTTAGCACTTTAGTATAAATAAATAAAAAATTCGTATGCAAAGGAGCAGAAAACTAAAGATTTAATGTTTTTGTTACAAATTTTAGTATATATACTTGTAAAATTTTATTTTCTGAAACGCACAACCTTCTTATTTTAAAGTGTTTAATTCAGTTAGGGTTCAATTTGTGTTTAAGGTTGTTGTTTTCTATACTTTGATATTTGTTTTTTTCATATTATAAATTTTTTATTCTTTAAATTAATTAGAATAAGCAAATGAAATTCAAAGTGGTTTTTAAATGTAAACTCATTTTTTTATCAACTATATATAAAAAGTGTAGTGTTAACAGATACAGTTAAATCGTTTTTGTTATATACGAATGGTGATTTATTCTATAAATTAAATATCAGCTATTTGTTCTATTTATTGATCTAAGTTTCTTTATTCGTTTAAAACATTTGATAATTTCTTACTGTTTGTATAATCTTTGATTTTGAACTAGATAAATTAAAAAAGAAATTTATAACCTTATGTCAACAGTTTTAAACAATATACAAGGGTACAATAATACTTAATTTTTAATTTTTAACACATAAAGTATTTTGTTCTTGATGTTAGCTTCACAATGTAAGACAAAACTTTCATATTGTCAATAAAAACAGGACTTAGGCTTATATTTAAACTATTATACTAAATATTAAAAAACTAAATTACTTATTAAGGTTTTGCATTCTTTTTTACTGGTAGTTTTAATTCGTTCTAAGTTTAATTTTAAACCCACCTGAAGTAAAGACAGTTATGTAGTAAACAAATGCGTTTTTTTTTAAGTGTATTACTAAAGGCTACTCGCCAAATACTTAATCATTGAACAAAAAATGTGCAACCCCACTTAAAAAAGTCTAGACACACTCCTGGGATAACATGAAGAAAATATTATGTTCATAATCTTCGTAAGATATTTTGTTATGGTTTATAAAAAAGTTGTTAATCTCCAACAATACAGTTTCATTGTTGTCTGTGTTTAGATTTATAATTTAAAATTATCCTAATAGTATTAATAAAATTATTAACGATTTTTTAGCTATTGTTGCTCAAACATAAAAGCAGATGTATAAAGATTAAAGTTATAAAGCAGCTAAGATTTACAAAACAATATTATTTCTAACAGTTAAAAAACGATATACTTTTAGATAAAGTTTAGAATAAAATTTGTAAAAATTCATAACTTTTTTATCTTGTTTTCAAATTTTAATATTTTCTATTTAATATAGAATATTTTTCTAAAAAATTCCAAGTTTATTAATTTTTTTTCTTTTTGTTAAGGTATATCTTTCTTCTATTATACTTAAAAATTATATCATAATTGACTAGACTTTTTTAGTTCATACAAAAAGTAAAAGTAAATCATGCACAGCTATTTTTACTTAATTACAGTTTTTTCTATTAAAATATACTTTAAAAATGATAAAATATATATACGTGATGTATAACTTTGAGTGAGTATTGATTATGATTAAAGAAATAAAAAAAATACTTTTGTTTATCAAGCACAAAAAATTTAATAATGTGTTTGTAAAACTTATACTACTTCGTGGCTGTCATGTTTTAAAGGAGGCTAAATATTAAATATGACAACATTTTGTAACGAGTTTTAACACAAAATTTAATTAAGCAATTAAGTTTACATGATTTAAAATAGAATTAAAACATTAATTTATATGAAACGTTTTTATCTTACATGTGAAGCATTTTAGATAAAAAACATTTAATATAATATGTCAGTCGTGTCTAATTAGTTCTATATAGGTTTTTGATGTAATAACAAGCTAAAATATAACATAAGTATTTTAACTTTTAACATTTCTATCATACTAATGTTGTGAACTAAGAGAGAAAGTTTTTCAGAATAAATAAACAGTTTTCAAACATTTTTACAAATAGTTTATTACTCAAGATAATATTTAGAATAATAAAGTTGAATTAAAATAATATCAAAATTTGTATTTAATGCTTATTTTTGCATTATAATATAAATTTTATACCAAAAATAGACTATACAAATTTTAAAACCTTACTTTATAAATACAGTTGTTTTCAACGTTTCTTAAGTACTCATGCATCTAGATAGCTTTTTATTTTTTCATGTAAACAAAAAAGTAACATGTTTATCAAAGAGAAAACTAAAGTTTAAAAAGGTTGAGAAAAAATACGTAAAAAGTGAAATGCTTCATTAGGTAAACTAAAAAAAAGCTTTTAAAATAAAAGTTATATAAAATATATCTAAGTTTAGAGCTAATTTGAAAAAAGAGAAGATCTAAAGTTTCAATAGCCAATAAAGTATAATAAGTAGCGTAAAATGTTCATTTTAAGATTTCGTCAAAACTGGAAAACCTATAAATACACAAAAATCAAAGTTCATTTATGTTGGTTCCACACAGAAACGACCTCCCGCAAATAGTTTTCACAACTTTCCGCAATTCTGATTCGTTCACACGCTCATACACCTGCAGGTTTAAGTTTCCATGACAACGAGCAATACTACGAATTATGACATCACTCAACTGTGATTATCTATTTCTATATAAGTTATGATCAGCTATAAACCATTTGTGTAATTAAGATATTTCCAACTAAATTTTTCTAATTAAATTAAGCTTAGATGTCGGAGTATGCAATCTATAATCTATTAAAAAGGCAGATTTTTTAGAAAGCTGCTTAAAAAGTAAAATAATTAGTTTCAAATATTTGAGATTAAATTTGTACTAAAATTAAAAATTTATATTGAAATATTTAAATTAAATCAAATTATTGAACTATATAAATTTAAGCATTGTAAGAAACGCAAACAATTTTAATTACGTTGAATATTTTAAACGAAAAATAATCAAACTTTGTATAGTTTTTTTACTAAACTAATATCTTAAAAATATGTAGAGCTAAATACAAAATTTAATACAATTTTACTGCTTATCTTAAAACTTAAAAGTTACTTGAGTTATCGTAACAACGGTAACGTTTAATGATGTCATAGAGGGTGCGAAATTGTTAAAACTACTTCAAATTTCAATGTTTTAAATACCTTAATTAGTTGTCGTTGTTGTTAAAACTAAATATAAATTAGAATGGAGTAATAGATTATGACAGACAACAGTTTATAGCTCCTATGACATCAGTACTCATTTCCACTGCTTTTAGGTAGGTATTTACATAAGGCAACTGTTCTACTCGACGAGATAAAAAAAAATTCGGTCGCCGTCCAGAACAGTTAAAAATTTCCCATAGTGCCGCGTAGTTTTAAAATTGTACTGTAGAATAATGAAAAATGAAAATTGTCACAATAATTTTTAATAAATTTTTAACTTTTCAAGCACTACTGCATACAACTCAGCACGTTTTAAAGTATTTGTTATTAAAAAGTATCCCGAAAATTTATCCCTTTCTTACAATCTTAAATTAAATCTTTTAAACAAAATACCTAAACTTATAAACTATTGTAAACATTTTTTATGAAATCATGGTGCTTTCTTAGAAATATTTTTGTTCTAATTTTACTTTAAATAAAAAAAACTGTATTACCTAGACCAATGTGATTAATACAAACTTTATTTTATACTTTTAATTTGTCTTCCTTATTGAAGTTCTTTTAACTAAAAAAAAGTTGATACATGCATTAAAAAATGTAAACATTTTACATGTTCAATTTAACAAGTTTGTTAAAATAGCTGGATACTAATAAAACAAAACATAATTTAAAAAGTGAAAATACTTTTAGACTTCGATTGCTGTTTTTATTTAATCTCTTTGTTTTAGTGTAAAAACTTGAATTTAAAAAAAAAGAACAAACAAAAACTGCTATAGTTATTAATATACCTATACTTCTGTATGTTTATTATGATTTATATAAAAAAAAAATGCTTAAAATGACATGATATACTTTTTAAAACTTTTTTTTACTTAAAAAACAGACTTTTGATTAATTTATTTACTTTGAAATTGTTAGAATTTTAGTTGCAACATAAAATAATTTAGTTAAAAAACGAACTAAAATGAACTTTAAAGTTTAAAAAGTTATAGCTTTAATAGTTTTCAGATTATAATAATAACCTCAAAGTTTTACAAATAAAGTGTTTTAATTTTTTCCTAACACACTTAGCAATAACCACTCATTAAAAACCAAATATTTAAGTCTACTCTGTATGTATTCTTAAAGATTTTTACTACTTTGAATAGATTATTTTGACCTATGAAACTTAACAATTACTCCTACAGTGATGATGAGCACTTATAAACTCTCAGTTGTACTGAGAGAGATTAACGATAAAAAAAGCAGATTGGATAAAATAAATAATAACTTCATAAATGTCTTCAAATTCAAAAGAAAATAGTATATACTTAAATATTTTTAGTTTATTAATAAAAAATAGAAATATGTCTACTAAAAAAATATTATGTCGTTATGCCTAACAAAAGAAAAACTTAAATTTTTTTATCTGATATTAGTTTGTTGATTTTAATATTTAGAAAAGAATCGTTTTGCACGAAATGTTGAATAGAAATGTATTAATAAGAAATATGTAAATAAATAAGTAATGTGATTTTTTAGAGTATTGTATAAATCTTTATTGCCAAATGGAATACAAAACATCTAAAAAAAAACAAAAACTTCAAAATTGCCTTTAAAATGTAATTAAAACATATTAATAAACAATTATTTATATAGCGTTAAAAATCTAAAGATTTAGTAGTTTGTAGTAATACATTAGTACATACATACTTTGTGTTCACTAAAACTTGTAGACTAGCATACCTTAAAGATATGCACTACAAAATAACTTTCGTTAAAGCATTTAAAGTATTACTTATTAGAATTAACTTTATCAATGTTTATATTAATGTTTAATGTTTTATTATATATTCTTAAGGCTTTTAAAATTCTTCCGGGTTCTACAAATTTTTGCAATTTATATATTTTATTTCAAAGTTTTAGAGTATGTTAATTTGTAAGAAAATACTTAACGTATAAAAATCAATTAAGAGTAAAACTTAAATGAAGAAGAAACTAATTATCGTCCCATAACTAATTTCTTGACCCTCTGTGATGATTAATTACTTTAATAAACGTCATGCAAATGATAGATGCGTTTTGTCAAAGTTTTTTGACAAGTTTTAATGGCTGATTTTAATAGAAACCCGTCATAATTCCAACGAAGGATTCTGTTTACGTATTTAACTAGGAAAGTTTTAAAATCCCCAAAAGAAATATTAGTATTATCATTAAAGAACTGGAGTAGTTTTAGCAACCATTTATTTTATTTATTAATTTATTATTTATTAAATCTTTGTATTTTTTTAGTTTTAGCATGGTCGTAACACTTTTTTTTTTCTAAATTGTAAACAGTCTATTTTAACATAAAAGATTTACTTTACAGTTACATTAACTAACCTAGAATTAAAAAAAAAATTAAATTAGTTCTTGTAACTTATACAATTTAAAGTGATTGAAATTAGCACTACGTAAAAACATATATTTAAGCCAAATAAATTAATCAATTATGAATTAAAAAAAAAGCAAAGCTTTAAAAATTTATAAACCAAGTTTTTTAATAGACACTAAAATTTATGTCTTTACTTTCATTTAAAGTTAATAAAGCACCTTACAGCTACATCAACATTAAATTTTATTGTCCGTTTATAGTAAAAACAAAAATAACTTACATAATGTCCATGTATCACGTTTACAGCTGAATTGACAGTTTAACAAATACAGCTTTACACTGCTTAAAATTCATGAAACTTTTGAAACTGAATTAAAAGTAGAGCACTCCTTTTTTCGTACAAAATTCATGCTTCACAACAACTTTAACACTATAAAAAACGTTCTCTTGTTAAAAAAAATAAAATTATTTAAATTTAAATTTTTTATTTGAACTTCGGAGCTTGTCGTATTAAAAAAGAATATAATAAATCTTTAAAAAAGTTAAAACAACTTAACTACTGTGTGTTAAATTGTACCATAATTTGATTAGTCGTAAAAAAACTTTACTAACCTAGATTAACTGTGAATGGTTAGCGTTATTTAACATTGTAAACAAAGAGAAATTGTAACTTACATCAAAATAGAAAATTAGGTACTGTTTATTTTGGTAAGTCATGGTACTAACGTTATTTCGTAACAAATGTTCAATAATAAAAAATTAAAAAACCCTACTGTTTATCTAATGCCTAGTCTTTAGTCTATGAAAATGTATGCTAGTTATGTAAAACTGTTTTTTTATTATTTAGCATCATAACTAGCTTTTTTGAATTTTTTTAGCAAAGAAGACCTCTTTTAAATTATTTATTTGAAATAAAGTCTTACATCTAATGATAAAATTAACAATTTTAAGAGATTTAAAGAGATAAGATGAACTCAAAAACACTGTTTATTGTACTAATAATGTTTTTTCACAATTCACAGATCATTACAAATAGTTGAGTTTTTGAGTTTTTTTTACAAAACGTTTTTTTAACGTATATTTAAAATTTAAAACATTCGCATCTAATCTATTTAAGTGATTTTATAATTAAAGATTTTATTTTTAGTAGTTTGAGTAACGCAAAAAAAAAACTTTAACAAGTACCAAAATTAATATTTAATTGAACTTATAAAAAGTTTTGTTGTTTTGGTAATTGCTTAAACACATCAAGAAACAAAAAGAGAAAACTACTAAAAGTAATAAAACTTAAATTAATGGTATAATTAACCAAAACAGGCTGTTTTGTTAAAGAAAACTTTTATTTTGAAGCTCAAATATATTAGAGTGTGATGAGATAATATCAAAGTAAACATTAAATAAAATTATGTTAAAAATAAGTTAAAGCTTGACGTTAAATTATAAAACATTTTTTTGTAAATTTAAATAGTTTTCAAAATAAATAAATTATAATTACTTTTTTTTTTACTTACAGCTTTCTAAAACATTTTAGTTTAAGTGTATTAAAATAATATAATGTATATTATAATATACTTTAAAAAACTATTTTTTTTACAGTTTTCTCATTTTTACACTTTATTTTTGTAACTAAGAAGAATTTATATTCTGTTCTTTTCTATACACATATCCGACATACTAAATACGAACATAATATCCAATAGCGAACATTCAAAGGCTAACCGGATGTGATTGTCATGTAAGCTTTGATCACATGTAAGCTTGTCGAGTTAAATTGAAAGTTTAGTTTCTACAAAATGTTCTAATCATAGGCATAGCGTAAAGAACAGGAACAAAGTTTAGTAGTTTGTTTATCGTTAATCAAATATGTACAAACCAACAAAATTCAACGAATTTTCACAACATTCACTGAAAAGTTAATTTTGTAAATCACTTTGTTCAAAACCTTTTGTTATTCATTTCCTCGAGTTTAGAATTTATTGCGAATTTCCTCTAAAAATTTAATCAAAATCTATTAACAAGGTCAATTGACCTCTAAATAAGCTATTTTGTTTTGTAGAAAGTTGAAGGAAAGAGATCGATGTTTAGTTTAGGAAGTCAATTAACCTTTCAACAAAGTTACTTAAAGTCTATATATTTAATTGTGATAAAATACCACTAATCAAAGTTACACACATAGGTTGTTTTCAACTATTGAGTAAGTATTGAATTAATAAAAATATAGGTACTGCAACTTTTGTTTCAACTTAAACAAACTTTTATTACACTGCATTTCATTAAAGTTGCAAAGTTGCCTGTTAACTAAAAATTTAGTAAAATTAACCAATCACTAAAACTGAGCATTATTCGACTAAAACAATACAACAACAAATAAATCTTCTAAGTATTGCTTTTTAAAGACTTCTTATTTTATTATAACTTATCAAACGGATTTTTATATCCAAACATAAGTTTATTTAAAATATCGTTGTCGTACAACAAAATTTTCACATAAAATAAAGAAAAATTATACAAGTAAATTAGTTTTAGAGTTTTAATACTTGGTTTTACAAAATAAATTTTATGTTTACTTAAACTCAAAGACTAATAGTTTTAATTATTATATAAAACTTAAAGTCATTTTTGCCTTTTTTTTTACATATTTTTCAAAGTAGTACACAATCACATGAAAAAGTAAATTTATTCAAATATCGGAAAAAAAATTACAATAATGTTAGTTTGATAAACTGTTAAAAAAACATAAGTTTTTTATAAGTTCTTTAATTACTTTTATAAAAGATGTTTGCTTTTATAATAAAGTTCTTTTCAACCTTTTGATTTTTTTAAGTTGATATTTAATAGTTATACTACATCAGAACTATAAGGTGTAGTTTTAAATTTATATAAAACTGTAATCGATAAAAAAAGCAATTTTTTACTTAAAAAAACTTATAACTTTTTAAATACAGAGTATAACTTCTCAGAAAAGCATTATTGAACATTGAAGTATGTACTTTTTTTGTTAGAACAACCAAAAATACATAGGTTAAATAACTTAAAACTAATTAAAACTTTTTACTTTGTTGTTATTTTAATTCCAATCCTTTATAAGAAGTTAATAAATAAGTTTAAATGTATAGAAATATTTTAAAAGTAGTAAGCATTTGCGGTAACTTAACTGTAATAATTTTTATCGTTAGTAAATTTTTAATGAATTATAGTTGTTTCCTGCTTATGTTGTTAAAGTAATATTTTTTCTATCAAATTGTCTAAAAATTTTTGAAAAGCTTCAATATTTTTTGTGTTTTAAATTTTAATCAAGGTTAAGATTTTATGTCACAGTAAATAAATAAAAAAACTTTAAATAAAAATTAAAAAATGATTTTAAAAACACTAGTTTATTATTATTTTACTTATACCACTAAGAAGATTACTGGCAGCTGTAAAAATAAGAGTCAGCCAAAATTTTAGCGATTTTATCAATGTTTATTAGTGCTATAACTGTATAACTAAACTAAATAGTACAACTTGAAGTCTTTAAATTTTTATGATATACTATCAAACAAATAAAAGTTCGATATATAGTTACCGAAAAAATCATTATTAACAAAAATTTAAATATAAAAAAGCTTGAAACTAAAATTTTTGTTGTCAATAAAAAAGAAAAATTTATAAATACTACAGATTGACAAAATAGAATACGACTTAAGGTAAAAACCGAATTTACTTTATATATTAGTGATTAATCACAACTTTAACCAGTTTTCTTGGTATAGTTCTTTCTTAAAATAACTAAGATTAAATAAAACTTATTTTATATTTTAAAAGATAACTCATATATAAATATATATATATATATACATATATAGAATTAAGTTATTTAACTTAATAAATTAAATTTTTCACACTGAGCCCACCTTGAGGGCTTTATTATTAAATAAATAAAATAAATATAAATATAAATAAATTTATATATGAGATATCTTTTAGAATTAAAAATAAACGTTATTTAATCTTAGTTATTATCTATATTTATATGTATGTATATATGTATGTGTATGTATATATATATAGAATTAAGTTATTTAACTTGATAAATTAAATCTTTCACACTGAGCCCACCTTAAGGGCTTTATTAATAAAAAGGTTGATGAGTGCATAGGCACGAAACCCGAGTCCTTTGAGTTTTACATCTTTAAATAAACCTTTATATATATATATATATATATATATATATATATAGAATTAAGTTATTTAACTTAATAAATTAAATTTTTCGAACTGAGCCCACCTTGAGGGCTTTGTTAATAAAAAGTTTTATTCAAAGATGAAAAAACGAGAAGAACTCAAGTTTCGTGATTACTCACTCATCAGCTTCAAAACAAGTTTAAAATAAAGCACAAAACAAAATCACTAATGAAGGTAAAAAATTTTTTGCATAAATAGATTATGACGTAATTTTGAAACTATCAAAAATCGTGCAAAACGGCTTGTGCAAAAACATTGTCTGTTGGTAGATTAGTTTTTGCACAAGCCGTTTTGCACGATTTTTGATAGTTTCAAAATTACGTCATAATCTATTTATGCAAAAAATTTTTTACTTTCATTAGTGATTTTGTTTTGTGCTTTATTTTAAACTTGTTTTGAAGCTGATGAGTGAGTAATCACGAAACTTGAGTTCTTCTCGTTTTTTCATCTTTGAATAAAACTTTTTATATATATATATATATATATATATATATATATATATATATATATACGTATAAATATAAATTAAGATTACTTAATACAACTAATATGCGTGTTTTTAAAGCTTAGAGTCATATGCTGATGTTAGTATGATTGACACAAATTTCTTAACTTTTTTAAAATATACCGATGGTATCAAAACTGATATTAGGATTTATTTATTAAGTATATGTCAGCTAAAGAAGCTGTTTGATTTGATTATTAATCTGTTTAATTAAACCAAATTTATAGAAATTGATTTAATTAAAGTTTCTTGACTCATGCAAAATCATGTAAAATTTATTTCTAACGGTTTAAGATTTTAATGTAAACAAGCAAATAGTGAAAATTAAAGTATACTTTACTTATTGTATATTAAAATATATACACTTTAATGAAATATTTATATATAAACTGTCACCATATTTTAGTAACTTTTCATATTTAGTAACGTTCAAAATATTATAAACTGTTAAATGACAGACAACAACAAAGTTTAAATAATCATGTAATTATAATTGTAATAAATGTAACCACAGTATAACAATTTACAGCATGATCTGGCTAAGTATTTAATTTTTTTATATACCTAAGGTGGTTTTACTGAATTATGAAAAAAGTAAATTTCAATATAAATGATGTTAACTTATACCGCTCCATATTTATTGTTAAAGTTTCACAAACTCATTTAAAAACTTAACAACAGGATCTTAAGCTAAATCAATATGCTATACTTAGAATTATAAGTTGTCGAAGTAAACTTATATTTTTGAACCCATATACTCAAACTCAGTTTAAATACTGATGGGTTAGTTAAATTAATACAATTCCATACAGCTTCATTAATAGACAAAAAATGATAGTATTAATTAATAACATTATGTCATAGTAAACAGTACATATAAGGTCTTAATAATAACTAATTGAAAAAGTTACAGTAGCTTATTTATAATACTAAATAGCTTATTTTCATTAAAACCAAACGTAAGTATTAAAAAGTTTTATAAAAACCCATATTCTACTCAGAAAACGTAATCTAAGTTGTAACTCAAAACGTTGTATAAACATTAAAAAAAACCGAAGACAAATACAAGCAATATAAAAAATGCAAAACTCACGAAAATGCGCTTTTAAAAATCTAAACGTGATTTGTAACGAGTATTACTATAATTCGAAAAATATCTGGTCATAATCTTCGTAAGCTGTTTTGTTATGGTTTCAAACAAAAACAAACTTTGTTATTCTCCACCAGTTCGTATGATTGTTGTCTGTTATTAGTTTTAAAATTTAGATTTTAAAACTATCTAACAATTTATTGAACCCAGCTTTCGTTGTTATAGCCTTACAACTATACAGTAAAATTTAGAATTCAATGATAAAAATCCAAGCTAGATTGATTGCTCTTTTATTAGTTAGTTTAGCACAATAAAAAACTTTGAGAGAAAGTGAAAAACAATAACTTGAAATATTTTTGTGCAATCTACAACGGTGAAGGTCTTCAGTTTGGGATGTTTAGTGGTTTGTTTATTTTTTCTCACCAAATGTTTACTTAGCTTGAAAGTCAAACGAAAATATGGTAAACGCTTCCTGTTTGTTTTAAAACTGAAACTTCTACAGATAATTTTATTTTTACAGTAAATGTTTTATATAAAACCCTTTCAGTAAATACTAGAGTTATTACTTTTGCTTTAATATTTGTACATTTAAAATCAAAAAAAGTTAGACCAAATCATAACACTTAGTTTAATCTATTAAAATTTGTTTTTTTGTCTAATACTAATGACTGGCATAATTATGTTGAAACTTATAAAAAAGTTTTTGAGTATTACTTTGAATAACTTAATATTTTTTATACTTTGTTAGTTTTCGTTGTTTATATAAATCAAAAAAAAGAGCATATAATATTTAAAATTTACTTTAGTTTTTAAAAATATAAATTCCCGAGGTAAACTTATTATTAAAGACATAGTAATGTTTTTTATAATAAAAAGTTTCTTTAAAAAGTTTAAAAAGTGAAATAATAACAAAATTTACTAATAAATTTAGATAAACAGCTTAAAATTTAATCTCACTTTATGACAAGTTATTTTTTATCGAGCCAAAAATCAAAACTTTTTTTTAATTAAATTTTCAACAAAATTTTTTTTAAGTGCTCTAAATACTTTATTTTTTAAAACAATTTTTCTAAACTTAGTGCAACAAATAGAACTTCTCAATAAAGGTATGTATCAGAAAGTGTAAATATAATATTTGTTAACCATTTACAGTTTAAATACTAATTAAACGATTTAGATTACAGGAATTAAAATAAAATTAAAAATTTACTTAGTGCGAAACGTATTTATTTACATGTAATTCAATTTAGATAAAAAAGTAATTTAACATTACATCTGTGTCTAATTAGCTTTACTTAGGTTCTTTATTTAATTAAAAACTTAAATCTCACGTCTGTATTTCTTATTTAATGAAACATTTTTTTTATAAACTAGACTTACTTAAGCAACACAGTTATTTTGAATACTATAAAACTTATTTTATCTAGTAACATGTTTTTTTGATTTTAATATACATATTTTTTCCATAAGTTTGAGTTATAAAGTGTTTTTAGTTTGTAAAAAAACATTAATCAAGCTAAAAATTAAATATAAAAAACATTAAAACTAAAGTGTAATACAAAGCTACTATAACAATTAATTTTTTTTATTTTTTTTGGTCGATCAGTTTTTTTAAGTACTAGTTTAAACATACTGATACCCTCATATGTTTTAATAATCTATTATTATTCGAACTACAGTCACCTCTCGCGAGTATACGTTTCTTATGTCCACAGCAAAAGTGCGTAACTAAACGAGAAGTAGAAAATTTACCTACTATGTTGGTTGTTTTTTTTTAAACACGTTTGATTAAAGAAAGTTTAGAGACTTTCTTACTTTTTGATTACAAAAACAGTTTTCATAAAAGTTGTACTATTTCGTACCTATGTGTGAGAAGTTTTATAATAAAGTTTGTTTTTTTCTGAATAGTAAGCAAAGTTTTACTTTCACCTTGTTCCTTGCCCACCTAAGATGATACTTGTCTTGCATGAAATTAAATAACAATTTTTCTCTAATACCACTGTAAACAAGTTTAATATTTGGTAAGTAAGGGACAAACTAGCTAAAAATAAGAGATTTATTCAGTTTATTTTATACTTTATGCCATAAATAATTTAAGAAATAGAACATAGTACGTTTGAATAAAAAATATAAAGATGGGCTTAAATACCTTAAAGGTAAAGAGCAAAACCATAGAGTTCAATAGGTTTCTTACGGAAAGCACAAACTATAAATACAAAAATCTCAATTTTCTCCTCCTTAATTTATATGTTTCCTTCTATAATTGTCAAAATGTTTTGAAACAAAATTAGATTTAAAAACAACTTTTTTTATAGATTTTGATAACTGTAAAATGCGTAACTAAACGAGAGTACGTAACAAAACGAGTGCATAGGTTCGCGAGATGTGACGGTAATTTAATATATAATTTATATTAAAATATTTAAATTTAATCAAAATAGTGTAGTGTATAAAATTTAAGCATTGTTAGAAACGCAAACAATTTAAATTACGTTGAATATTTTAAACGAAAAATAATCAAACTTTGTATATTTTTTTACTAAACTTATATCTTAAAAATATGTAGAGCTAAACACAAAATTTAATACAATTTTACTGCTTATCTTAAAACTTAAAAGTTACTTGAGTTATCGTAACAACGGCAACGTTTAATGATGTCATAGAGGGTGCGAAGCTATTTAAACTACTTCAAATCTTAATATTTTATATACCTTAATTAGTTGTCATTGTTGTTAAAATTAAATATAAATTAGAATGGAATAATAGATTATGACAGACAACTGTATATAGCTCCTATAACATCAGTACACATTTCCACTGCTTTAAGGTAGGTATTTACATAAGGCAACTGTTCTAGTCGACGAGATAAAAAAAAATCGGTCGCCGTCTGGAACAATTAAAAATTTCCCATAGTGCCGCGTAGTTTTAAAATTTTACTGTAGAATAATGAAAAATGAAATTTGTCACAATAATTTTTAATAATTTTTTAATTTTTCAAGCACTACTGCATACAACTCAGCACGTTTTAAAGTATTTGTTATTAAAAAGCTTAACTCAGTATCCCGAAAATTCCTCCCTTTCTCACAATCTTAAATTAAATCTTTTAAACAAAATACATAAACTTATAAACTATTGTAAACATTTTTTATAAAATCATAGTGCTTTCTTAGAAATATTTTTGTTCTAATTTAACTTTAAATAAAACAAACTGTATTACCTAGACCATTGTGATTAATATAAACTTTTTTTTATACTTTTAATTTGTCTTCCTTATTGAAGTTCTTTTAACTAAAAAAAAGTTGATACATGCATTAAAAAATGTAAACATTTTACATGTTCAATTTCACAAGTTTGTTAAAATAGCTGGATATTAATAAAACAAAACATTATTTAAAAAGTGAAAATACTTTTAGACTTCGATTACTGTTTTTATTTAATCTCTTTGTTTTAGTGTAAAAACTTGAATTTAAACAAAGTTAACAAACAAAAACTGCTATAATTATTAATTTACCTATATTACTGTATGTTTATTATAATTTATATTTAAAAAAATGCTTAAAATGACATGATGTACTATTAAAACTTTTTTTACTTAAAAAAAAGACTTTTGATTAATTTATTTACTTTGAAATTGTTAGAATTTTAGTTGCAACATAAAATAACTTGGTTAAAAAACGAACTAAAATGGACCTTAAAGTTTAAAAAGTTATAGCTTTAGTAATTTTCAGATTATAATAGTAACCAAAAAGTTTTACAAATAAAATGTTTTAATTTTTTCGTAACACACTTAGCAATAACCACTAATTAAAGACCAAATCTTTAAGTCTACTCTGTATGTATTCTTAAAGATTTTTACTACTTTGAATAGATTATTTTGACCTATGAAACTTAACAATTACTCCTACAGTGATGATGAGCAATTATAAACTCTCAGTTGTACTGAGAAAGATTAACAATAAAAAAAGCAGATTGGATAAAATAAATTATAACTTCATAAATGTCTCTAAATTCAAAAGAAAATAATATATAATTAAATACTTTTAGTTTAATAAAAAAAATAGAAATATGTCTATTAAAAAGATATTATGTCATTATGCCTAACAAAAGAAAAACTTAAATTTTTTTATCTGATATTAGTTTGTTGATTTTAATATTTAGAAAAGAATCGTTTTGCACGAAATGTTGGATAGAAATGTATTAATAAGAAATATGTAAATAAATAAGTACAAAATATGATTTTTTTAGAAATTATAAAATTTTAAATTGTTATATTAATCTTTGTTGCCAAATGGAATACAAAACATCTAAAAAAAAAAAAAACTTCAAAATTGCCTTTAAAATGTAATTAAAACATATTAATAAACAATTATTTATATAGCATTAAAAATCTATAGATTTAGTAGTTTATAGTAATACATTAGTACATACATACTTTGTGTTCACTAAAACTTGTAGACTAACATACCTTAAAGATATGCACTTCAAAATAACTTTCGTTAAAGCATTTAAAGTATTACTTATTAGAATTAATTTTATCAATGTTTATATTAATGTTTAATGTTTTATTATATGTTCTTAAAATTTTTCCGGGTTCTACAAATTTTTGCAATTTAAATATTTTATTTCAAAGGTTTAGAGTATGTTAATTTATAAGAAAATACTTAACGTATAAAAACAATTAAGAGTAAAACTTAAATGAAGAAGAAACTAATTATTGTCCCATAACTAATTTCTTGACCCTCTGTGATGATTAATTACTTTAATAAACGTAATGCAAATGATTGATGCGTTTTGTCAAAGTTTTTTGACAACTTTCAATGGCTGATTTTAATAGAAACCCGTCATAACTCCAACGAAGGATTCTGTTTACGTATTTAACTAAGAAAGTTTTAAAATCCCCAAAAGAAATATTAGTATTATAATTAAAGAACTGGAGTAGTTTTAGCAACCATTTATTTTATTTATTATTTTCTTATTTATTAAATCTTTGTACTTTTTTAGTTTTAGCATGGTCGTAACACTTTTTTTTTTCTAAATTGTAAACAGTCTATTTTAACATAAAAAATTTACTTTACAGTTACATTAACTAACCTAGAATTAAAAAACAAATTAAATTGGTTCTTGTAACTTATACAATTCAAAGTGATTGAATTTAGCACTACGTAAAAACATATTTTTAAGCCAAATAAATTAATCAATTATAAATAAAAAAAAAAAAAGCTTTAAAAATTTATAAACTAAGTTTTTAATAGACACTAAAATTAATGTTTTACTTTCATTTAACGTGAATAAAGCACCTTACAGTTACATCAACATTAAACTTTATTGTCCGTTTATAGTAAAAACAAAAATAACTTACATAGAGTCCATGCATCACGTTTACAGCTGAATTGACAGTTTAACAAATACAGCTTTACACTGCTTAAAATCCATGAAACTTTTGAAACTGAATTATATTCACAGCACTCCTTCTTTCGTACAAAATTCATGCTTCACAACAACTTTAACACTATAAAAACGTATTCTAGTAAAAAAATAAAATTATTTAAAATGACATATTAAATTTATTATTTGAACTTCGGAGCTTGTCGTATTAAAAAATAGTTTAATAAGTCATTAAAAATGTTAAAACTACTTAACTACTGTGTGTTAAACTGTACCATAATTTAATTGATCGTAAAAAATCTTCACTAACCTAGATTAACTGTGAATGGTTACCGTTATTTAACATTGTAAACAAAGAGAAATTGTAACTTACATCGAAATAGAAAATTAGGTACTGTTTATTTTGAGTAGTAATGGTACTAACGTTATTTTTTAACAAATGTTCAACAATAAAAATTTATAAAACCTTTCTGTTTATCTAATGCCTAGTTTTTAGTCTATGAAAATGGATGCTAGTTATGTAAAATTGTTTTTTTTTTCAATTTACCATCATAACTAGCTTTTTTGAATATATTAAGTAAAGAAGACCTCATTTATATTATTTATTGGAAATAAAGTATAACATCTAATGATAAAATTAACAATTTTAAGAGACTTAAAGAGATAAAGTAAACTCAAAAAAACTGTTTATTGTACTAATAATGTATTGAGAATTAACAGATCATCACAAACATTTGAGTTTTTGTGTTTTTTTTTACAAAACGTTTGTTAAACGTATCTTTGTACATTTTAAACTTGTAAACAAGCTGTTTTGTTTAAGAAAAATTTTATTTTTCAGCTTAAATATATTAGAGTGTGATGAGATAATATCAAAGTAAACGTTGAATAAAATTATGTCAAAAATAAGTTAAAGCTTGACGTTAAACGATAAAACATTTTGTTGTAAATTTAAAGAGTCTTCAAAATAAATAAACTATAACAATTTTTTTTTATTACTTACAGCTTTGTAAAACATTTCAGTTCAAGTGTATTAAAATAGTATAATGTATATATATAATAATTAGTATAATCTCATTTTTACACTTTATTTTTGTAACTAAGAACAATTTCTATTCTGTTCTTTTCTATACATATATCCCACAAACGAAATACGAACATAATATTTAATACTTGAATATTTAAAGGCTAACCGGATGTAATTGTCATGTAAGCTTTGATCACATGTAAGCTTGTCAAATTAAATTGAAAGTTAAGTTTCTACAAAATGTTCTAATCATAGGCATAGCTTAAAGAACAGGAACAAAGTTTAGTAGTTTGTTCATCTCAAATCAAATATGTACAAACCAAAAAAATTCAACGAATTTTCACAACATTCACTGAAAAGTTAATTTTGTAAATCACTTTGTTCAAAACTTTTTGTTATTCATTTCCTCGAGTTAAGAATTTATTGCGAATTTCCTCTAAAAATTTAATCAAAATCTATTAACAAGGTCAATTGACCTCTAAATAAACCATTTTCTTTTGTAGAAAGTTGAAGGAAAGTGATCGATGTTTAGTTTAGGAAGTCAATTAACCTTTCAACAAAGTTATTTAAAGTCTATATATTTAATTGTGATAAAATACCACTAATCAAAGTTACACACATAGGTTGTTTTCAACTATTGAGTGAGTATTGAATTAATAAAAATATATGTACTACAACTTTTGTTTAAACTTTAATTAACTTTTATTACACTGCATTTCATTAAAGTTGCAAAGTTGCCTGTTAACTAAAAATTTAGTAAAATTAACCAATAACTAAAACTGAGCATAATTCGACTAAAACAATACAACAACAAATAAATCTTCTAAGTATTGCTTATTAAAGACTTCTTATTTTATAATAACTTATCGAACGGATTTTTATATACAAACATAAGTTTACTTAAAATATCGTTGTCGTACAACAAAATTTGCACATAAAATAAAGAAAAATTATACAAGTAAACTAGTTTTAGAGTTTTAATACTTGGTTTTACAAAATATATTTTATGTTTACTTAAACTCAAAGACTAATAGTTTTAATTACTATATAAAACTTAAAGTCATTTGCCTGTGAATTTTTTTTTTTACAAATTTTCATAGTAGTACACAATCACATGAAAAAGTAAATTTATTCAAATATCGGAAAAAAAAATTACAATAATGTTAGTTTGATAAACTTTCAAAAAAACATAAGCTTTTTATAAGTTTTTAATTACTTTTATAAAAGATGTTTGCTTTTATAATAAAGTTCTTTTCAACCTTTTGATTTTTTTAAGTTGATATTTAATAGTTATACTACATCAGAACTATAAGGTGTAGTTTTAAATTTATATAAAACTGTAATCGATAAAAAAAGCAATTTTTTACTTAAATAAACTTATAACTTTTTAAATACAGAGTATAACTTCTCAGAAAAGCATTATTTAACATTGAAGTATGTACTTTTTTTGTTAGAACAACCAAAACTACATAGTTTAAATAACTTAAAACTAAAAAAAAACTTTTTACTTTGTTGTTATTTTAATTCCAATCCTTTATAAGAAGTTAGTAAATAATTTTAAATGTATAGAAACATTTTAAAAGTAGTAAGCATTTGCGGTAACTTAACTGTAATAATTTTTATCGTTAGTAAATTTTTAATGAATTATAGTTGTTTCCTGCTTATGTTGTTAAAGTAATATTTTTTCTTTTAAATTGTCTAAAAATTTTTGAAAAGTTTCAATATTTTTTGTGTTTTAAATTTTAATCAAGGTTAAGATTTTATGTCACAGTAAAAAAATAAAAATACTCTAAATAAAAATTTAAAATGATTTTTAAAACATTAGTTTATTATTATTTTACTTATACCACTAAGAAGATTACTGGCAGCTGTAAAAATAAGAGTCAGCCAAAATTTTTGCGATTTTATCAATGTTTATTAGTGCTATTACTGTATAATTAAACTAAATAGTACGATTTGAGTTCTTTAAATTTTTATGATATACTATCAAACAAATAAAAGTTCGATATATAGTTACCGAAAAAAATCATTATTAACAAAAAATTAAATATAAAAAAGCTTGAAACTAAAATTTTTGTTGTCAATAAAAAAAATAAATTTATAAATACTACACATTGACAAAATAGAATACGACTTAAGGTAAAAACCGAATTTACTTTATATAATAGTGATTAATCATAACTTTAACCAATTTTCTTGGTATAGTTCTTTCTTCAAATAACTAAGATTAAATAAAATTTATTTTATATTTTAAAAGATAACTCATATATAAATTTAAGAACAGATCTACGGAGTCTATAAAATGTTAACACACATTAGAAAAAAAGCAGAAAAAAGCATGTATAATTATGTATAGTGTTTATCTAGGTAGTAACTATATCTAGGTATAGTTACTACCTAGATAAACACTATACATAATTTTACATGCTTTTTTCTGCTTTTTTTCTAATGTGTGTTAACATTTTATAGACTCCGTAGATCTGTTCTTAAATTTATTTGAGAGCAGTGAAACGCCGTTAGTTGAAATAAAGTTTTAGCACAAGAACATCTGTGATATACATTCCGATAAGCTTAGCTTATCAGGATCTCCAGGATTTAACGCCTTATAACGTTACATCTTATAACTCATATATATATATATATACATATACATATATAGAATTAAGTTATTTAATTTAATAAATAAAATTTTTCACACTGAGCCCACCTTAAGGGCTTTATTATTAGATAAATAAAATAAATATAAATATAAATAAATATATATATGAGATATCTTTTAGAATAAAAAACAAACGTTATTTTATCTTAGTTATTATATATTTCTATATGTGTATACATATATATATATATAGAATTAAGTTATTTAACTTGATAAATTAAATCTTTTACACTGAGCCCACCTTAAGGGCTTTATTAATAAAAAGGTTGATGAGTGCATAGGCACGAAACCCGAGTCCTTTGAGTTTTACATCTTTAAATAAACCTTTATATATATATATATACGTATTAATATAAATTAAGATTACTTAATACAACTATTATGCGTGTTTTTAAAGCTTAGAGTCATATGCTGATGTTAGTATGATTGACACAAATTTCTTAACCTTTTTAAAATATACCGATGGTATCAAAATTGATATTAGGATTTATTTATTAAGTATATGTCAGGTAAAGAAGCTGTTTGTTTTGATTATTAATCTGTTTAATTAAACCAAATTTATAGAAATTGATTTAATTAAAGTTTCTTGACTCATGCAAAATCATGTAAAAGATATTTCTAACGGTTTAAGATTTTAATGTAAACAAGCAAATAGTGAACATTAAAGTATACTTTACATATTGTATGTTAAAATATATGCACTTTAATGAAATATTTATATATAAACTGTCACCATATTTTAGTAACTTTTCATATTTAGTAACGTTCAAAATATTATAAACTGTTAAATGACAGACAACAACAAAGTTTAAATAATCATGTAATTATAATTGTAACAAATGTAACCACAGTATAACAATTTACAGCATGATCTGGCTAAGTATTTAATGTTTTTATATACCGAAGGTGGTTTTACTGAATTATGAAAATAGTAAATTTCAATATATATGATGTTAACTTATACCGCTCCATATATATTGTTAAAGTTTCACAAACTTATTTAAAAACTTAACAACAGGATCTTAAGCTAAATCAATATGCTATACTTAGAATTATAAGTTGTCGAAGTAAAATTATATTTTTGAACCCATATACTCAAACTCAGTTTAAATATTGATGGGTTAGTTAAACTAATACAATTCCATACAGCTTCATTAATAGACAAAAAATGTTAGTATTAATTAATAACATTATGTCATAGTAAACAGTACATATAAGGTTTTAATAATAACTAATTGAAAAAGTTACAGTAGCTTATTTATAATACTAAATAGCTTATTTTCATTAAAAACAAACCTAAGTATTAAAAAGTTTTATAAAAACCCATATTCTACTCAGAAAACGTAATCTAAGTTGTAATTCAAAAAGTTGTGTAAACATCAAAAAAAAAAACCAAAGACAAATACAAGCAATATAAAAAATGCAAAACTCACGAAAACGCGCTTTTAAAAATCTAAACGTGATTTGTAACGAGTATTACTATAATTCGAAAAATATCTGGTCATAATCTTCGTAAGCTGTTTTGTTATGGTTAAAAACAAAAACAAACTTTGTTATTATCCACCAATCCGTATCATTGTTTTCTGTTATCAGTTTTAAAACTTAAATTTTAAAAATAGTTAACAGTTTATTAAACTCAGCTTTTGTTGTTATAGCGTTACAACTATACAGTAAAATTTAAAATTCAATGATAAAAAACAAGATAGATTGATTACTCTTTTATTAGTTAGTTTAGCACAATAAAAATATTAGAGAGAAAGTGAAAAACAATAACTTGAAATATGTTTGTGCAATCTACAACAGTGAAGGTTTTCAGTTTGGGATGTTTAGTGGCTTGTTTATTTTTTTCTCACCAAATGTTTACTTAGCTTGAAAGTCAAACGAAACTACAATGAACGCTTCCTGTTTGTTTCAAAACCGAAGCTTCTATAAATAATTTTATTTTTACAGTAAATGTTTTATATAAAACCCTTTCAGTAAATACTAGAGTTATTACTTTTGCTTTAATATTTGTACATTTAAAATCAAAAAAAGTTAGAGCAAATCATAACACTTTGTTTAATCTATTAAAATTTGTTTTTTTGTCTAATACTAATGACTGGCATAATTATGTTGAAACTTATAAAAAAGTTTTTGAGTATCACTTTGAATAACTTAATATTTTTTATACTTAGTTAGTTTTCGTTGTTTATATAAATCAAAAAAAAAGCATATAATATTTAAAATTTGCTTTAGTTTTTAAAAATATAAACTCCCGCGGTAAACTTATTATTAAATACATAGTAATGTTTTTTATAATAAAAAGTTTCTTTAAAAAGTTTAAAAAGTGAAATAATAACAAAATTTACTAATAAATTTAGATAAACAGCTTAAAATTTAATCTGACTTTATGACAAGTTATTTTTTTTCGAGCCAAAAATCAAAATTTTTTTAAATTAAATTTTCAACAAATTTTTTTTTTAAATGTTCTAAATATTTTATTTTTCAAAACAATTTTTCTAAACTTAGTGCAACAAATAGAACTTCTCAATAAAGGTATGTATCAGAAAGTGTAAATATAATATTTGTTAACCATTTACAGTTTAAATACTAATTAAACGATTTAGATTACAGGATTTAAAATAAAATTAAAATTTTACTTAGTGCGAAACGTATTTATTTACATGTAATTCAATTTAGATAAAAAAGTAATTTAACATTACATCTGTGTCTAATTAGCTTTACTTAGGTTCTATATTTAATTAAAAACTAAAATCTCACGTTTGTATTTCTTATTTAATGAATTATTTTTTTAAAACTAGATTTACTTAAGCAACACAGTTGTTTTGAATACTATAAAACTTATTTTATCTAGTAACATGTTTTTTTGATTTTAATATACATATTTTTTCCATAAGTTTGAGTTATAAAGTGTTTTTAGTTTGTAAAAAAACATTAATCAAGCTAAAAATTAAATATAAAAAACATTAAAACAAAAGTGTAATACAAAGCTACTATAACAATTATTTTTTTTTATTTTTTTTGGTCGATCAGTTTTTTTAAGTACTAGTTTAAACATACTGATATCCTCATATGTTTTAATAATCTATTATTGTTCGAACTACAGTCACCTCTCGCGAGTATACGTTTCTTATGTCCACAGCAAAAGTGCGTAACTAAACGAGAAGTAGAAAATTTACCTACTATGTTGGTTGTTTTTTTTAAACACGTTTGATTAAAGAAAGTTTAGAGACTTTCCCACCTTTTGATTACAAAAAAAGTTTTCATAAAAGTTGTACTATTTTGTACCTATGTGTGAGAAGTTTTATATTAAATTTGGTTTTTTTTTAATTGGATTCAAAGTTTTTTTTTTCTACTTTGTTCCTTGCCCACCTAAGCTTTAACTTGTCTTGCATGAAATTAAATAACAATTTTTCTCTAGTACCATTGTAGACAAGTTTAACCTTTGGTAAGTAAGGAACAAACTAGCTAAAAATAAGAGATTTATTGAGTTGAATTTATACTTTATGCCATAAATAATTTAAGAAATAGAACATAGTATGTTTTAATAAAAGATATAAAGGTGGGCTTAAATACCTTTAAGGTAAAGAGCAAAGCCATAGAGTTCAATAGTTTTCTTATGGAAAGCACAAACTATAAAAGCAAAAATCTCAATTTTATTATATATTCCTTCTATATTTGTCAAAATACTTTGAAACAAAATTAGATTAAAAAAAAATCTTTTTTATAGATTTTGAGAACTGCTTAATGCGTAATAAACGAGTGTATAGGTTCGCGAGGTGTTACGGTAATACAGTTTATTGAGTTATTTTTAAGAATAAGTTAACTTACCTTTACTTATTTTTGTTTTCACGTGTTTGAGTTTTATGTACTTTTAATACAGAATTTATTATAAAAGTATATAAAACGATCATACGTAAAACCACTTCTAGTTTACCTTCTAAGAATTTTATCTTTAAAAAAAATCAAACAAATTAAAAAGTAAAAAATATATAAACTTTATTAAAAACTATTTTTGGTACATGTTTTTTTTAATGAAAGATATATAGTGTGACATGATGTAAAATATTTAGTTTATGTATTCATTAAGCTCTTATGCATTTTTTTTGAGTTAAAATATATCAAGCTTTGCACATCAAATAAACTTTAAAAGCAATAAATGACCGTGAAAGGTTCTTTTTCCAAGTTTCAATCGATTATAAATACACAAAAAATCAAAGTTTGTTTATGTTGGTTCCACATAGAAACGACCTCCCGCAAATAGTTTTCACAACTTTCCGCAATTCTGATTCGTTCACACGCTCATACACCTGCAGGTTTAAGTTGCCATGACAACGAACAATACTGTGAATTATGACATCACTCAACCATGATTAGCTACCATACACTTTTTTGCATCAAAATTTATGCATCGTTTGATTTGTAAAGAAAATTGAAACTCAATATGAGTAGCTGTAATGAAATTTATTTGAAACTTATTGCTTAAAACTCATTGCTTGTTATAGTTTGAAATTTAGCAGCTTTAAAATTTTCACTGGTTTTGTGTATAGAATAAAAAATAAAGGCAAACAGTATCAGTATAAGCAGTATAAGTATTTTATCACAAATCTACAATGATCTTTCAAGTTTGAATACAAGTATTTTTATACTTTACAAAATTATACTGCAGTTCTTCTTCATCGTTTAATTTTAGTTTTAAAAGGGTGTTCTTATTATTGCAGCTTTACTTATGCTCAATTTAACTACATTGTTTTTACTTGTAGAACATCAACTAAATTAAATCACAAAAAATACACTACGTAGTAATTTTATAACTGACGTTAAATTAGAAGGTTAAAGAGAAAAAATGTTTACACTTAACTAATAAAAGTTAAGTAGTTTATACATTAAAACATGTTGCAAGAAAAAAAAAAACAGTAAGCGATGAACATTAACAAAAATCAACTGATAATAATATTTAGTTTAAATAGTTTTAATAAACTGTTACATATTTTTGGTTTTAAATTAACTTCTAGTGTTTTATAGCTTGTATTTTTTTAAAAAACTTAGTATTTTTGTTTCTATTAATCAATTACATAAATCCTTTAAGTTCTAAAAATTTGATCTTTAAAAAAGTAAAAATAGAAACTAAGTAAAATATTTTTATACACTTTAATTTGTTCAGTTTTATTTGTAAAACCTACTTATCTAATGTTTTACAGTTTTTGTTATAATCATAGCATATATAAATAAAAATTTTAAAAATAGTTTAGAACATAGTCAGTTTAGATAAACTCATTTATTTTAATAAACAAGTTTAAAAAGAACCTTTGAAAAATTAAAACTTTTTAATTGATAATGTACTCAACATTTCTTTTCTATTAAATTAATAAGATATTAAACGTTTTTTCGATTTATTACGTTATAAGCGATTAAAAAATAATATTTAATATTCTAAATTCTAAATTTAAATTGATTTATGACAGTTTGTAACACTTTTTTGAATTGTCTTCAAGTTTCAGGATTTACTTTTTTTATAATTAAAATCTCAATTTAAGCCACTTGAAGCGATGTTGAGCAACAACAAGGTCTTAATCATGTTGAGAGAGAATGCCGATGTTGAAAAAAAGTTACTGAATTTCCCCAACTGTTCTCGATTTTGACAACTCAATGCACACTGCATGCCTAGAGCTTAATTGCAAAGTTTTTGTTGTTAGTAGTTGAGGTTTTACTTTCTAAGTTTCAAACTTTCTTTGAATATTAAAAGTAACTTATGCACTTTACATTGTTTTGAGTAGATAAGTTTGTTTATTTTTACGGAAAGTATGTTAAAAGAAAAGTTTACAATGGTATTTGTTTGATGTATGCGTTTTTATATGGTTGTTTTTCTAACCTTCAGCAGCAAAAAAACTTATGACTGAAAAATAAAACTTTTTTATATTTAATTTTAGTAAATATTTTAAAAACACTTAATCGAAAAACAGCTGTTTGACTAAAAAAATTACATAAATACATCAACAATCGAAAGTATTTAGTTTTATATTTTTCTAATCTAATTGTTAAGCGTATTCTAAGTGATTGATTGCAATCTAAACAAAGTTGTGAAGCCAATTCAAACATGCAAAGCTTAAATGTCACTCATCATTGAAAAAACTTGCGCAAACATGAAACTTCAAGTTTACTTCTCACCAGTAAAGTTTTCTTACAGCTCCAGTGTCGCCTTTTTCGTAGTCATTTCAGTTTTTCGTTTCAACGGGCTTATTGCCACTAATCAGCGTGGCGTCTCTACTCCTCAGAAGATGAATTTTAAAATAAAAACTCAAAATTTCAAAGATGAAAGGTTGTTGAAGATGAACACTTGAACTTGCTCGTATTTGTTTGCTTTTTTTGTTTGCGTCTTCTTAGGTTTCGGTCTTCAAATATTTGCTAATTGCTTAATGGAACGGCAATAAAGTGCTTGTTATAAAGCAATCAATATTTTTTCTCTCTGTAGCGATGTTGGCCAGGGCATCTACAGACCTCTTGGGTGGTCTGTTGGCTACCGTCAGCTGTTGCTAAGCTCCCTATGTTGCTGGTAAAACCATTAAACAGTTTTGAGCCATAATCGGATTTCGGTTAGCAGTAAGTGCGCAGATTGCTCGAACGGCGCATTTACTTTTTTAAAGCTTTTCAACCAAAAATTAGTCAAAACGACTGTTGATTGTTAGTTTTGTTTTGAGTTTGACATTTAGAACAATAAATTTTTTTGTTGATATTTTTTCAGTAGTCAACAAAGAAAAGATCAGCGCAATGCAAACAAAACCACCCCTGCAAGGTTCATACAAGGATAACACGGCTAAACGGTGTTGTGTTAATTCAGTTACGGTCGCAGCCTTTCTTTGGCCGCAAAATCAGGCTGGGCAGTTTCGTTTAAAAGCTGCCAGCAACCTTTAATTCGCAAAGTCCACAACGTCTGAACGAAAGAATTTCAATGCCGTCTTAGGAAAACAAAACGTTTAAACGCGAAGCGCGGTAGTGATTATCCTGCTGTCACAGGCTTTATGTTCGTTTTTTTCTTCTCGATGCTATCTTGTTTATATAGGTGGTTGCCGGTGTTGTGTAGGAGCGTGTGAAAAAGGCTGGTTCGAAGGAAAACAATCGTCGGGTTTGTATGAAATTGCCTGTCAGTGTTGTGACGTTTGGGCGTAATCAAATTAAACGAATTATGCCCATGTCAGAAGTGAGATTTGTGAGAAGAAATTATGCATATTTTTTATTGTTTTATGTAGAAAGTAGTGTTTTATTTGGTTAATTAGCTTTAAGTTGAAGGTTTGTAATAATTTAGATAAAAAACTAGTGTTATAATTATAGAAAATAACGAAGTGTGTTGAGTAAAAGACTAATTTTAATCTAATTTTTTAATAGCATATGGTATAAGTTAGAAAATGCTTAATTACAAGAAAGAACAACTTAAAAAGTAAAATCTCATTTCGAAAACATGTGTAAAAGCCTTAACTAGAAACTATTGTTTTTAAAATAGTTCGTTTGCTTGTTTACATACCAACTAGTTTATGTAAAACTATGAATTGCAGATTTTCAATTATTTTATTAAGTTTTTAATAAAACGATGAGACAATTAGAATAAAAGTTCAAAAAGTAAACAAAATACCTCTGAAGAAATTAAATTTGCATCTTATTTATTGTTTACGTGTCAGAAGAAGTCATTATGAGTGTGTTATGCAAGAGACAAAGTTGCCTCCTTTTAATTGCATTGATTTTCGGCTTAATGACAATTTCAAGTAAGTTTGTATTGGATTGTTGGAAAATAAAAACGTAGTGTGTTTTTTTAGAAAACCAAAAATTTACACAACTGTTTTTAGTTTAACTAAATAATATATTCCTTAAGAAATTTATTAAAAGTATGGTAATTTTTTACAATATACAATCGTTACTGTTTTTATGCACTCTTTCTTAATTAAGCAAAAGTTTGAAAAGTCTTACTCAAAAATAATATTAATTGCGAATTGTTTTTATAATAATACTCATTAAAACAAAGTTAAATTAGTTTGTTACTAAGTGTAAATAAAAATGAAATAGTTTATTACAAACCTTAATTAACAAATACGAGAAGAAAACGTTTAAAAATCGTATTTTATAATCACATTTTATGTAAGTATTTATTGTAGTTAAAAGCTTCAACTTTCTTCAACAAGGCGTTTTTATACAACAATTATTCAGCATTTAAAAGATAAGAAAACAATAACAATAAAACGAAGCTCGAAACCGGTTTTTCCTCAGCTGGGGAAAATTTCGCATTGCAAAGCTTAATGAATTATTTATGAAGCGAAGTAAATAGATTACAGAAAGCTACCGGCGGCTGTAACAATAAGAGAAAGCGTCAAACTTAGCGACCTTGTCACTGTGACTTTTCCTTTACGTTGCTTTTTAAACTGGAAGTTGGAAAGTTTTAAAATGTTTTTTGAACAAATGAAACTAAATTTCTGTCACAAACTAAACGAAATTTGTTTCTTTTATTAGTTTTTAGTCACAGCAGGAGAGTTTAAAAACTATAAATTTAGCTTTAAACTTAAAAAAAAAATAATTTTATGATGTTTAAAATGCTACTACTATTTTACTACTTAGTTTAAAAAATAATGTTTACAAATTTTAATATAACACAGAATTATTACCATAAGGCTTAAAATTAAAGGTAAATAATTTCTAGTTTAAACTAGGAACTATTTTTCTACGTTAATAGGTGTAGCCAATTAAAGCTAACACATACTGAAAATCATAATTTTCTGCACATCGCTATTTTGCCTAAAATAAGTCTTGATAATCAATATGAAAAGCAATACCACTAATGATGATAAAACTGGGGTTTGCATATTTTTGACAACCCTGTAATACAGTGTTTTTTTCACTTGATATCTTGTGCCACTGTCACAATGGTTCAAGAATTTTCGCAATGAAATATTTAGTCTAAGCCTTTAATTTTAGGTTTGAAAAAGTACATTTTTCACCACAAATGACAATTTCAATGTGCTGCAAAGTCGATTTAAATTTTGAAATTTTTTATTTTATATATTTATTTACAAGTATATTCACAACAACTTTTTGCCAATTTTCGTACTTACATTGATTTATTTTTTGAAAGTCCTCTAACCTTATGCGTTTTTACAATCTTTCAGCTAGAAGTGTTTACAACATGATTTTGATAAATCTCTGAATAAAAACACTATTAACTAGTAGTGGAATTTTTATATAGCAGTTAAACGCATGGACTAACATTCGTGTTTTAAGTAGCTCAGTGGGTGGTAAATTTTCACTAGGGATTCTAATTGCCTTGTTAATTTAACACAATTGAAACAGAGATGTTACCATGTAAACACTATTATAACTATTGATTGTCTTACTGAACAGCTTAAAATTTTTAAAAAACAACTAACCACGGAATAATCTTTGTCAACTTAATTGACTTCTGTGTAGAAATTTTTTTAAGTTTCACTTTAAGTTTAACTTCATTTCAATTATTTAATCGTTTTTTTTTCTAGAAAAAAAAAAAACAGATTACAACTAAACTATTGTTTACACTTTTCGGCTTAATTTTTCATTTATAATGTTTTATATCAAAGTTGATGTATACAAAGCTTACAAAGGCTTTATATTTAAATGAAATAAACTGCTGTTCGTAGTATAAATAAATTTGAAACATACTTTAATAAAAATATACTTAAATACATATTTATTATATAAATAAATTAAATGAAAATAAAAAAAAAGTCCTACTAAAAAATATACTTTTTAACTTTTTATAAGTCTGTTGCGTATTTATTGAACAAACTAGACGCTGCACCAAGCATCCTTATACTTCGACTACCGAGCTTTATTGATTAGATTGCAAACTCTAAGCAATTTAATTGGCAGCTGTAAACAGCCAGTCCCTTTAAAGAAGCTGTAATTGCTCGTGTACGATAAACACGAGAATCTGAAAACCCGCGAAGCCGCTTACCGAAACGCAGCGAGCCAACAACTTAATTGCATTTTCACTTGATCGCCTTAGAACTTTACAGCCGAAGGATTTCGACGCTTCGAGTTTCAAGCAAAACCGATTCGCTCCGTTTGCCAGGCGAAAGCGACTTCGGAGCGCAATTTCAACCAATAAACCGAGCAAACAAAGTTGCAATGTGGTCATGAGCAAACTTCAATACAAAATGCAGTTTAGGTGGTCAGTTTAAAAGGTTGCTCGTAAATTTCAAGCGTGTTTTTCATGTACAAACAAATGCAAGACAACTCCGCCCCTTTAAATTACGAGCGTGCAAATTGAAAACTACCGAATGTAAACTTGTTTTTTTTTCATAAGAAGCAATAAACAACATTGCAAAATAACCTTTGTCAACTTAATTGACTTGTGTCGGCCGTCGTTTGTTTTATTTTTATCACAAACTGTTTGCCACCAGGAAGTAGTTTGCAGCTGCCAGAACAAAACTACTTGAAGTTTGTGTAATACATGGAAAATAAACTTTCAATAAGTGTATCGTGCCAATACAGTTGACACTTGTAAAAAAATAAATATTAGTTCATTTTTTGGAAAACTTCCATTGAAAAAAGCACAATTTAAGAAAAAATATTAAAATTAGGTCATAATAAATGTTGTTTGTTTATTACAAACTTTTACATTGCTACGTCAAAAGCGTAACAATATTTTTCTTGTAAAGTTTGAAACATGCAAACACAAGTTTAATTGTTTTTTAACTAAACTGATACAGTTTAATAAAATTAAAACAAAATAGAATTCACCATAACTACTTGATAGAAGGAAGCTTTTATATATTGCATCAGAATATTGAAAATACAGTAAAAAATATTCGAAGGCTGTAATTTAGGCGCGAAAACTAATACGAGCGACACAATAGAATGAGGTCATTTCTTTCGCATCAACACTGTATTTACACTCCGAGGAGAAAACTTCCTCGTAAAGTTAACGGTCAAACACCCGAGGTGATTATTTGTACAAGCCGGGGGCCCCTTTTCACCACAACAGAGCCAATTTCATTCCGCTTCGAAAGTTCAATTTTTATCGAAAGGCAAACAAGATACAATAAATTTTCAGCCGCCGCGTCGCTGCTAATTGGCACGTTGCTAAACACGTCGGTAAATCGTCGGTGGGAAAGATCGAAACGATACCGTAAAAAAAGAAAAAAATTCACTCAAAGCGTAGACAGCCGTGTAATTACAATTAAAAGGGGCTTACCTCGCATAGAATTCCTGAACGTTCACTACATGTATTTTACTTTTAGTTTCATATTACCGTATTTCAAAAAAAAACCGTGGTTTTATAGAAGTAAAGCTATTGACGTTTTACAATAAAAGGTTGCTTTATTGAACGAGTGAAGTTTTTATTTTCATCGATGTCTAAGCAACTAAATATTTCATATAGATCTTGTTGTTTAAGTAGTTGTTGAATTATAGTAGTAAAACTTAAATAACTGATTTGAAATACATAGTTAACAACTAATGTTTATTTAATTTTAAAGGTTGTGATGAATGTAAGGAAACAACGGATAACAGAAAAATAGCTCCTGCATTTCTAGAAGAACCTCAAGGAGTTTATTACAAATCTTCAGCAGCGGTTAAACTTTCTTGTCAAGCCAAAGGTGTCCCAATACCCGAAATTTCCTGGCTCAAAAATGGAAGAAAACCCGACAATTGTTAGTATTTTGACTAGTTAAGGACTAATGCTTAAGTATAAATTGAACAGTTACAATTTTTTTTTTAAACATTTTTTGTATGTAAAAGTCAAATAAAAACAATTCCAAACAAAATAAATAGATACTAAATTTAAGGTTTAACTTTTATTTATAACACAGAAACCTTTATTTTTGCTGTGGTTATAGTTTTTACACTGAATTAAATGATTTTCTTGAGTTAACTATTTTACTTAAGTTAGATTTAACTTATAATTTTAACTTACAGTTAGAAGCATCACACCTTCCTTCAAATGTGAAGATGGAGTTGTAAGTTTTTTTATAAATATTAAATAATGAAAAATTATACACTTAAAAATTATTCAGGCAAAATCAACGTTGGACTTCAGTAATTTGTGGAATGAAGGCATCTCAAATGTTGGTGAATGGACTTGTGTGGCAAATAATAAATATGGATATATAAAAAGCAAACCTGCTAACGTCTACATTTCATGTTAGTAAAACATTTATAAAAAAATATCAAACTTTCTTAACATAACTTATACAAATCTTTTGTCACAAAAACAATCATACCAAACAGATTATTTTTTTTTATTTTAAACTCTTTTTATCGAGCTAAATGATTCAGCTTAATATTCTGTCATAATCTTCATACAATGACAGTAAATTTAAGTTTAGTTTGTAAATTTTAGAAACCCAACAAAATTAACAACGTTACCTTGGTATAAAGGGTGCTCAGTTTTGCTTAAAGCTTACTTTTATGATTATGAATTGCTGTCTCAGTAAAGTTATTGTTGACCGTTCAAGTTTTTAATGAAAGGTTTAGAATTTCATTCACATTCAAATTTTCGTTACGCCAGGGTAGCTTTTTTACAAGACAATACTTTTTGTTAGCTTTTATTGCCTGTAAAAATATTTAATTATTAGTCAATGGGCACTTTATTTCCTGAAATGAAAGTTAACATGTAGAAATGATTTTACGTAGCCACAAGCTTTGTTGTTAAACATGTTAAAATGAATTTGAAACTTTAGAAAGTTCACGCTGACAGTTTTTTATGTAGATTGATTTAAGTTAATTAAAAACAAGTTCGTTTGAATACAAACTTCCTTCAGATGTCTTTTTTTTTATTTACAAATGTTTTTAATTTTTAAATTACTTCAACCTGTTAAAAAAACGTTCAACAACTAAAAAAATTGTTTTATGTCAAGCGTGACATATCAGTAAAGCTAAAATAATATATTTTACAGTCAAAAAAATAATAAAACGTATCTTTAGTAGTTAGTTTTCTTTATATGAATGACCATAATACTTATTTAAAAAACTAATTTTTTTAAGTATAAATGTTTTATGATTTAATTAAATTAAATTTAAACCAATTAAGTTTAAGTAGAATAGTTATACTTAATTTTCAATTGTAAACAAAAACATTTCAGACCTTTACAAGTTTTTAAGCAAATGTTTTAACCTTTCAATTAAAATTGTATTTTAATTTAGTTTAATAATATAAAAAAATATTTTGTTTACAGATATTTTATCTGTAGTTTTATAAAGTATTAATTTCATTAAAAGCAAATTATAACTTTTTAATATACCACAATTCATTAATTGTTTTAAAAGATTCTTAACTTTTTGAGAAACTTTTTAGGCACTAAAATAGTTAAATTATTTTAGAACACAAGTAATCAGTCTTTTTTTATAATTTTTATTACCTTAAAAACAATCTAATTTAGTGATAGCTTTTGTATTGAAAGTAAAATAATAGATTGGTTTATTTTTCATATTGCTAACAATTCAACTTAAAAACATGTATATTATTCAAAGTTATCTAGTTAACTTAACGTTATTCCTTATTATAAAAACTATTCGTGTTGTAAGTTAGTGATTTCTTTTTACTTGCTTTCCTTCGCAACAAGCCAATGCCTGATAAAAGAGTTTGTTTTGCTTGAATCTTATGAACTTTAGCCCTTTGGCACGGCAGCAGTTTGGTAATTAGGCTAACAGCGTGGCATGAAACGAGTTTTTACAGTTGTTAGTAGTTGGCAGTTGACAACCGATTAATATAAAGCTTCTTTTAATTGGTTCCATTTACTACTCTATTTCTTTAAGTTTTTTTTTTAATTGGAACAGAATAAGAAACAGGCTTTTGAATCATATATTACATAGGAGAAAATAAATAGGTGTTTATTAATTTTTCGACCGGACTAAGAAGTTTTTTTTAAGTAGGATTTATATAAATATAAAAACTAATTAAAATTAGCTATAAGTTTTGTGTAACTAAATTATTTCAATTTAAATTTATTAGATGCAAACTGTTTTTTTTTTGTATTGGTAATATATTGTTGCACAAACTATTAACAAAATTAGTACTAGTATATAAAGTACTAAGATACTTTTGTTTCAAACATACCAATAAAAAGCTACAGATTAATTTTCATTAAATCTTTATTATTTTATGATCGTAGGCTATATAATCTTAAACGATTTTTATTTTGTTTGTTTTTATTCACATAGACATATTTTTTTTTTTAACTTAGTCTTAAATTTTCACTTAAGTTAAAAAATATAGTAGTTTAATTTAAAATTTTATTCACTTATTGTGATAATGCATACTAAATACGTAAAAAAAGCGATGGTAGTATGACCTTACTCTTTGTTAAACGGATGCTCTAACTGCATGTTTGTTGACGCTCATTAACTTAATTAAACTCTGTCAGTTTTTGAGTAAAATAAAATTAAAATGTTATGTACTAGGGTATAAATTTAATTTTTTAATTAAAACTTAGGACTAAAACGTTCGAACTACTGCTTAATATCATAACAGTTTACTTTACTTTTATTTCAACAGCAATTGTTTTTATTTTTTGACTTTACCGGATGTATCCAATTAAGTATTCTAGAGATAAATTTTACTGTAATTAAAACGAAACAATACGTTGTAGAAAACTCATTTAAAGTAAAATAATTTTTAATCAAATTATAATTGTAAAAACTCCCTTACCTCTCTACGGGAGTTATTACGTCATAAGTACTTTTTAGCTGGTTTTCTTTGATTTTCAAAAACCCTTTAAATATAAAGATTAGAACAGATAAAATCTATATAGTTTTGATGTATCAAGTTGATTTTTTGTAAATAACTATAAGTAACACAACAGTGATAAAACATTATTACTATTTTCACAATATTCAACGAATAAAATGTAGTGTTAAATATTTGAAAACTTTTCAAAACTGCTCTACGTCTGAAAACATAAGCAAAAATAATTTTTTAAAACTTATAGTTTTTGTATTTAAACTTTTCATAATTTGAAAGTTTTAAAGCTGTTTCTCTTGTTTAATCTTTGCAGTTTAATATATGTTTCATACAGTCAAATACATTTTTTTTCCTGTTCTAGATACACTTGTAAAATTTAAAACGAACAACTAATAAAACGTTTTTTATGAAACTACTTACCAAGTATTCTTTAAGATTATGAAATATTCGGATTAAAACGACTTATTAGCAAAATTATACCAGCTTTACAAATACGTTTCAATTTACCCGTATAAAAATTAATATTAGAACTAGATAAATATGATATAAAAAAATATCAAAGTTTTAACTGTCTATGTTTTTCATCATCTTGTATTTTGTTTATTACGTATAACTCCTACTAACTTTCGTTTACCTATTTATTATTTTTAGAAAAACAAAACATACAATTAACAATGCTAAAAAAATTTCAAACAAAGAATTTTCACTAAATTATAAGAAAAAATAAAAGCTTGACAAAATTGTGAAAACCTCATTGAACTGCACGAAATTTTTCGGTGCGCACGTGTCTATTAACAGAGTGCGATTAACACCCGATGAGTAATAAGCTGTTAATGTGTTAATAGTAAAGTTTGAATGATTCACCGTTATCAACCGAACTGTTAAGCTTAAAAGAAGAATGAACTCAAAAAAGAGCTGGGAAATAAATTGTGTATAAGCTTGAAATTCGCGTTTTAGTTTTAAAAACTTAACTCTCATTGAAGTATAAGTTTAAAAAAAGTATGAAAATAAAACAAGTAAACAAACATTAAATATGTTCATTGTAATTTTTTCTTCATTTTCTTGTTTAGTTTAAACTATTCGGAACTAAAATATTTATACATTAATACAAAAAACACTGTATAAGATTTTTTTTAAATGATATTTATAGTTTCATACTTGCTTTTGCTTGAAGATTAAATTGTAAGACTTTGAATAAAAATAGACTGTTATTAGCTGAAAAGAAATTACAAAAACCGATTTAAACTTTGTTTAATGCAAAGGTAAATACAGATAATTAAATTTTCTTTATAGTTTGCAAATATTAAAGTTCATTCAGTAGGTAGTTTAGATTTAATCATAAAGGTAAATATTCAATGAAAAAGTTAACTGGTTTTAAAAGGGTATAACAATTATCAGGACAGACGTTATCAATAGTTAAATCATAAATTTTTATCGATATTTGAAATGAATGGAAGTTTGCTTAGTTATTAGAAGAAATTAGTTTTTAGGGTTCTGATCTCAAACTTGGTATATTTTTTACTTAAATAGTTGAACAACTTACAAATGTGCAAAAAAGTAAAAATCCCGTTTTTTTTCAAAAATTGAATAACTGTGTATTTAAATTCATATTTTTTATTAACAAGTAAAAGTTTTTTAACTTGACTCCTAATCTTTTTTTTTCTTGTAGCACTATCAACATTTCTTTACCATTAAAGTAACTTCTCAAGCACCCAAAAGACAAAAAACTGATAACGAAATTAAAAAAAAAACTTTGTTTGAATTTAATGCTCAACATTATTCTTCTCAAGAAACTTTACTGTACCGCATAAAAGAAGCCAGCTTGCTACTTGAGCGTACAGTAGCTTAAAAAAGGACAAAAAATATTAAATGTTGTCTTTGTCAAAAACGTCACAAAAGACATCGTTTGTCCCTTAAGGTTAATAAAAAAAAGTGAGAATCTTGAACGTGGTCAATGGCAACCCCCCAAATTACAAACGAAAGGGGCGAAAGGGTGACCTTAGAGCTTGGAAAATATGGAGAAAACAAGAAAATTATTTTATAAGTGCCCACTCGAAAGCAAGATGCCTTCCCCGAAATTCTATTGTCCGCTCATTATTTGTCGTCGTTTCATTCATGTCGCGGTGATCTGCGAAAACTTTTTAATGATGACATGGGGGGCTTTGTGGGTGAGTTTTCTCTTTGCACGCAACCTAATGACTGGAGAGAGAGGGGGGTGATATTTTGTTGTGTTAAAAAATGCTTTCTCCCGTAGGCTTGTTTGTTTTGAATATCTTGGGACGTTTTAAACGTACTTCACGACTTTGTTGATTAAAGTATTAGTCAGTATTATTATATCTGGGTATGTGTATAGGCTTGCTTTAAATACCTTGAATACAAAACATTTTAAAAAGAATTGATAGTTTATCAAGCTAAAAAAACTGTTTTGTATATATAAGATATTTAAAGTTATAAATTAAAAATTGTAAAATCTTAGTGTTGTTATACTTTGCGAAAAAAGTCCACTTGTAAAATTATTTACACGAACACGAGCAGTTTTTTAATCATAAAAGTTTCCTTTGAAGTTGTTTACAGCGAAATTAGTCAATTTCGGCGTACAATTTTACTTGCAGTCGCCATGTATTTAACTACTCCTGTTGCAGTATCGGTTACAAAATAATGAAGCTATAACGAGCTCGGTAGCCACTTTCTCGAACCAATATAAATTATTGTACCATGAGTATGGCTTTACGAAAAACGATTAGCTAAACACCTTTTAGTTTGAAAAAAATATTTAGAGCTTCTCAGTTAACTAACAAAAATAATTCTTCTACAAAAATTTTTGAAATGATTAATTTATATTAGAATTAAAATAAGCAGGTGCTAAAACTTTTGTATGAGTAACAACTAGTAAATTAGTGTGACAAGTGTTATTATGACGCATATACTGCACAGATATCGAGAATTTCGTAGTCATGCCGTTTGATGTTGCTGCTTTGAAGGGAAATTCGGCCACTATACGGTGCAAGAAACCTGATGGACAGCCGGAACCACAAATCACGTGGTTTTATCAGAAATCAGAAGGTTCCAGGCAGGACCAAGTTCGGGATACAAGAAAAAAGGTATAAAAAATACAACAGTCTAATATAGACAAAAAATAATACTGATATTTTCATTAAAACTTTTAATCTACATTAAGGTAAAATATTTTACAGTTACTCCCAAGAGACAAATCAAGTCTGATAATATCTGATGTGAAACCTGAAGATAAAGGTTTATACACTTGTGTGGCGTCAAATTCAGCTGGTACCAGGAAAAGCATTGCTGCTCAACTAACTGTACAAGGTTTTTTTACTACTAGTAAATTTTAAGTAAAAATAATAAGTTTTATGTACCTACGCTGTGCTAAATTTTATAATCATATCCTTCTTAAGTTTAAAAATAGGTTAGCCTTCTATTTACCTTACATCGACTTTGTGCCAAAGTTTATTCTTAACTTCCATTCATCGGTTGAGGTTTAATTCTTAATCCTGATAATGCAGTTTGCAAAGCTAATAAAACCACAACACAATGCAAACATGAAAAGTGAAGTTGGCTGCCAACAAACGCTTTCAGATGCATTAAAAGATTTTTGAGTGGCCCGCTTGCAAACTTGAAAGTTTCTTATTCAGCAAGAAACAAACAAAAAGCTAATTGATCATGTGAAGTTTCTGAAATTTGAAAGAAACACACACATGATTTCGTGTCTTTTGAAGTCTCATAAAAAGCCAATAACATCACGGCAACTTTGTTTTTTTTTTTCCTTCTCAAGTAGATGCAGGCACTTTTAAGTTTTTCAGCTTAATTCCGTAAACTCTTTGACCCCGCCACAACGTTTCGAACATTTTTTCCTGTCATGTTTTTTGTTGTGCTGTCTTTGAAACGATTTTTTTTTGGTTTAAGAAGTGACAACTGAAAAAAATTATCAAAAAACTAAACATTTTAGTTCTGAACAGTTTTCACAACTTAAATTAGTATCAGTATTGTTTTAAGTATACATCAACTAAATTTTAAATTATAGCGATAAAGTGCTTGCGTAAAAAATCTGTATTCGCTCTTTATTTTTAGTTTCAATAAACATCTAAAATACTTAAGCCGTTAGAACAGTTAAATAGTATAAGTTTTTTAATGGACTTAAAACGAAATACTTAAAACCTACTATGCACGAAAAAATGCTATTTAAAATATTTTCTTACGCTGAAAATTCAACGATAAAAAATCAATTTTTACCATATGTCAAATACAAGCATTTTCGCTCATCTGAAATATCTTAATTATTTGATAGTTTAAAACCTATTTTCAGAAAATAAGTACACTTTGGTAATTGTTAACTTTTATATTAATAGTGATGATTATTTTATGTTATTGACGTCACAGAAATGCCTAACTTCACGGAAACTCCTGATGACGTGTCAGTTTACGAAGGAGAAAAAATTGTTGTAAAATGCAAGGCATCAGGAAACCCAAAACCATGGATTTCATGGTACAAGGGATCAAAAAGACTTCAAGATAATAGCAGGTTTGTGAAATTAATTTTTAGATATAACGCAATTTTAGTGATAAAATGACGTAGAGTTACAACTTAAATCCAAAAAAAAAACTATTGTTCTATCATTCAAGTTCAAGAAAAATTATTTTTTTTTAGAATTTCAAAGGTTTGTTAGTTTAAGTTTGTATTAATTACAGTTTTAATAATAAAATGACGTAGTTTAATTGACAAAAATTTAAGAAGAAAATGATTATGGTCTTTTTATTGAATAAATAGTATTTACTACTATTTTATAATTTATAACGAAAATTAAATATGATTTTAGATATGAAATACTACAAAATAAATTGGTTATAAAAAGTGCTCGAACAATTGACACTGGTAGTTACTCTTGTGTTGCGAAAAACAACCCTGGTACTAAAAAGATAGAATTCAATATTCAAGTTGAAGGTAAAAGTTAAAACAAATTTTAAGAAACCGTAAAAAAATCTAAACACTTTTTAACTGTTTAGTAATTAAACTTTTAAGAAAACATTATAGTACTGTAGAAAACATGTATTTTTGCAAAATACGTACAAAATAATTTTAAGCTTCGTATTTAAAGGGGCTTATTATTCATACAGTTAGTGCGTTGTAAATTTAGTCATAAAAATAAGTTTTTTAAAACTAAATTTGTTTGAACTTTCAGATCAACCAGGTGTTGTATTTTCTGAATTATCAGTCAATGAAGGTAGCAATATAAAAATTGATTGTCAAATTAAGGATAGTGGCGATTTGAAATGGAAACTTCCAAGAAGTAAGCAGATTAATAGATGCTTTTGTAAATAAGCTAGACTTAATGCTTTAATAATTAGACCTTTAATAATAATAAAATATATTTTTATTATAATTTTATAATAAAAAATGATAAAAATAATATTTTTACAGGGTTAACAGACTTGCAAAATCCTTACAAATCAAGATTTTTGGTATCAGAAGAAGGAGACAAACTTGAAATAAGAGATGTAAATTTAATAGATGCCGGGGAGTATAGATGTTTTGTTGGTGAAAAACAACACGGAATTAACCTGCATGTTACAGGTTCAAATACATTAGTATAAATTATTTTTTACGGTTTAATTGTATTGCTTTATGTTTTTTTTACTAACACATAAGAGTTTTATTTAGCTGAACAAATTATATAAGAGACAAGTTTAGTTGGTAAGCAAAATAGTTTTTACTTCTGAATTTTACTTGATTTCACTGTAAAAATAGGTTCAAATACAAGTCATTGTTTTCAATAGACTGCAAATAAGCAAAAACACAAAATTAAAACTGGATTTAAAATTTAAAAAATCTTTGAAGTACTTAAAATTTTAGTTGTATTAATTTTACAGCTTCATCAAGACCAGTGCCTCCCATTGTGACAAGCGCTTCTGGTGATACATTTAAATTTTTGGGAGAAATGGTCACTTTCAAGTGCTCTTACATGACCAGATCGCCCGAAACAGTCAAGGTTGAGTGGTTAAGGGACGGCAACCTCATGTCTGAATCTGCTTATGGGGGTCGGATCAGTTTCCATGACGACCCAAAAGAAAACAACTCCGGGCTAAAGATTTTTCAAACAAAGGTTAGAGATCAACATTTACTATGCACTCTCAGTCATCAGTATATATTGTTAAGTAAACAAAGTTTATTGATTTCGCCAGTAACCTTTAATACTATTTCAAACACACACTTTATTGTAACAAAAAGTTAACGCTGCTTTGAAGTTGTAAAAGAAATTGTTAACTGCTAAAATGTTAGTTCTATAAATGTATGAATGTGTTTTGCATATTTTTTTTATTTGTTTTGTAAAATAACTTGCGTAATATTCAACTTTAATAGTACTGTTAAGTCAAAAACTAAAAAATATTTCCTATTTGTGACAATTATTCGGAAAATCTGAGTTCCCTTAATTTTTAGAACATAACTTAAAGTTTTAAAAACAATTAGAACTAATTGAAATCAATACCACATGTAGAAAACTACAAAAGTAAAAATGTAATCTATTTTAAATATTATTACTATTTATAAACTAACAGTAATACCTTTTTATAACAGCAATCTGATAGCGGGCTTTATACGTGTGTTGTCTCAGACATAAATGGAAAAACTTCCTTTCCAATGAAACTCAAAGTTGCTTGTGAGTTTGTTGCTCATTAAATTAATTTGGTACAGTAGCAAATAAACAGTTAACAATAATATCACTACTACTTTGAATGTTTTATAAGTTGTAGTTTAACTTTTAGAAAACTAGTATATTTGTATTATTGTTTACATGATATTTCAAATTTAAACGTTTTATATAGACCACATCTCAAAAACAAACTTAAAACTCAAAAAATAAACAATGTATCTAAAGGTTTATTTATAAGGTTATTGTGGTAAAAAAAAAGGATTAGATACTCTAAAAAAAACAAGATTTTTAGAACTTGAATTGTCAGAAATTTTAATATTAGAACTTGAGTTGTTGTGCACCTGTATAAGTATATTAAAATATAAACTTAAAAATATTTTTTTGAGAAAAATTAATTGTGAAAATAAGAATAATAATAAAAAATGATAGTTTTATATTCAGCACTAGGAGATCAGTTTCAAGACACTTCGGACGCTGAAGAAAAGATTCCAAAAATTTCAGGTTACCCTGAATTAGTTTCATCAACAAGTGACTCATTAAAATTAAAGTGGAATCCTTCAATATTATCAGTTGATGATCAACCAGTTTATTTCGAACTTGCATACTTTCAGTGAGTCACGTTGATTGGTATTAGATGCTCCTTTGAGTATCATTAAGTTTTGATAACGAGTGCTTAAGATTACTTTCAGAGTAATTAAGATTTTATATGAGCTGCTGATATAACAAAAAAAAAAACTATCAAGAACTAGAGCTGTAATGACTATACCTGATCAAAATAATTAATTTATTACAAAACAACAAAAAAAAGTAAAATTAGTGCTACTGTAATTTGTCTAAGATTTTTATGTTTGTAATCAATCATAATTACTTTAATTGCTAAAAACAGCTGCTTTTTTGTTGAAAATCAAAGCTGTATTTGCTTTTCCATAATTAGTTGTTCTATTTAAAGTTAAAACTCTGTACTGTTTGAATAAAATTTGAATGATAGTTTAAAACAAAATTCGGCTAAGAAAAAAAACTTTTAGAAAAAAAACTTATAGCATTTCAATATTTTGATATTTCAAATCGACGTCGAGACAAAGCACATGTGTTTTTTAAGCTCGGTTTCAGTTTTGTGAAATTCAATAGAAAATTAGTCATGACATTTTGGCTGTTTCAGTGCCCAAATACAATATTTGTTTTGATAAAAATGTTTTGTTGGTATTCTATTAAAAAGCTCAGCGTCAGCCGATGCCAAACTGGAAGATTTTTATGACCTTTTTAACATTGTAGAGAGCGTACAGAAGTGAAATGAAAACAAACACAAAGCTTGTCTTTTTTGTACAAATTAAAGTTTACTTCTGTGTTTGCAAAGTATTATCTACTTCAGAAAGTAATCTTGGCAAACGTGACCAAAATAAAAAGCATTTAAACGTAATGATAAAGCTTGTTTTTGATTAAGCTTTTAAAGTGAGTATAAATATTAAGAATCACAACCTTCTGATATTAGATAAAATACTTGATTTTTTCGTTTAAATTATTTAAAACAAAATATGTTATTTTCAGGATAGGACAAAAGTTAAAAGAATGGAATGTGATGCCAAGAACACTTTCTACTGAAGTTGAAATAAATAGACTTCAACCATCAAAACCATGTTATATAAAATTACAAGCTTTTAATGACTATGGAGCAAGTCAAACATCAATTGTACCAATTGCCTACTACACACAAGGTTAATTACTTTTAGAAGTTTAGATAACTTTCTTTAAACTTTTGTGCAAACAAATTATTTATTATAGTTTCAAAGGTTAACGTGTGTTTAATGACCTAATGTTGTAAAAACTATTAACCGTATTATTTCTTAACTTTGGTGTTTGAGCTACATAGATTTTGAACATGGTTTGATAAGAAATTTGAGGAATTTCAGCCAAAAATTAATAAATTTTTCCCAGCTTTGCAATTTTTTCAAATGAATACCTCAACATTAACCTAAAAGCTTAGGTTAAATCCTGGTGTTTACTAAGCTTACACACATGTGGAAAACTAAAGTTCAGTCGACACCAACTTTGCCGCCTTCTATTGTTAAACTACATATAAAAGATAAAGTATTAATTTTTTGACCTTTTTCGAATTCAAAAGCTGATGAAAATAATATTTTTCCCATACTTTATCAACTTACGACATTAGACACAAGATTTTTAAGTTATTTGTAACTTTAGTTTAAATAAGCGTTAATGATGCTAACAATTAACAGTTACATTTTTTTATAAAACCACGCAGAGTTTCAAGCAATCTTTGAAGTGTTTGTTCTGTTTGCTTTGATTCCTTTCTTTATCTAAGCAAACTCTTGAGTGGTGCTTCAACTGCTGTACTTAATCCGTAGTTACACACTCAGCGTTAAATTATATAAAATGATTAAATAAAGCTTCTTTAACAAGCTTAAAGTTTCTCCACCATGTTTCTATAAAAATTTTTTCAAACTGCTGTTTCTACAGAAATTGAAGTTGTCAACACGACTGCAAAAGAAGAATCGTCGATAACAAAAGTTGAAAAACTAGAGGCGTCGCTCGTCTACACGTCCAAGCGGCAGTTCTTGCAGGTCAGCTGGCAGGCGAAAGATGGCTCGTGCGGTGAAACTGACGGATTTCAAATCAGGTCTTATTTGTTCAATGGGGTGAACGGCGAAGTCGTTCTCGACAACGTGCCTTGCAGTCAAAGGTAAGTTCAGGAAAGATTAAGTAGTTGTAAAAAAATGCTAAAAAAAAACAGCAAAAAAGCAGTTGCCTAAGTAAACTTAGAAAAAAAATCAATAAGTTATTTCTTTTACAAAACAGTAAAACAAACTTAATTAGGTCAAATGTATATTTAAACAAGGTATATTAAAAGCAAGTAGCATATTTTTTGTAAAAAAAACAAAAATTTAAAATGTGAAAGGAAATATTTAAAATGATGATCGATTGTCATCACATGTACTTTATTTACAGGATATACAACCTACCTACTGCACATGGCTTCAGTTATGCTGTTGAAATTTTGTCTTATACTAACGATTTTGTGGACAAAACAGGAATTTTAGCAACAATTTCGTCTGAATTACAAGGTTAAATAACTTTAATAAAACTTTTTAAAACAGTAAACAACTAGTATTTATAAAGTATTTTTTAATATGAGATAAGGATATTAATAAAAAAAGTTAGAAGTTTTACCAAAAAAAAAACAATACTAAATTTAGGAAGATGTAAATAAATAGAAACGAAAAAACCAAACTTATAATTTTCAATGTTATTATAGTCAACATTCTTCAACCAATCGATATAAGAGACCACCAAAAAAGCGATGATGGTTTAGAAGTAATTTGGGGTCTTCCCCATTTACAAAAACATTTCAATGACGTCATTGACTATTACGTCATTACTTGCAAGGGGGAAAAGAAGACTGAAGTTTTGTATGTTGAAGCTGAAGAACTTTCTCAACAAGCTGAAACTAACGTGACTTCAACTTGTTCGAGCTTTGGTTTTAATGAAGTGAAGGAAGTAAAATTAGAATTTGTAACAAAACTAGGAGGTGGTCCGTCTTCAAAAGCTTCGTTTGTTGGTTAGTTTTTAAAGAGAAAAGCTCGTTGTTTACAATTTCGGTGTTTGTTATTAGTACAAGCGCAGAGTTCGAGTTTTAGGCTTGTATCAAAATACACGCTCTATTTGTTTCCAATTTTCTCTATCGTTATTTACAAAACTCTACTTTCAGCAGCAGAAAACAAAAATGAAGGAGAAGTGGTTACAGTATCAACAACAACAACGACAACGGAAAATCCTGAAAGCAGCACTATGCCCCCACAACAAGATTTTTGGACAACCACCACGGGTTATATTGTGATGGCCTGTGTTGGATTGCTACTGATTGTAGCAATCATTGTATTTTTTTATGTACGTCGAAGAAAAAACCTCAAGTCTATGAATAGACCCAGTAAGTATATTAAAATATTTAATATTAATATTTTATAAAGTTTACTTTGTAAAGTTTGTTTTTATATAAAGTTGTCGATAAAATTTTACATAAGGTTTTATGCTGTTTTTTTTTAATCTCAATTTTTTTTCTATTCAAACAATTTTGTTTTGAAACAATTTTTATTCTTTATTATGATACTTAATTTAATTTGGTATTTACAAAAACATATATTAAAAACCTAAAAACCGTAAAACAACCAAGTGTGTTTGTTTAGTTTCTTATTTAACTATTTTAGTAGTAAGAAATATTTTCAGTTTTTCTACTTTTAATGGCTTTCAAAAAAAGAATTATAAACGCTTATGCAACTTTGTCAAGCAAGTTTAAAAGAGTGTGGCTTACCGATATAACAAAAAGAGAATCACGCGAAGTTAGACAACTTGGCTTGAGTTTAGTTCGCCGCATCCGTGTTGTCAATTGACGTCAAGTCGCAAACTGCCTGTCAACTGTGAATCTTACAACATTGTATTTGCAAGCCAAATGATGTTTATTCCATTTAAATATAGATTTTCTATTACACCCCTATTGATTGTTTGATTGTCAAATAAACTCTGTTAAGCATTTATAGCCAATACAGTGCTTATGTATTACTGTTGATAGGCACTATTAGCTAAGTTTATAAATTTGATAGTCATTGTTTTTGTATATGAGTATTTTTCTATGAAACATTGTGGTAACTAAATTTACAAAATACTTAAAATTTTTAATCAAAATTAAAGAGAACAAAATATGAAAAAAAAAATTTCAAAAAATAACTTAAAAATTGTTTATAACAAAACAGTTTTCAACTATAACAGGTAGTCACAGATACAATCCACCTTTACACCAGTTTGATATGGGTATCCTTGACAAGCCCCTACCTTCCCCTAATAACCAAACAAACTACTCTAAAATGGGTGATCGTGTTATTGGTAACGGTGGTGAAAGTGTTTATATTTCACCTTCCGGAATTTCCCCAAATAACTACAACAATATGAAGATGAGTGCTTCTTACCAACAATCAAGGTATTCTTTTCACTAAATGTTTAGACAATATCATAATAAGAGCTGATCATAATTAATTTTATTTAACTAAAACAGTCTACCTACACTAAACAAACTAGTACTTTACTTAATAAAAACAGTACTAATGAATAGTTAAAAGGATATACTGTATTTGCGAAGATACAATTTGACCTTTAGGCTTAAATTCAAAAGTTTACTATAAGGTCATTCTAAAACACTATCTATTTCATTAATGATTCTGATTAAACCATAACTCATACTTTAATACTTTTATAGAGGAGGATCAGTAAGTGATACACTTCAGCAATCTCCTGTTTATTTATATATGAATGGAAATAATACAACTTTCAATCAGCAAAATTACTCAACACAACCTCGAATGTAAGTTGTAAAAGGGGATAATTTCTGTTTTTTGTAGAGTTACAAGCCTAAAAGAAACTAGTTTTTAGACCTTTTAATTGCTGTTTAAAAAATTAGTCGTAAAAAATATGTTTCTTGCAATTAAATAAAATTAAATGTGATTAGTTTGAAAATAATCTGGCCTCAATAGTTTGTAGCACCTACCATAGCAGTTTTTTTAGACTTAGATACAATCTTAAGATTCACATAACTTAGTTGGAAAATATAGAATAAAATGAATACACAGCTGTGATAACTAGTAGATACATATATATAAATGTATATTTATAATATAAAAAACAACTAATTTTCAAATCGTTTACTTAGTTTCAATGCTTTAAGCAATCCTCAGAACGAAATAAAGAACAAAGTAAGATTTTCAAAGTATCACATAAAATAACACATCGTGACGTTTCAACTAAAATTGAATAATTTTAGTTAGCCTATTTTAAAAACAACTTATGTACAAGTTAACTTATTTTTGCTTTGTTTGTTATTGTTTTTGGAATAATTTTGTTGTTAATTTTTTTGTTATTATTTAGTGGTTTTTGGTTATAAATGTGTATGTACATAACTTAGATAATATTTCTAATTTGTTGTAAAATTTTAAGTTGTCTTTGTGTTACTTTTTTTTTATACTTGCTTACTAAGATTTTCTTTCAAACTAACCTTTCGTTTTTAGCCCGCAAGAAACGGTTTCAAACCAGCATTACAAAAAAGCACCGCCCAGTCCGCAGTTGTCACAGAAGACCAGTCAGCTGTAAGTTTGTAAAAATCGTTGTAACTATTACTAGAAACAATGTATAACTTTAGAAAAATGAAAAGAAACTTGGTTTAGTTTAAAAGTTTTTGTTTTAATGAAGATTAAATGAACTTATGTTAAAATAAGCCTAGTTTTGACGTGAGGTCTATTTTATATTATATTTTGGTTTTGTTTTATTCTGAAGAAAGATGAAACTAATCCGTTAAAATAATAATTATTTTAAACATTTATTTAATATTATCTGACATTTATTATCTGACATTTTTGCACGAAAATAACATTTAAAAGTACTATTTCGTTAGAATTTTATTACAGCAACAAAATATTTAATTCATCGTTAAAGTTTTATGGTTAAAAACAGTATTTAAATTAGTTGCTATGTTTACGTAGAAAACTGTTTACAACTAATAGCTGCGCTGTGTCAAGTATAAAGTGTTTAAAAATTTTAAAACTGTTTAAGAAATATCTGTAAATGAAATTTAAACTTTATCTTTTAGAAGTCTGAGTAGTGGAAGCATGCTACATTCTGCCGGCGGAAGATCTTCTAATTCAGGCCAGCAGAGAAAAACAAATTATCCAGAAGACATTTCACCTCAACAACAAATTAATTTACCAAATTCGCAATCAGCTTTTAATAACAGCAGTAACCTATTATCCTTCCAAAATCAAGAACGATATCAAAATTACACAAATCACAGGTATGTATAGTTTTATCTAGTGATTAACAATTTTTTAATTTCTTATTTCGCCTAAAGACTTTAAATCTGTGGCTCTCAACCTTTTTTCATATATGTTATTTTTTATAAAACGTAGTTACCAAATTTAGCCCAAAAATAAAAAAAACTGTTTCTCAAATTTCAATAGAAACTTAGAAATTTTAAGTTTTTGAACGGACAAATCCTGACATTTGCTAATATTTGGTTAATTTTACTATAAGTTTACTGAAACTAAGACGACAAAAACCAAATTCAATTAGAATCCTTGTTTCATAAAACTACCAAAACATTTATTGTGAGAAACTTAACCCCTTTAAACAAGGAAATTTACTCCAGGTTAAGAATCGCTGCTTGTAATAAAAGATAAAATTAAGAGTTTTGAACGTTTCTGTGGCTTAAAGCAGTCAATTTAACTTTTAGGCGCCAAGGAGATTATCAAAACAATCAACCAATTTTAGTTGCAAGTGCCTCAGCTATAAATTCTAACATGAATGTTCCACAAAGAATACCTCGTAAGTTTATAAAAGTTGTTTTATAAGGTTATTTTTTATTACCAGTAAATATATTTTTCAGCCAAAAGTGTATCTATGATGAACTCACTCGGAGGACAAAACGTCGTTTCCATGACAACTGACGACCAATACGCTTCTTCAGGTGAAGAATCATTTGACATGCCGTCTGCATCTCAGGTGGGAGTAGCGCCACCTAGCAACCATCACTACAACCACCGTAGCAACCAACAGGGTCAATTTCATCTAGCAACCGTGGAAGAAGTAGCAACAGCAAGCAATCGTATCCATGACAACGACCCGTTGCTAGAAAATCCCCATCAAAACCACCAACAAATACAACAAAACCGTAACCATCAAAGACGTCCAAATCACGGAAGCGCGACGAATTCTTCTGTGACGTCATACAACCATCACACGGGCGACAGTGGAATGAGTGCTGGTCAGGCTAGCAACGAGCATAGCAGCGTTCGTAGTGACGTACCACGTGACCACGTACCTGCGTTTATAGATGAAAAATTTGTTGGGTCGCCACAAATGAGTTCAGTATCTGTTCATAGCGGATACAACAGCACAGCTTCGAGTTGTTGGCAGTTTCAGCAGCCGAAAACAAGAAATCATCCAGCAAATCAAGTGATTCCTGAAGAACCTGACTGCGAAAAACTAATTCACAGTAAGTTGTTACATTAAACTTGTTTTTGAAAAATATTTTTTTTGTATATTCTAAGGAAAATATTTTTTTAGACCGTTTCATTGTTGTACCATTTTTATATGCTGTAGTATTAGTTAATGAAGGCAAAAGTTAAAGATTTACCGATTTTTGTTTTTACTTTCTATGAACAAAAACTTTTCCAATATGTCAGTAGTATCTAGTAATTAACTAATTGAGTTACAAAAAATGTTTAAAAAGCCTTTAATAAATTTTGACTAAGTTTAGTTGTAAAAAGATATTGTTGTAAAAATTATTTTTTGTTTTAAAGCATAACCTTAACGTATAAAATTATAAAGTTTATTTCATGTAAACTTTAACTTAGAAATTTAATGAAGATAGGAGAACTTTTAGTTTTCAAAGTTACATCTCTTGTCACACGAACAATTTATATTAATTTATGCATTTTTTTTATACTTGCTCAATACTTTTAAAACAAAGACAAACATACAGATACAAACCATCATGGTAACTACCACAACACGGCGCAAAAGAGTCAGTTGGGTTGCTTAGCAACAGGAACAGCCCCTGTAAGACTTCCTTCACGTCAGGTCCATTATTTAACTTCACCCGTCGAAGTTTCTACCTCAGATTTCTACAGCGATCAAAGTCAATGAAGAGATAACATTTATATAAATGATCTTTTATCTTTAAAAGTTCGACTGTTTACTGTAGCTTATATACTTTACCGACTAAAAAAATTGAATTAAAAAAAGTCAAAGTTATCAAAAAAAAAAGATACTTTTGATGTAGTTTATTTATGATTTCTAAATTCATTTAATTAATATTTTTTAACCAATGGACAATGTGAACAAAAATAACACTCTGTGTACCGTTTCAAAAAGTTTGGTCTACAAACTGAAATAGCTTAATTTCAAGACTAATATATAATCTTAAGTAGAATTATATTTTGTAGCAAAAGAAATGGTGTTTATAATTAAAAAGTATTTTAATATCTTCTGTGGTATTTTATACGTTCAAGTTTATTGAATATTTTGAATTTTATTGAATAACTTCTATTTACTATACATAAAATACCTATATTTATATATAGAAGTATAACTATACTAATTTTGTCATCAATCATTTTTGTCGTTTTTTGTGAATGTACTGTTATTTTTTCTTTAAATTTTTAGGAAAATTTTGTGTATTAAACTGATTGCTTTTAAAATATTCCTTAGTTGTTTTAGTTTGTTTCTTTTTGCTGAAAGAATAAATATTGTTAGAAATTAATTATTCTAAGAAGATTTATTTTCTTGCTAAAGTAAGTCTGAGTATTGTTGTTTTGTTTAAATTCAACTTATTATTAAAAAAACATGCTTGATAATTACAAGTGTTAAACTGAACACGAGCAAGTAGTTATTTAAAATAAACAACTATTACATAATATGACCGTTTAAATATTTAATACTTTATAACATAAAGTAATCAAATTACATCTTTTAGATACATCTTTTATTAAAGTTTTTCTTTTTAATAAGCTTTTTTACTTATTGACACAAAGTATTATAAATTACAGAATAGCCAACTAAGTTAACTTAATTTTTATTTTTTTTATAAATTTACGAAAACAACCAAAACAAAAAGTTAAATATACAGTTGTGTGTTTTTTTAAAAGTTCGATTAATGAATTCTTAAAAATATATAGTTTCATAAAATTTAGTACAAATACATCGAAGAAAAATTAATAGTGCTAAAAATTCATATTAATTTGGTATAAATTTACTTATTGAAAATTCATATACACCAACTTAATTTAGTTTCAACAAGTGAATAAAAAATCAATTATTTATACTATATATATATGTATTTTTACTAAAATAGTATGTACTTTTAGCACTGTTTTTTTTCCTTCAATATATTTATACTAATTCTTAAGAAACTATATATCTTTAAGAATTCATAACTAAAAATAAGAAAACTAACATTAATTTAAAATATTTTTTTTCAAGGTAAACTAATGTTAGTTGTTATTATTTTTATGCATATGTTTACAATTTTTTCTCAATAAAGAGCATTAAAAAACATAATAAATTTACGGTTTACTATACTATAATTTTAAAGTTAAATAATAAAGTTAAGTTTATATTTGTGTTTAGAATGTAAAAATTCAAAGTATATAAAACATTACGCTTTCAACAAAAAAATAAGTTTTACACCAGAGTTTAAAAAAGATATAAACAAGAGTTTTGTTTTCAAATGTTTTCAGTTTATTAAGAAAACGGTTACTAAAAGTTAATTTTTTGAAAAACCTCTTTTTCTACTTTTCATAAGTTTTTATATTAAATTTACATTAGCTAAACACTAAACTGTTAGAATATCAAATTGCCGAAATTTGATCTAATTGATTTAGGTACTACTGAAACTTGATGAAATTTTATGTTGTAATTGTAAAATCTTATCAATGTTGAAAGTTATTTTTTTCTTGCATATAAAATTACAAATATACTTTGCAACGTTTAAAAAGCACTTTATCATGAAAATTAGACAGCGTTCTGTTTGTATAAAATAAATAAAAGTTACAATGCTCTATCAAAATAAAGTTTTATTGTCCGTTTTACATACAAATTAATGTGTGACGATAGTGTTAAATTTTCTCGTATTTTTATAAGATTTTGTGTAAAAGCTTTATACTTCGACGAAGCACTCGATCAAAATTTTGACATGGGAAAAAAGTTTTAATACTCCTTTTTGCACGTTGTAAAAAAACGTTTTACAATAATAAAAGAATGTAAGTGCAAGTAAAGAATTTTGAAAAGTATAAAGCAAAGTTGATTGAAAGTTTAATTTTTTAAAGAGTTCTGTTGTTTTAGATCCAAAAATACTGTTTTTTGATTCACACTGATTTAGGGTTAAACTGCATTTAATATTAGATTTGTGCCTTTCAGACAGTATTAGTTTTATACTAATTTTCATAAAGTTTACCTAAAACATAAACATTTTCTGCATAAGTAGCCAAGAGTCTTTGTTTAACAAAGCAATTAAAGTAACAATTTGAAGCAATACGCCTCATACAAGTTTAATTGACATTTGAAAGACTAGCAATCTAGCAATTTTGTACTTAATAAATGTCCCTGTTGTAGTTGATGTAATCACTTAAATAACTTAAGACTTTTTTTTTTGTTTTAAGTAGCCTACATTATAATTTTTTTCGTTGCTTATAAAGAAAAAAAATGCAGCTTCTAACATTACAAAGAAAAAGTAAATCTGATTAAAATAAAATTTTAGTAATTATTATAAGAGCTAAGTTTAGTTTCTTGCAAGATTCAGTTTGCTTATATTACCTTAGTATTCCTTTTTGAACGTAAGTATATATTAAAATAAAAGATTTTAACCATAAAAATAAACTTAAGTTAACATAAGTATTTAATATTATATGTTTTGGTTTTGAGATAACAAACTAAGAGATTTCAACTACTGGAGGAGAAATAATGAATTTATTTTTTCAAGAATTTGTTTTACAAACTAAGTTTCGGCCAAAGACCTCGTCATTGACTGTAACATATCTTTTCAGATTTTTTTAAGCACTGACGAGGTCTTTGACCGAAATTTAGTTTGTAAAATAAATTCTTGAAGGAATAAATTCATAAGTTTAACATAAGTTTTTAATTGTAAATCTTGTCTTTTTTATGTTTGTATGAAAACTTTATTACATAAAAATACGATTGTGAACCTAAGTTTTTATATTGTTTTGTAATTAATACCCATACGAACGTGTAAAATATAGTAATAAAATAATTTTTCTTAACGTTTTCCTAATGTAAGAAATATAAAACTTTAAACAAAACAATTAATGTTCCATTTATTTCATTAAAGATAAGAATTATTTTATCAATAAAACCTTAATGATGTAAAATAAAACCATTACAAGATATTTCAAACGCTAAAATGAACATAAATACATAACATTAATACTACATAATTGACATAATTAAATTATTTTAAGTTGTTTGAACCTTAGCCTATTGTTTAAATTCAACGCTAGCACTGAAATAATCGGTATTTTAAGTACACCTAAGAAAGCGAAAAATTTTACATATATTTTTCAACTTTTATTTTTGTTGTGTTATCTATAACTCAATAACAACTGACAAATATCTTGGAAACTAAAGAATCTTAACTTCATGTTAGAACATTTTGATAAATAACAATTAATCGTAGATAATGCTTTTGCGATGCTTTTGAAATTGTTGATAAATTTAAAAAAAGGCAATACTGTATCTATATTTTATTGTGACAAAACAACTCTAAGTTAATAAATAATTTCAGTTTGTTGGGAAAAAAATACGTTATAAATATCTAAAACCATAAATATTTATTAGTTTTTGATTTGAAGTTGTTTTATTGTTTAAAAATAGCATAATTTCAGTTGTAGCTTTATTTAGTAATAAAAATTGTTTTAAGAGTACAATTTTAACAAACTTTTAATAATAAAAATATTTATGTTATATGTTATGTAGACAGTTGTTTTTATTATAAGTTTTCATTTTATGCTTAAAAAAAGGAAATTGTAGAAAGCTTTATATCATTTGTTTACTCATAAATATTTAAAATATATTTTGCTTTGAATACAAAACGTACTTTATTTTTATTAATACAGCATTAAGAAGATGATATACACTTTTTAGTTGTAAAACTGCATTGTAAATAATGATTAAAATTTCTTTAGTTTTCTAATTCGTTTGAGTTATGTAAAGTTTTATATTAAACAAAAGTTTAATCAATGAGCAAAGCTTTAAAAATTTAGATAATGTTTAGTACATACAAACTTTGTTTTACTTAATTTTTAAGTAATCCGTAGATTACAAGACTTTTTAGCTTTGTAAACAACGTAAAACATTCCAAAGTAACTTAAAGCTAGAGGGTCAGTAGAAAACAACAAGTAGAAAGTTTATGTCGAGAATTAAAAAAAAAAGTAAGTGTATTTAACTGTTTTAACAATTTATGTTATATTGTTTTGCAGTTTGACTCAATCTATAAATGTGGTTAAAAGTTGTTTGTTATATCAACATAGCATAATGTAAATATCTGTATTTTTAGTTGAAGTAAACGATAAATATCTACACGTAAATCAACAGAAGCTTTCTAAGACTGAAAACATAATTCTGAAATTATATTTAACCTGTTATGTGTATAATCTTAAAATTGTAAGCAACAGAATGTAGTTCTATAAAAAACAGCGAATAAGTTGAAAATATGAAATTTTATGTCCTGGACAGGACGTTAAAAAATATCCATTCGGATAACTGAAATGTTATTTCGTGCTTCCTAGGACCAATTGATTAATTTTGACAAAGCGCTTTTATTTGTCGTTTAATAACAAAAAATACATATATATAAATATTAGTAGTTAAAATTAAAAACTATAGTTTGCTAAGGTTTAAGTTTAATTTTTATTTTAACATTCCAAGTACCATTAAATAAAACATTTTGTAGCTGTTTGAATTAGTTAAAAATGATCAGAAAAGTAAATAAGCATGTATTTATTTAAAGCTAGATACAAGCTGCAATATTGACTTTAAAATTTTACTAAAAAGAAAAGTTTTCAAACATTTTAAGACTTTGACTACAAAATAATAACCGGCGTTAAAGTAGCATTTAAAAAAATACATCTAACTATATTAAAAGCCATAGTTATTGTTGCAAATAAATATAAAATATTTGTAGCAAAACGAAAAAAAAATCCCTATATTTTATTACCATTAGAAATTAAATTTTACATAGTACTTTAATAAAAATAATAACAAAGTATGAAGCAATAAATTGTTGCAGTTAAAATGAAAAACAAATATGAGAAAGCTTCAAGTCGCTTAAACCTTGAAAATTAATTTTGTTAAGATGTAAAGTCTAAATCGTGTTTACTAATCTTTAAATATTTTTATATTGATACCAAGTTTTTAGACTTTTATGTTTGTGTTTTTCCAAAGACTATTGAGTGGGAAAAATAATCCTTTTAAATTTATTCACAATCAAGGCCTTATTGTAAATAGTATACTATAAATAGTTTTAAACTACACAGCATATATTGATTTTAACTTTGAGTAATCTTAGTATTGGGTATCATAAATCTCTAAGGAAACATTCTTAAGCTTTGCAATTGTTTTTATATTTAAAACGTGGTATAATTGATGCTTATCACTTAAGATTGTTTTTGTATTCAGTAATTCAAAAATTTGTTGTACTTAAACTATTATTTATTACCTCTAACTCTGGGTGTCTTTCTGATTTTTTTTAACATGATGCTCAAAAATTTTTTTTATTAGTTGAACGTTTAATCTACCAGTTTCTTTAAAGCAGTATATAAAATATTTTGATGGAGACTACAACACTTAAATATAGTTTGTTAATGACTTCAGCTAATTTATATTTAAAAATATCATTAATTGATATAAACTTTTGAACTTCATTTAGAAGTATCTAAATGTTTATGTTCTTTTTCGGTATTAGCGCATATTTTTCAGTATATTCTAATAAATACATAATGTTTAAAATCTTTTTGTTTTGTTGTGTAGAACTTGAAAGAAATTCATGTTCTTCTGCCTCTAAGTGTGAAAGTTTTATACTGTTTTAGTTTTCGAAGTACAGGTCAATAGGATTAAATTGTTTATGGACCATAACGTGTATTTTACAAAAACAAATTATACTCTTATGTAAAACTACGTAGAAAATCCAATCAACTATCAATAAACGAGGTGAGTTTATTGTTTGTTTTTAAACAATCTTGTATAATAGCTAGGATAATGTTACGAAGTGCTTAATTTCTGATTTTATATATATACTATAGGTTTACCATAAAGATTGAACATTAGCTTATTTTTGTACCAAAACAAAAAGAAAACAAAATAGACACACTCTGATGTAGTTTTTCTATAGAGATTTTTAAAGAAAAACTTTCTCGAAAATAGTTAGAGAAATGAATTTTTAATTGTAAGCTTATTTTACTTAGTGAAAAGTTCAACTTTTTCATAAACATAGCAAACAATGTAAAGGTTTCTTTAAATAGATTAAAAATATGTAAATAATGAAGGTGTTACAGAAAACATTTTGGAAGTAAATAAATACAAGTAGTTTTAAAGTAATTGATTTTGTTACAAAATTTAAGCTTCAGTTATTTCTTTACCATCTAATTAATTTTTATAGCTGTAGCTTTGGTTAGAAAAAATAATAACACAAAGTTATTCTCTTCAACTTCAGACAAAAATCTAAAAATTTTATAATACAAGTTTGAATTAGAAATTCTATTATCCTCTACCAAGCTTACAGTCAGCAGTACAAACATAATTGCTCGTTTCATTAAAGCTTTAATATCTTTTAATATATACAGAATTAAGGTCAATTTTTTGTGGAGGTTTATAGAAAATATCGTTATCTAAAACGAAGCCTTTTATATTTTCGATTAACGTGTTACTAAACTAACCCTTTTTTGATACTTAAAATATAGTTAAATGAACTCGATTATACCAAAATTAATTGACAACATGAAATTTACTAAAATAATGGCTTTTTAGTATTACAAAATCATATTTTAACGCTAATCTTTATTTTCAACCAATAAATTAGCTTCGCTATACCAAAATATTTATTTTAGTAAGCTTTGAATAAAAAGTAACGAACATCAAAAAAAAACATATTTCTGCTTAATTTGTTAAAGCTTAAAAAAAAGATTGTTTATTTTAGAAATTTAGAGTGTTAAAGTTTATTTTATTTACAAAAAAAAAAACTTTAATTATAACATAATAAATTAAATTCATCATTATTGTATGTCAAATTATTTGATTAGCCTATAAAAAAGTAACAAATCTGAAATAAAGTTACTGCATTAAATTGTTTTAAAAACTTCATTCGTTGCAGAGTTTATACTTTTTTTTGTAATTTGGAATACATTATACTTATCGAAAAAAATTACTGTTATTATAAAAGGAATATATATAAATCTTAAAATAAGCAATTAAAAAAACATTTTTAAAAATAAAATTGGTAAATAGGATGTAGTCTTCAATATATAGTTTATTAAAAAATACTGTGAGTTATATATGTTTAATAAGTTAATAAAAGCAATCTAGTTTGTTAAGTTATGTTATTTTAAAGGTATTAATAAGTATTAATTAAAGTACTGTTTAGTGCAAAGTCTTAGTTTTTTTAAGTATTTAATATATTTAAGTGGTGCAAAGTAAGATTTCTTTACCAAAGTAGGAAGAGAGAAATCAATATTTTGTAGAAAGTTTGAATAAACGCTTCGATCAAAACTGATAAATTAAGTGTTGACAGAATTAAATCTAAGATTTATTTTTTCTTTCTAGCGTCCGTTCATAAGTTTCATTTAAATGTCAATTCTTTATCTTTTCAATCTTTCTTAACAAAAGGTGGCAGAAAACTCACTGTTTGTTGAGTTTATTATTTCTACTGTGTTGCTAGCATTGTAAATAAAAAGTTTATTTGTTACCGTTTAATAAGTTTTAAGTTTTGATACTCATTTCATTTTTGAACTATGTTTGATTCTTACTATTAGTTTTTTACTAAACCTCACATTTTATGCTTACTTGATGTCTATCAGTCTACTTTCATTTATTTACTTTTCTCTAATTTAATAATTAATAAACAAAAAAAAAATGTATTTTTTTTTTAATTTTAGTGTAATGCAGATATAAGATTGTTTTATAATCATACAATTCATTAAAACATCAGAAGTTTTTTTAGTGCCATTTAGACTAATTGTTACAAATGTGTTTAAAATTTTATCTCAGGGTTTAAGTCTCATATCATTTAACAAAACATTTTCAATTTTGATTTATAATTTTGACATATGGCAACAAAGCAAAAATAGAAATTTTGTAAACTTTATCACATATAAAATTTTAGTTACCTTAAGAGCATCAGTTTCCTACAAAGTTTTTATTTTTACTGTTTTTGTAATTATATCCACAAATAGATATTCTTTAGTAATAAAGTACAAAAGTTTGCTTTGCTAAGTTAATACAAGAATTCATCATAAGCATGTCTACCTCATATGTATTGTTAAGGACGAAAATAGTTTGGTAGTTTAAATAGAAAAAAAAATAGTTAAGAAAAATTACTTAGTGGTCTATTTACAATATAAATTGTATTTTAAAAATGTTTTTCGATTTTGATCATTTGCAGTAGGTTGTACTTAAAACTATAGTACAAAGTTAATTTAACTGTATCAATTTTCGTTTTATAATTTTACTGTGCAATTAAGTCTTTATTAGTACTTTAAAAATAATATATTAAATCATAATGTACTTAACACAGATAGGATCTTTTAGCCTTTAAATGTGAAATGGTTTACAAAATCAAAATATATATTTTATCAATAACTTCAAACAATGATTTTTTTTAGTTTTAAATTTATAAACATACAGAAATTATTCTAGTTTTATCGTTTTGTGGCCGTAGAAAATAAAAGTACTTAGTTAATTAGTTTGTATTGATATAAAGTTTCGGTTTTCGTTATTTAGCTGTAAATTTTTTTATTAATTACTACACACTTTTTAACTAAAAATATTTTATAGCATTTTTCTCAAGAAAAAAATTGCTGATACTAAAAAAGTTTTTATTTATTTTTGAGCAGTTGAGATTTTTATTTCTTATAGTTAAAGTTTACATGTTTTTGTTTTAACGTTAGCTTGTATTAAATTACACTTCTTTATAATTATATTCTTATCTCTCATAGCGCTAATTTTTCTTCTTATTGTTTAAACTTTCGGAATTCATCACAAACTTACTGCTAAACTGTGTTAAAAACTGCTGAATGAGGTAAGTTTTCATGGACTAGTACAAATATGTTTTTGTTGACTATAACTTTCTATATCAGTTGTCAATATAGTACAATATAATTATAAAACTATTAATTTTATAACAAACTGAACATTTGATGAAAAATACAGTACCGTTAAAACTTATTTATATTTGCGATACTTTAGCTAGCTTATTAAGATAAGTTTTTACTTTTTACTTTACAGATAAACTTATTTTTATCAAGTGTTTTACTCTTACAGTAAGAAAAAAAAAACGACTAATACAAAGGTTATTTTGAGTAACAACATAATTAAAGCATTTAAAATAATGTTAAATACTTTTTGTACGAACCTGACTTTATAAGTTTGATTTAAAACAACTCAAACTTTTGTAAACTTTTTTTAATTGAAAAATAATGGGACATAAAAAAGATTATGAATTGTTCTTTAAGCATACTTGTTTTTACAACACTTCTAAAAATTGTAAGAAGTGGAAGCTAAATAAATATAAAAAGTAAATTTAAATTTATTTTATTTAAACTAACATTACGTACAAGCTGTCAAAACGAAAACAAAAAATCAGTGTACGTTTTTAACGCTTTGAACAAACTTAAATTTCAAACTATAACTAGTGTTGTACCATCTAACCAACTTCTGTTCATTTTTTGAAGTATATTATTGATTTCAATTTCGTAGCCGTCAATTGCTTATAAATGTTTATTCTTAAACTTATTGAGTTTGAAGTAAAGTCTTTACTAGGTTTTATGTTTTTAGTTCTTTGTAAAACACGATATAGTTGAAATTTTTTTTGAAATTTCAAAACTTAGTGAGTTATTCTAAACTAAAATATGGTCGACATTCCTTATAACTCTTTTATAAAACTAAATTACATTTACTATGATTATAAAAAATTATTTGTAAAATAGTTTGAATTCAAATAAATCTTAACTGTTCTTAATTTGCATCAAATTCAAATGCATTTAAAAACTAAAATAAACATAAAAAAATTGGTAAAAATTTAAACCAACATTTTGTCAATTTCAAATAAAACTAGAACTAAAGTAGTGTTTTTTATTATAAAACATTTACATTCATCATATACATAAACTTTACTTTTATGTACTAATGGTAAGTTAATATTTAAATTTTCGGTCACCTAATACAAAATTTAACAAAATAACATTCTGTTAGTTGTAAAAAACTTTTATTAAGTATTCATTAACAATTATCGGACTATTAAAAAAGAATTTTCACGAAGTATTGATACTTTATCAAAATATATTTCAATACATTATCATTATGTAAACTAACATAAAACCTTTTATGTAAAACCATAATTGTTTTAAAAATATAATACAGTTAAAATTTTTGCTTTGTTAGAAATTTAATTAAACATTTAGTTTACAATAAAAGATATAAAATCCTGTTTTGTAAATTAATAAATAATTGTTACAACTAAAAAAACTTTTTTAAAAGATAAGTAAATTTTCAAATGTAAATATAAAGTTTATAAAAAACTTTTGGACTCTGTGTTGTAAAACTGTAATACTAACTAAGGATTTTTTATATATTATAAGTTGTACAAAGCTTATTACTAAGTAGCAAAATTGATGAATGAGCAAAACTTTAAAAAATGTAATTATGTTTAGTACATAAAACTATAGTTTTACCTAATTTATAAGTAATCTGCAGATTACAAGACTTTAAAGTTTTAAAAACAATGTAAACAGTTCAAAATTACTTAAAGCTTCAAGATCAGTAGAAAACAACAAGTATAAAGTTTATGTCGAGAATGACGTTGTTTTCGTTGTAATAAATTAGTTTTTGGTTGTACAAACTATTTATTTTATATTTTTTTTGCAGTTAGACTCAGTCTAAAATTGTAAGTAGAAGCTATTTTTGATATTAACGTAGTAAAGTGCGTGTACCTCCTAGCTAAAATAAACGATTAACACGCAAATCTAATGATGCTTTCTTAGACAAATCAAATATATTATTTAATTAAATAGTTTGAACATCTTTTGATTTTTTGCTATGTTGAAGACTTTTGGTTTTCTTCACTACTTTAAGCTACTATGTATTTAATCTGCAAATTGTGAACAAAAAAAAAACTTCTTTTGCAAAATGTGACTAGGTTATAAATAAAACATTTAATTTTATTCTTTTAAATTATAATTTTATAACATTTCATTTTTAACAGTCTAAACACAAAAGAAATTTTTGAATTATTTGAAAAACTAGAAATAAAGATTAATGTAATCAAAGCTAAAAAAAATTAAAACTGAGTCATAACTTTTTTTTGAAAAATAAAATTATTAAAATACTTTAAGACCTTGACTAGAAACCAATAGTCCACAACCAGTAAGCTTGCTGTAAATACACCTAATTATATGAAAGATAGTTTTAAGTTTAAGTTAATGTAGCAACAAGTATATAAATATTTTCTAACAACACACAAACAAAAAATCTAACTACTTTTAATCATTTTTGACGTAGAAATTAAACGTCGCCTAGGTACTTTAATAAAATAATCACAAAGTATAAACATTAAAAATATTATAGTGAAACTGTAAAAATAAAAACTAGATAGCTGTATATAATTTTAAACTTAATAACCAACTTTGGATACGTTGTAAATTCTAAACTGTTGTTATTTAATTTTATAAAAAATATTACTATTGAAGCTAAATATAAAAAAAATTAAACATTTATAAATATAAACATAAATAAAATATAGAACTTTATGAATGCTATTTTTAAGGACTATACATTAAGACAAACAACGCTTCTCAAGTTGTTCACATGCAAGATCTCAGGTTTTAAAGTTTTATTACCGATTTATAAAAAAAAACTAAAATAACACATCATGTTTTTTGTTTAAACTTAATTAGCTTTATATACTTGGTAGTAAGACTTACTAGAGAAAAACTGTTAGGCTTTCTCGTTTGATTCTACAGTTTAAACCAGGTATGACTGATGGTTATCAGTTAAGACTTTTAGTCAGTCACTCAAAATTTAAGATATTTGAACTATTATTTATCACCTTCAATTCTAGGTGTGTTTCTGAAGGTGTAAATATCTAAGCAAGAAGTTCAATTTTTTTCTTACAAATTGAACGTTTAATCTTAAACTTTCTCTAAAACAGTAAATTATATTTACAATGGAGGACTATAAAATTATAATATAGTAATGTACTGAGTTAAAGTAAAATATATTCCAAAATTACATTAGTTAATGCAATATTTGGTGTTTTCATCACACGTATCTAAATTATAATGCTAATCTTTCAGTGTAAATGCGTACTTTTTAATATAATCTATTATAATAAATAGAAAAGTTTAAATCTAGGTTATGGGTTTGTACCATTAAAAAAAAATCTAGTTCTGCATAATCTCAGCTTGAAAATTTTCTACTGTTTAAGTTTACGAAGTACAGGTCAATAGGATTAAACTGTTTAAGGACCATAACGTGTTTTTAACAAAAACAAATTATGCCCTTTTGTAAAACAACGTAGAAAATCCAATCAACTATCAATAAACAAAGTTAGTTTATGTTTCAATGTAAACAAAGAGAATTTTGTATACAAGGTTATCGTTACGAAACGCTTAACTTGTGATTCACTTTATGTACTATAAATATGACAAAATACACATTTTTAATTTTTTTTTGTAGTTATAATAAATATACAAAGTTGTTTTTTTTTCTGTTTAAAAAAATCTAATAATCTAAAACGAAGCTTTTTAAATTTTCAATTAATGTGTTACTAAACTAACACTGATTTTGATACTTAAGGTAAACTACAAAAATTTAAGTTCTCCAAACGCTGAAATTAATCCATCGTCATAAATATTTTTCGATAAAAGTACTAAAATAATGCATTTATACTATTGAAAATTCGTATTTAACTGTTAGTTTGTATTTTTATTTTTTCGTTTGTTTAACTAGCTTACGCCTGCCACAATTAAATATTTTTATAGAACTAATCTAAAATAGTAACTAAATACAAAAGTGTTAAAGAAATATATTTCTGCTAGGTTTAATCAGTGTTTAAAAAATGTAAACTTATTCATAAAGTAAAGGTTAAGAAAATTATCTTATTAAAATAGTTTACTTAAATAATAAAAGAATATAAGAATGTTACCATTATTCTTGCAACTTTTTATTAGATTGTTAATGTTGTTAGTACTAAAAGCAATTAACACACAAAATTTAATTAGTAGTTTTTTAATATATAACATTTGTGTTTGTACAAATCTGCTTAAATTTATAATTATATTTAAGTTTATCATCTGTTTGTTATACTTTTGTACTATGGTATAACAAGCCTAATTTTAAATTAAAATAGCTAGATTAAAGTAAGGAAACAAACTTAGGGAGTATTGAAGCTCTTTATATAAACCAAAGTATTTTATAATAAAGTCCGTTAATACATCGTAGTTTTCCATACCTGTATACTGTTTTTTATACTTTTTATATTTTAAAACTTTTTTTTTAATTTTAAATTGAAAAAGAACTACATTACACAGGTTTTTTTTCTAAAACTATTAGATAGTTAAAAACAAATCTAAGTATTCTAAACATTGAAAATTTATTAGAATAATCAGGAAAAAGGCATTATTTTGTAGAAAGTTTCAAAACACTCTTCGTTTGAAACTTATAACTTAATATTGAAAAAACTAAACCTGTGATTTTTTTTCTATCTACCATACGTTCATAAGTTTCATTCAAATGTCATTTCTTTATCTTTTCAATCTTTCTTAACAAAAGGTGGCAGAAAACTCACTGTTTGTTGAATTTATTATTTTTACTCTCTTGTTAGTATTGTAAACAACAAACTTATTGGTCACCGATAAACATGCTTTTATGGTTTTTAGTACAATACTTAGTTTAATATTAAATAAACTAACATGATTCTATAATAGATCGGCTTTAGATACGTAAAAGTTCAAGATAAAAACGTTATACGTTTGTGAGGAAGTAATGAAAGCTTGTTTTATTAATCGCTAATTAATTTAATTTAGTTTAATTAAAAGTCAAACAATGTTTATAATAGATAAGGTTCGCTCTGTTGTTGTCAATACTTTGAAATATGCATACAACTGCATCTGTCGATCATATTACAAGTCTTAGTAACATTTGTAATTAGGTTACAGAATATTATGTTCCAACCAATCTTAGTACAGTTAAACAAGCAGCAATACTATTTATTTAGTACCAACCAAGTATTACAGCCGCGTAGGTGTGTAGAAATTTATCTCAGGTTTAACGTCATAGATTAGTGCTTTTTATTTTTGTATAAAGGCTATATGAAAACCGCTTTAATTAAGCTTAATTGTAAACCTTTTGAAGAGAACATAATCATCTTGATCTTTAAAACTTGAAGGAAAATATTAGCTAAATCCATGCCAATTTTTTACATGCTTTAAGTTTTAAAGTTTTTAGAATTAGTCAATTGTCTTATACTACTGTAATACTTATGTTGTTTTTTTTAAACATTAAATATATTTTTTTTATAGTCAATCAAAGTCAACTTAGTTGCTATAGCTAATAGTTTTAAACTTTGTAGAAAAATATATAATGTTTTAAAATATGAAATTCAAAACTTGTTAGAATTTTTAAAAATAATCATAATAAAGTATAAAAAATCTTTTTATAGAAACAAATATTTACGTTAAAATTCTTAAGTTTATAAATTTTACTACACTATACGTTTGATAGTACTGTAATATAAGTATTTTTTATCGACACTGGTGTGTAATACTTACTTTAATAATCTTTTTGATTGTAAAAATGACATCAGCAGTTAATTTCATACTGTAGATTGAAATATACTTTTCAATGTTGACACAATAAACTTTCGTTAAATAGTTCGTAACACTTTTTTTATTACAGCATTAGTTTTTAAAATTAAACGACCGTTTTGTTTTGTTACATTAAGTAGTTATTGTTATGCCACTAAAAAAAAATAGGTACTAACATTTTTTAATAATATTGATTTATTATGTAGTTAGTATTGTGTATCTTAGTTATTTTTATTTTATTTTACTCCTTAATCTAATTTTATAATTTAGTTTGTGATAGTTTTAAAATAAAAACATAGTTATTTTGTTTTAAACACTTCAAAAAAAGAACTTTGTTGGAAATATCACAGTCGTACAAAAAAGAACAAGTAGTATGTATCGTTTGTACTTAATACTATAAATTAGATAAATTATGAAATTCTAAATTGTAAATAAAAACTATTAAACTGATGTTTTCATCACGTTTAGACTAAAGTTGGATAGTTTTATAGTTTACATTTTTATTAATACGATCTAATCAAATGTGTTTCACGGGTCGGATACTTTTTGATAGTCATGCAATAAAAATAATCTTTTTCAATTAAGTTTTTACCAAGCAAAAAATGTACTAAATATCAAACTAAAAGCACAGTTTAAAATACACAAAAAAAAAGCTGACTTTAAAATAATTTGCTCAAAATATTAGAAAAAAATTAAAATTTACTGTAGTTAAAATTAGTTCATATAGAGAGTGTTACGTACCTTGAACTATTTTTCAAAAATTTTTTAAAAACAAGTTATTTTACCTTTGACATTATGAAATGCTTGTTACACGAGATAATGTTAATCTTTTATAGGATTTGATTAATTTTTCTAAATAAATGTTTTAAAATTTTTAAGAAAAATGTTTGCAAGTATTAAAGCAATTTTAAACGGCCAATTATGTTTTACATGATGTTGAAAATTCTGTATCTTTAACAACTTTTAATAAGTCGTTAAGAAAATAAAATATCTGTATTTTTATGAAAAATCTTAGATATAACTCATGATTAGTAGGAGATAATCAGCTAAATACTTTTAAGTAATATAACAAAACTAAGCTAGTAAAAAGTTTCACAATTTTCAAACTTGATAAATTAGTTTTTTAACAACATTTGTATTTAGTACACAAAAAACTATAATATTTAAAACAAACGATAAAAGCTACACAAAAGATAAACTTTGCAATTGCCTCAAAGAACCTTGCCCTTTCAACAATCAATTCCTAATTTCAAACATAACATACAGAGCAACAATAGCATCCAATAAAACAACAAAACAGCACTTATGATTTACAGAAAATACTTTCAAACAAAGGTATAGGAATCACAAATCTTCATTCAACAACAAAAGACATCCAACAGAACTGGCAAACAACATTTGAAACTTAGAAAAAACAATACAGACTACAAAATTAAATGGGAAACACTAAACAGGAAAAGATAAAAATTCAATACTAAATTAGACTGCAAGTTTTGCAACTTAGAAAAAGTAAAAACTGATAATTCAGTCAAGAACAAAACATAAACAAGAAAAGCGAAAGACAAAATATATACATTCATTACCAAAAATACTTTTTTAGCAAAATTAAAATTAACTAAATATTAAATCAAAGTAAAAATAAGCCGCGAACACGAATATTTTAAAGCATTTTTCTAATACAGTTTAAAGCGGTTTTCTAATACAACCTTTCTAAACTTTAAAAATGCATAAACTCTTAAACTAACAAGATCAACGTATTTTTTCAAACTTTACTTACTGGAAATAACCTTCATTATTACTACGTCAATATAATTATGAAATTTTTAAATTCTATTTTTTGTTAAACATTGTTAATAAACTTTAGCTTTACTGAAGAGTATAAGAGGTTATATATCTCATATACGAAACGGTCGTATAAACCTATTATTGTTTATCAAATAAATATTTATAGTATATATTTGTCATATGAAAGTAATAGTAATATATACATAATTGTGTATAAAAAAATAACTGGTTTTCAAAATGTTTACAGCTGTTTTAATACCCTAGCATATCATTAGAACAACAAAATAAATAAACAATATTTTTTATTATATAAACATACATCTTTTTTTATATTATATACTAATTAAGTGCTTTAAAATATTATATAGATCTACTTTTAGTCGAAATTACTTTATGCTAATTTGTGAAGTCGCATCACATAACATATTTTTAACTTTTTTGTTTTAATTTTAGTTTCATGTTTTCAAGTCTGATATAAAAATACTATGTCACTATACTAAATATACTGTAAACACAAATTGAATTTTTATTAAAATTGAAAATTTGTACTTCATTGTAGTTTTTTATTGAAAACAATCATTTATTGTAAAAAGAGTCCTTTTTTAATAAATAGTTATTTAACACTTTGAGAAGCGCCAAAGACAGTTTGATAAGTAGTGCTTATTTTCATAAATACGAAGTTAAAGGTATAACTGAGATTTTAAGTTAAGTTGTATTTCCAAAAGCACTCTACGCTACTTAAAATTGAAGTCGGTGTATCAGTAAATAAGCTTTTATTTAAATAATTTTTTTAATTGAAATTTATCTTACGCAACAGTAAGCAAACAAAATTTAACTAGTCGGATCTTAAGTGACGCCAGTAAAAGTATTTAAGTAAGGATTAAAATTGTCTGTTGAAAGCATTAAAATCGGTGAGTTAAAGCAAAAAAAAATTGCAAAAACAAAAAAATACTTTTAAGGCTGAGGTGCTGCACACTTACATCAACTTTATATGTTAACAAATTTTATGTAAAATATATATTACAAAACAATTCTATTTATTAGGTTACATGTAATTGATAAACAGGAGAAAATAAACGATTTATTGCTTTATTTTAAAATAGAGTTTCATGAAGCTTTCACAAAAAAAAAAAAAGAACATAACTTTTAAACAAGGTATACACTACTTCTCATTTACTTAGTAATAAATATTAATCAACGTTAAAAGTTTCTTTTAATAATTAAAAAATTTAGAATTAGGTTATATCAGTTTTATTTTCATTTCAAACTGATAGAAATGTACTATTTTAATACAAATTTAAATACTATTTTTCTACTTTTTTTTAAATTAAATTTATAATGAAAAAAATAGTATTATAACTTTCAGTTAGTTTCCTTCAAAAGGTTGTAATTAAATAGCTTTAAAATATAGAACGATGTCATTTATATGGTAAAAAGTGTAGTTTTAAAATTTTACTGTACGTTTGACTTTTTATAGAAAAATACTTGCGGTTTAAATTTTAGTGTACTTTATACCGAAAACTAATCTATAGTTGTGGAAAAATTGATTAGGTAAAAAGTATGTACTTATTGAAGAAAGTAGTATATCATAAATTTTAAACAGTAAATTTTGTTTTTTAAGAGTTACACAATTTAAAAACTTATTGAAATGTCTGTAGCTTTTCATATTTTTCACAGAATAAACAAAAGTACATAAAAAAGTACTTCTTAGTTTGTATGTATATAAAATACCTTTTTTTGTTGATTAGCTGTTTTTAACGGTAAGCTGTCAAATTATCACGAGCGTACGAAAATGCACGAGGGCACAAAATTGCACGAAGATACTTTAGCACAAAGATATCTTACAAATATATAAAAAAAAATAATAGAAAATAAATCTTAGTAATGTCAAAAACAAAGATTTAAAAATTTAATTGTACACAAAAGATATTTTTTAACAGTTAATTTAAAACAGTTTATTATGTTTGCAAAAAATTAAACTTTTAGTTTTCAAAATTAAGTTTTATTAGCTCGTAATAGATTTTAGCATCATGTGGTGTACGACTCGATAACCATAATGTTGATTAAGCTTCTGAACTATTTTGTTTGTCGTTCAATACACTATGATATATAAAACAATTATTTCTTAAACACTTATCATTTTTTCTTTTGAAAACGTGAGTTACCTTAGTATTTGGGTGCCATAACTTAACCGGGAAAATTATTTTTTAAATTTAACCTAGGTATGACTGATGTTAATCAGTTATGAACTGTTTTTCGTAGTCAGTCAACAATTTTTTTTTAGATTATTATTAATAACCTCTAGTTCTTAAAGTGTAAATACTTAAGCCAAATGCTCGATTGTTTTTTTACTAATTAAACGTTTAATCTAGCAATTACTAAAAAGATGTATATAAAATTTTTAGCTTATGACATTAACATTCAAACAATGTTATTAACTGTTTTAAATCAAGTTTTTATCTTTAAACTACTTTAAATAATCAAATTAATGTTCATTTGAAGAAGCCCTCTAAAGTATTTTAAAGTACAAAAAGTAGTCTTTTAGTGTAAGGTTTTAATACAAAACAAAGTTTATTTATCAACTCTTACATAATATACGAATTAAGATAATCTTATACATTTTGTAAACAAATGAAGCTATGGTTTTGTATGACTTTAGATTGTTTTTAATTTGACAAACACAAATTTTATTTTGTATTTTTATTATTTTTTTTGCATTTTATGATGTGCAAGGGTTCCTTAAAGCATTTAAAAATAAAAACTTATTTCAAATTTAGTTTAGATGATACTTATAATAAGTTGACACAAAATTTGAGCTATAATAGGTAATAAATTCGAAATTTCAATTAAAATTTGTCTGAGAAAAGATTTATTTTGTATTATTTTTAAACCAATTGACCAGAAGTCGAAAAATTTTTTTTTTTGATAATGTTTTAAAGTCAAAAATTAATTATGTGAAGCTTTCAAACAAACATGAGCAACAGTTTTGTTTAACATTTAAAAAATAATAAACAAATTATTTTACAACACAATAAAAAAAAAAATGACTTATTAGACATTTTAAAAGCAATAAACTAACTTTTAGAAATTTAATTGAAGTTAATTTTGCTTAAGCTTTTCTAATAAAATCCGAAAATTTAAAACTTGATGAAGTTGAAACTATTTTATGCAAAAAAAAAAATTTTTACTGGTGTTAGAAAATATCATTTAATTGCAAATCATTCTACTTGTGTCAATTTTAAAATGCCTCGTTACAAGAGATTATGTGCACCTTTTATAGGATGTAAATCATTTTTTATAACAAACTATTTACACTTTCTTATCACTAGCTTATATGTAAGCATTTAAAACAGTTTGAAAATGTCAATTATGTTGTGAAATCTGCTCAGAAAGTCTGTAAAAATCGTTCATAAATTGTTAAAGAAATTAAAAGTTGTTTTTTTTTGTATAAAATCTTATATTTAGAATTTGATCAATGTAAAATAATTAGATTAAGTTCTTAAGATAAAATAATGAAATTTAGGCTACCAAAATATTTTACAACAAAAAAAAAACAGTTTAGTAAGTATTTATTTAATAAAAATTTATAAGTATAACTTAAATTTTATTCTTAATTTATAACAACACGTTTAATATTTAATTGATATTTTAGTAAAGAAATTGAAAATTTCAGAACTGTTACTTTTTAATTATATACTTTTTGTCTACTTTTATAAGCAAAAATAACATGTATTTCCGTTTTGTAATATAAACCAATTAAGCAACAGCTACAGAAGGTGAAGCTTATGACAATGTTTTATTTGTGTAGCTTTGTTATCGTTTACTAAACAAATAGATTTGTAAGTTTTAAAAAGGTGTGTTTTCTATTCATCTTTAAAGGAACTCTATTAACTATTTAACAAAGAAAAACGAGTTTTTTTAACATCTATCGATGGTGGTTTAACAAGCTCATAAGTATATTGTATATTCTTAAGCAAAGTACATTGTTAAATTCTTATGAACTCTTTTTTAATCATATTTTGAAATAGTTAATTTCAGTATAAAAAAACTATGACTAGTAAACTAAATTGATAATATCTAAAGGAAACAGATATAAGAACGCTTTAGTATAAACATTTCCACACATACTTATGTGTAATGTTAAGTTGTAAAGGTATAGTTTAGTTTGAAATACCAAACACCAAACTTTAAAAGTCGCTGTACATTGGGTTTTCTCGGTGATTGTTTTAACTCGAAAACATTTCAAGGTCTGATATATCAATGACTCTGTCACTGTACCAAAACACAGTGCGCGCAATTTAATTAAAAACGACCTCTTTTAGTATTTGTTCAGCTTAAACACTTGTGTTTCAGTATAGCTTCTTAATATGTCTTAACTTTTAAACGTGAAAAGAATCTTGTTTTGTCTAAAATCTACTGAATTCTTTAAAAAAGCCGCAGACATTTTGACTAGTTGTGTTTGTTTTTATAAATACGGAAGTTTCGAGGTACGACTTAAATTTTAGTTTTAAGTTGTATAACCAAAAGTACGCTACGCTACTTAACTTTAAAATCAACGCATCAGTAAATAAGCTTTTTATTAACTTCTTTATACATTAAATTAGTCTCAAGCAACAGTAAGCAAACAGAAACTCAACTATTTGAATCGAATTGACGTCAGTAAAAATATTTGAAATAAGATTAAAATTGTCTGTTAAAAGATTAAATATTGTTGAAGTTTTATAAGAACTATTTTAGCAGTCAGATAAATATCTAAAACATTGATCTGTTTTTATAAATTACGTGTCGCTTGTTTTTATGTAAACAATATATTATAAAACTGTATGCATAGCTAAAATTTTTATTTTTTCTGGCATTAGACGAAAATTAAAGCAATAAAAAATCAAAGTATATTTATTTTAAAGGTATGAAATATAATGATTGAGAAAACTTTGTTTTTATAAGTAATACTCAAAAACTATTTACAAAACGTTCTACAATTAATAAAGCGTTATTAGTTTTATAGAAAATCAAATTATATATTACCGAAATAAAAACTGTTTTTAATAATAAAATTTGTACTTCAGAAAGGTCTTAAAATAAAGAATGTTTTTATGAAAAAAAAAAAAATTAATAAATATAAAATAAAACCAACAACTGCTTAGATCTAAATAAAGTGGAAATGGCTTTTATTTCCGTATTCAAATTTTATCTATTTTTATCTAATAAAAACAACAAAAGTTTTGTTTATTTTTAAACGTAAGTTTTCTTGGTGTTTTACAGTTTCTTACGTTATCAACGTTTTTATAATCAACATATCAAAGTTTTAAATAAGTTTTACTTAAGAAATTATAGTTGATAAATAAAAACTATTTTATTAACACATCCTAAATCTTAAATTAAAAAATATTTAAAAACAGTTAATTATAAAAAAAATATCATAAAATAAATTAATTAAAGATTAATAACTTGAATGTAAATTAAGTTGTAGATATGTGTATAATCAATTTTTCCACTAATGAGTATTATATATCAAAATATTATTTTAAAATAAGCTTAAATTGTCTTACTTGTTTTGTTTTATGAAGAAAAAACAGCAAAATCTTATCTCATAAGCGAAAAAAGACCTCTTTTACTTAAAACTCTCGAAATTTATTAAAAACTTACAGCTATATAATATCAAATATTGTTTGTGTAAAGATTTTATAACTTAATATCAGTATATTACTATTTATTTAAAGATTTAAATAAATCATTATTATGTAAAGTTACAAAATCTTAAATTTTAGAGAAAAGCTTCTATGAAAAATTGAACAACAATATAACAATTCCAATAATTTTTATTCATGCTTGTAACAAGGTTTTATTTATATATATTCTATTGTTGTTTTGTATGTAAAAATATACAGATTTTCGTAAATAAGTTTGCGATAAATAATGCATCGTCAGTAAGTAATATATTATGTCTCGATGTAACAAACTTAAACTTTTTTTTAAATGTGTTACGTTTTTATAACGTTTTTTGTTTAAAAGTTTTTCAAAGGTTTGATATAGAAAAAAAATTAGTCAATTAATGTGAAAACTATCATTTTCAGCTATAAAAGAAACATTTTTCAAATACAATATAAAGGTTGGATCAATTTTTATGACAATGTTTTGTAAAACTGCAATTAACCCTCCTAAATTTTTTAGCTAAAATATTTATTTGAAACGAAGTTTTATAACAAACAAGAATGAGCAAAACTAAAAAATATTAGATAATGTTTATTACATACAAACTTTGCTTTACTTTGCTTTGCTGAGTAATCTGTAGATTACAAGAATTTAAATTTTTGTAAACAACGTAAAACAATTAAGAGTTACTATAAGGTCAGTAACAACAAGTAAGAATGTATGTTTATGTATTTCTAGAAAATTTTATGATAGCATTTTGTTATACCAATTGAATTAATTATTTGTATTTGTATTAAAAACGATAAACTAGCAAATTATAAGATGCATTTTAGATTAAAAGCATAGGTCTACATTCTACAACAAAACTTAACCATACAGTTTGTATAATTTTTTAATTTTTTTTTGTTTTTAATATCAATTAAAATAAATTTGATTTTACTTCAATTTTTACAATCATGTATTAAATTTTCAAACTGTGACAAACAATAGAAAAAAATAGTTAAAAAACTTAATTAAGTTTTGAATAAATTAATAAGTTTGATAATATTTGTGTTTTCTTAGAGTTTAAAAATTCTAAGCACAAAAAAGTGGCTTTTTTAGTTAAATTAACTTAAAAAAAAACCTAAGCATAATCAAAACTAAAACAAAGCTACTATTTAGACTACAACATTTTCTAAGTTAAATATCTCGAATATGTTAAGATTTTTACTACATCACAATAGTCCGTGCAAAATAAGCATGTTGTAAAATAAGCCAATTTAAAATAAAAAAAACATTCTAAAACTGAAGTTAAACTTGCTGATAAATATGTAAAATCTATTGTAAGAACACTAAAAAGGTATATAAACATTTTAAACTGTTAGTCAAACAGAAACTATAGGTGGTATAAGTAACTTAATCGAACTAGCTAAAAAATAAAAGAATAATAAGTTATAACAGTAAAAATGTAATAAAAGTATTGGAAATCTTTAAGTCATTTACATCTTGAAAATTACTTTTGTTAAAACGTAAAGTCTAAAACACTATCACTACTTAATTTAAAATACTTTTCTACTGATACCAAATACTTAGACCCTGGCGTTTTATTTAAGACCATAAAAAATATAAATGATTTTTTAACCAATTAACATTTAATGCCTTAAGTTTTAAAGTTTTTAGAACTACCTTTAATAGACATTTTAAAATTTTTATGCATACTTTTTGATTAAATCTATGTAACCTTAGTACCGTGATATACACAGGAAAAGATGTTTAAATTTCAGCGATTGTTTTTATACTTGAAACAAGGAATAGTTTATCCTTACTAATTAGAAATTATTTTCATAATCAGTCCATCAAAATTTATTGTATTTGGATTGTTTTTTATCACCTCTAGTTCTAACTGGGTGTGTTTCAAAAAGTGTAAATACTTAACCCGATGCTCAAATTTTTTTCTTACTAATTGAACGTTTCATAAATTGAGCAGTTTCTTTGAACCAGTAGTTGATATTTTAGGCTGAAGACTATAACATTCGAGTATAACTATTTTGAATCAATTTTGTATTTCTTAACTTTTTAATTAGTTGAATTTTTTTGTGTTTTTTTTAGAACTATCTTAGTATTAACGTAATTTTTTCGGTAATAGCGTTTACTTTATAATACATTCTAATAAACAAGTATGTAAAAACGTTAGTTGTTTTGTTCTGTTGAATAAAAAAGTTCTTCTGATTCTAAGCTTAAATTTTTTACTGTTTAAGTTTACGAATTACAGGTCAATAGGATTAAATTGTTTTAGTACCATAAAGTGTTTTTAATGTAAACAAATTATGCCCTTTTGTGAAACAACGTAGAAAATCCAATCAACTATCAATAAACAAATTAATTTTATGTTTATACTTAACAAAGAGAATCTTGATTAACAAGGTTATCGTTACCAAGTGCTTAATTTGTGATTTACTTTACGTACTTTAAATTAAAAAATAAACTTTTGAATTTTTTTTGTATTTAAAGTACAAGACAACTAAATATACACTCTAATATGCTTATTTAAACAAATTTGTATTTTCAAATATAATTGAAAAACTAATTTGTTATTGAAAATTAATAATTTTTTTATTGTAAACAACTCAATTATTGTAAAAAAAATACTTCAATTGGTTTAAAATTTTTATTTAAGAAACGAATAATTTTTAAAGTGGTTTAATAGTAATTCTTTAAATGAATTATATACAAAACAAAACTTTACTATTTAAATAAATCCAAAAGTTTTAAAATAATTGACATAGTCTAATATTTAAGTCAGCATTATATAAGTAATTGCTTTGTTTTAACTAAGTATGTACGTTTTTTGAAACGTGTAAAGTTAAAGCTTCAACGTAGTTTCTTTTCATGCTGTTTATACAAATCATTATATTTTTGTTTTTTTGATTAACAAGTTACTAAGTTACACCATTTTTGAACATTTTAACAAAATATAAAAACATAAAATATAAAATTGCCGAAATACTAAAGTTAAACAAATGATGTCAATATAATTTTTTTAAATATTACTAAAACATTGCTTTTTAATTTGCAAGCTTTTATGTAGTTGTTAGCATTTACTTTAATATTTTCTTTCACTTTACTTGCTTATGACTTTCACTTTACTTACAATAAAAAACCTTTTAGTTTAACTAAACTAAAAAAGTGGTCATATACAAAAGGATTAAAGAAATATATTTTTGCTAGGTTTAATCAGTTTTAAAAACGATATAATTTATAAAAAAAAAGTTTTAAACGCTTAAATATTTAAAAAAATGCTTATACAATAACATAATATAAGATTGCTGTTATTATTGTATTTATACTTCTTTTATTAGATCATATAAAAGTAACCTGAAAAATTTTTTGAAGTAAAGAAACTAAAATGAGTTTTTTTATTTCTTTACAAAAAAGAGTTGAAATACAACTCCTTTTTTACAAAGTTCATACTTCTATTTAATCTAGTTTCAAATACTTCATAAAAACTAAAACATGATTGTTAAAAGTGTGATAAGCATTTTATAAAAAAAAAGTAATTATTGATTATATAAAAGTTGAGTTTTACAAATCTGCTTATTTCTATATTTATAACAAAGATTATTAACTATCTGTATCATTTTTACTATGCTTTTAAAGAACTTAATTTCGGATTGGTGTAATACAAGTGCAATTAAAAGCTTAGTTAAAGTAAAGAAACTAATTTAAAAGTACAAAACTCTTTAAGTCAACCAGAGTTGTTTTCTATAAAATCCATAGTTAACTGTAGTTTTCAATATCAATATATTATACTCGACATTTTTATAGTATGGACTATTGTTCTTATGGGTTACATTTGAGAAAGCACTATTCTGCATAGTATTTTAGATTTTTAAACTATAAATTGTATTCATTACAAAAAAATATTTTAAACATCGAATTTTGTTCTAAAATAGTCGGAAAATTAGTATTTTGTAGAAATTTTCTAAATATATTTGGATTAAAACTGATAAACTAAGTTTTGACAGAACTAAACCTGGTCTATCTAGCAACCTTTCATAATGTGTTTCAAATGTCGATTCGTTATCTTTTCAATGCTGCTTAACAAAAGGTGGCAGAAAAATCACTGTTTGTTAAATTTATTATTTCAATTCTGTTGTTAGCATTGTAAATATTAATTAAAAATTAAAAAGTTTTTTAAATTACTGTTTAAATCAAAGTAATAAATTTAATATTATCAACTTGTACTTATATTTATATTTTTTATCAAAAACATTTTTTAATAATTTTGTAAGTTAAGTTTTAAACAAGATTTTAATACCTTAATATTATAGTAAATATGTTATGCAGTTAAACATTGGAGGTTTTAAGTAAATTTTTAGTTGTAGAAATGTTATTTAGTAGATGTGCTCCTTTGTATAAAACAAGAAAAATACAAATTTCAAAACACTTGAAAAATGTTAGTTTAGAAAACTTTTTTATTTTGCTTAGATTATAAGAATAGAAAGAAAAACTTTTGTAATTTTGAGTAAAACGATAAGTTAAAGCATAATCTTCTAATCTTTTATAAAACTGTTAGCAAATGTTTTTTTTTAACTTATCTAATAATCTAAATGTATAAATTTATTGTTGGCAATAAAAAAGTAATAATCTTTAGACTCTTTTTTTTTTATAATTTTAAAAACATTACACTTTGTTTATATTCAAAGTTTACTTGTAGTTGTTTCTGTTTTAACTTAAAAAAAAGAAAAACAAAAGTAAAAAAAAATTATGAAATTTAAATAAGTTTATGCTCAAAGTTTTAAATATTTTTTATGCTTCAAAAACATACTTTAAATGTATTGTATTTTACTTGTGTCAGTTTAAAATGCCTCGTTACGAGAGATTATGTGCACCTTTTTAAAGGATATGTTTCGTTTTTTATATGAAAATGTTTAAAATTTTTCTATTATTTATTGAGTTATGTAGTTATTTATTTACGTTATTCAAAAAATTTACGTAAATAATAGTTATGTATATTGTTTTTAAAAATGTTTAATTAGATGGTGACAAAATGATTTTTAAATAACAAAACTATAATTGTTCTTTATGGTATTACAAGAAAATTATTTGATATAATTCACTCTTTACAGAGTTTTTACAACTATTATTACACTTTAGATGAGTTATACTTCTTCAGAAAATTATTGTTATTGATATCAAAAGCATATTTAAATGAAAAATAAGCATTTTTATAACATTGAAAAGTTGTGTTGTTACAAATCTGGTTAAGTCTATATTTAGAACAAAGTAAGTTAATTCTTTAATTATACTTTGGTACAATACTATTACAGAAGTTAATTTTGGTTTAAGTTTGTATATTACAAGCGCAATTAAAAGCTTATTTAAAAGTACAAAACAAACTTAGGAGCATAGAAACGTTTAAAGTCAACTAGAGTTTTCTATTAAAAATTCCGTAAACAAGATGCAGCATTTCACAGTTTTACACAAACTTCTTAGTACATACTGTCATTATCATTGTTATAAAAAGTCTTTATTTAAACACCATTTTGAACAAAATTTTAATTTTTTTTTTATCAGAAAATATATTTCATATATTTAACTGTTGTAAGCATTAAAGTTTAAACTTAAGTATTCAAAAAAAAAAAAAAACAGTGTTTCGTACAAAGTTTGAATAAAAGAATCATTCAAAAACTTACTGTTTGTTGAATTTATTATTTTAACTCTGTTGTTAGCATTGTAAACACTAAATAAAAACTAAATAGCTTTTGAAGTTACTATACAAATTAAAGTAATAAAGTTAATATTATCAACTTGTACTAATAATTATATCTTTTTATTAACTTTCTTCTTACTTTTGTAAGTTAAATTTTAAATCAGATAATAATAGTTTAATATTATAATTGGTATGTTATGCATTTAAAAATTAGAGGTTTTAGTTATTTTTTTAAGTTGTAGAAAAATAATTTAGTAGATCCTTTGTATAAAAATGGAAAATTTTAAATTTCAAAAAACTTAAAAAAAAGTTTTGTAGAAAACGTTTTTATTTTGCTTAGACTTATTGATCAATGATAGAAAGAAAAACTTTATTAGTTTTAAACAAAAGTTTTAGTTAAAACTTAACCTTCTATATCTTATATACTACGATAAGCAAATGTTTAGTTTAAAAATTTAATAATTTAAATGTATTTATTATTTAGGAAATGAAAAAGTAATATTCACTACATTATTTTTTTTAACAACGTTATAAATATTACACGTTTTTTGTATTCAGAGTTTCCTTGAAGTTATTTTTGTTTTAACTTTTAAAAAAGAAAAAAAAAAATAAAAAAATTTATGAAGTTTAAATAAGTTTATGCTCAAAATTTTAAATAGTTTTTTTAATGGTTCGTAGACTTTAAAAGCATTGTATTTTACTGGTGTCAGTTTAAAATGCCTCGTTATGAGAGATTATATGCACCTTTTTATAGGATGTAGCTCATTCAAATACAAAAAATGTTTCAAACTTTGCTATTAAAATTTTCATGTTAGTATTAAAAGAACATTAAAAACAGCCTAAAAATTCAGCCAATTATGTTATAAAATCTGCTGAGAAAGAATGTAGATTTAACAACTGCTCATAAATTGTTAGAAAAATAATCGTAATCATTTAAAAAAAATCTTAGATAGAACATTTGATTAGTGGAAAGTAACTAAAATAAGCGTTTAAAATAAAGTAATTAAAATATGCTACTTAAACTTTTTAACTTCTATAAATGGATTAAGTATATTTTAATAATATTAATATAAAAATCACTCAAAGTTTTACAACACTGTTAAAAAATAAACAAAATTTAAACACAATTAGCAAAAATAAATTAAAATTTTTTTTACCGTTTTTGAATATTTCTAAAAAAGTTTTGTTACACACACAATGTGTTTTTCGTCAAAACAAAACATAAACACCTTAAATAAATAAAGCTTGTTTTTAAACTTATGACAATATTTTTTTCTATTAGCCTTGTTGTTTTTAAATAAAAATTATAATAAACTTTTTGAAGAATTTCGGTTTAGTTATCTCTGTATAGTTTATATTTGTTATCGAGATTTACAGTAGTCATCGAGATTTGTTTTTTTTTAACTTTTTTGTTATCTTAATTACAATTTATATTATTTTAACTTGAATTGCTAAGTAAAATTCTCATAAAAATACTTTCTAAGTAAATTATTTTCCTTTAAAACTTTCCACGATGACTTCTAATTCAAGTTTATACTTTTAAGCATTTGATGTACGAATTTTTTAGAAAACTCATAGGTTATAAGTTTTTCTAGTACTAATTTTTATTTTATTTTAACTAAAAAATTACTGATCAACTTTTACGTTAGTTACACTCATATCACATTTACATTTTGTATTATTTTGTTATTTATTTTATTATTATTAAGCTGTTTTAATAGATATAGATTCTTGAAAAGTAGGTTTAATTTAGATATAATAACTTTTTTAATATTTTCTAAATTAAGTTTTTGTTTAATATGTCTATATAACAATATAATGAAAATTTCGATAAAAACGCTTTAATAGATACATTTTTATACAGATATTCTACTTTAAATAAATGTAAAAAACTATAATAATATCCATTAAGTTTCAAGGTTTTATGCTTAATATTAAATGTCTAGATTTTTTAAAATACTTTTTTTCATATATTAGATGTACATTTTTAGGTCTTATATAGCAATACTATGTCAATATACTCTAAATGCTTTACTTGTGGTACAGTTTTTTGAAAAGATAGTTTTAACTATTAAATATGTGGTATGGTATGAAAAAAAAAAAAATTATAATAAATTTTAAGCACAGTGGTACAATAAATAAAATAAACAGATGATAAACAAAAATAAATAAACAATAAACAAAATTTATTCTCTTTCTCATTTCTGTATCTTCTTAAAGTATTCTTTTTCCTCTTCTTTCAGTCTTTTGTGTACAGTAGATCTCCATTAGGCATGGCCTTCAAGCAACTCCCACTAATAAGTTTTCATACTCAAGCCTTTTAGATTGCGCTTGCATACTTCCTTAAAACGAAATTTGGACGACATTGGTTGCGTTTGCCAACCACCAATTCGCAATACAGTTGAGACTTTGGGATTGGCACATCACCCATCTTCAGAACATGACAGAGCTAGCAAAGCCTGCACTGGTGGTAAAGTACATGGTGGTAAGACTAGTACGTCTCAACACTTGGTGGTGACTGCTTGTTGTCATGCAACTCTAAGGATGCGACGAATGTATTGTAGGTGAAAAGTTTTGATTGTGTTCTTCTGCACACTAGACAACGTCCGTGTTTGCTACCGTATAGCAGAGTACAGAGTATAGCATGCATAAAAAAAAGGTACGCTGGCCTTTGTGCTAATGCTTAACGTTTGGTTATCTTAAATTATGGCAGTCAAAACAGCTGTTTTGTTGTGAAGAGTGATATCCTGCTACATGGGCAACAGCTGAAGTCTCTATGTTTACGCTCTGGATCTTCGTGGCCAGAAGAGGTTCGCTCCAGCTTCGCAGGTTTTTTGCAAAGACACAAAATTCCACACAGAGTCCTGTTTGTTTAAAAGAATGGTCTCCAGGGGTCGAATTTGTCAGTATACCTTTTTACTAATTCTTAGCTTTTAAACTTAAAATGAATCTAATATCTGTTTTCTAGCAAATATCTCTTCAGTGATTTAAGAAAGGAGGATTTACTTTTTGTGGTTGTTTAAATAAATACAAAAATTGTAAGATGTAACTAAAGCTTAAGATTAACGTGTTTATCTAAAAGCACTCTACGCTGCTTAATTTTAAAATCAATGCATCAGTAAACAAGCTTTTTTTCTGAACTTTTTTATTGAAGTTTACCTTACAAAAAAGTATGCAAACAGAAACTTATCTAGTCGAGTCTTAAGTGACGCCAGTAAAAGTATTTAAATAAGGATTAGAATTATCTGTTAAAAGTAAAAACAGTGCTGCACTAAAATACGAACCGTTTTAGTAGACAGAATGATACTTAAAAGGCTGAAACGATTTTGTAAGTGACAACTCGCATGTTGTTACTTTATTTCTACAACTTAACAAAGTTAGTAATTAATGCTATACCAACCTTTTTTATCTATAGGGTGTTACACGAACTATAAAATAAGAAAATAATCACCTCATTACTTTATTAGTTTATTATTTCTAAAAAAAGTTGTTCTATAAACATGTGAGGTCTTTTTTTATGTTTATTTTAGAAATAAGGTGATGGTTAAAAAAAAATGTAAACAGTATGTAAAGAATGTAGAAGTTAAAAAAAAATATTCACTAACTAATAAATAATAGGTTTTTAACAGTAATCGATTTCGTCAAGTATCTAAGCTTTAGATTGTTATTTTTTCATCTTTTAATCGTTGAAAACTAGAATTTTTAATTAGTACCAATCAAAATAAACTTTTCCCTACTAATTAAGAAACAGAAAACAAATACCTTAACAATTTTGATTATAAATTTAAATTAGTATAGTTTGTATCCTCTACCAAGCATAGAATCAGCACTGCAAGAGTAATTGCGTCGTTTTAAGTTAACATCAGTGTTTTAAAAATGTACAAAATTGAAATTATTAAGGTACCTTTTTTGATGCTTTTGAAACAAAACATCATGAACATTATGAACGTTTATACATTTTTAACTAACGTGTTACTAAACTGTACTTGGTTTTAATATTAAGATAAACTATAAAAACCTCTTTTCATAAAGCACTCTAGTTGAACCATCCAAATCACAATTAATGATAGTAGTGCCTTCATAGAACTCAAAGTAATTCGTTCTACCAAAGTGAAATATTTTAGTACATTTATAAAAAAGTGTTTAATTACGTATATATTTAACATGTATATTTGTGCTCGGTTTGATCGGTCTTTAAAATATTGTAATTTAATTAAAAGAAACTGAGAGTATTGTACTTATTTAACTACTTCATTCAAAAAACTTAGGTAAATGATAATAAAAAAAGATATTAGTTATCTATACTGTTTTTAAAAATGTTTTATTGGATGATAATAAAAGGATTTTAAGCAAAAAAAAAAGAAATCGGTTTTTATAATATTACGAGAATTTTTTTATCTTCATTCTTTACAGAGTATATATTATTATTACTTTATTTTAGATGAGTTATACTTTATGCAAAAATGATTGTTAATAGTATCAAAAGCAATTTTTAATTAAACTAAACACAAAATAGCATTTCTTTAACATTGAAAAATTGTGGTGGTACAAATCTGCTTAAGTCTATATTTAAAAAAAAAAGTAAATTAATACTTTAATTATATTTTGATACTATGCTATTACAGAACTTAATTTTGGTTTAAATTTGTATATTACAAGCGAAATCGATGAGTTATCAAAGTGCAATTAAAAGCTTAATTAAAAGTTTTTTTCTATAATAAAATCCGTAAACAACATGCAGTTTTTCACATCTGTAAAAAAGCATTTCAGTACTGTAAGTTTTATAGTTATAAAAAGTCTATATTTAAACACTATCTTTTTTAAATTTTAATTTTTTTCAGTTATTAAATGTTTATTATACTTTCAACTGTTGCAAGCATTAAATTTTATACTTAAGTAGTCAAGAAAAAAAAAGTGTTCGTAAAAAATTGAATAAACGTTCGATCAAAATTGATAGATTAAGTGATGACAGAACTAAACCTGCGATTTTTCATTTTATATCTAGCGTCTGTTTATAAATTGTATTCAAATGTCAATTTTTTATCTTTTTGATAAAATCTTTAACAAAAGGTGGCAGAAAACTCACTGTTTGTTGAATTTATTATTTCAACTCTCTTGTTAGCATTGTAAACAATAAGCTTATTGGTCACCGATAAATAAGTTTTTAAGATATTTATTACAACTTTTAACTATAGTTATTAACTATTATTGTTTTTTAAATTTTACATTATATGCTTATTTGATGTCTAACTGCTTACATTAGCTTGTATACTTTGCCTTCATTCAATATTGAATAAACAAAAAAAAGTTGAGAAAGTAGCAATGTAAACAGATAATTTACATAAGTGATAAGTTAATTTTTTCACATTTTTTAAATACGTGTTATTTCTATGAAAATATTTTCAAACTTTAGTTAAAAACAGTTAACTTGTTTTAACTAAAATGATACCAAGACAGATCGATTTTAGTGTCTGTTAAGATGAAAAACTATTTATTCATTTGTAAAGAAGTGATGAAAGTTTATTCAATTGAATTCTCTCAAGTTTAATTAAGTTTAATTCAGTGCTTTATGAAAAGAGGTTTTTACAGTTTATCGTAAATATTAAAACCAAGTATAGTTCAGTAACACGTTAGTTAAAAATATATAAACCTTCACAATGATTAATGATTATTAAACTCTTAAAAATATATTTTTTGTTAAAAAGAATTTAATTTGTTGTATTTTAATTTAATAAGAAACAAAAAGGGATTTCATATGTCAATCATATAGTGCTGTTTTTGGTAATATTATAATTAGGTTACAGAGTTTATGTTACAACCAAACTTAGTACAGTTAAACAAGCAGCAATATTTTTTCTTAGTACCAGCCAAGTGTTACAGCAGCGTAGGTGTGTAGAATTTTATCTTTGGTTTTACGTCATAGGTTAGTGCATTTACTTTTTGTATAAAAGGTATATGAAAACCGCTTTAGCTTACTTGTAAACCAACCTTTTAAATAGGTTTTAATCATCTTGAGCTTAAAAACGTATAGAAAAATGTTAGCTACGTAAGTTCAAATATTTTACATGCCTAAATTGTAAAAAAAAATCCTAGAGTTTTGGTTTTTAAAGTTTTCTAATTAATCTTTTTTCATAATTGAAAGTTATCAAAATATTGTATACAAAACACAAAACCTGCGAACAATACCTGCGTTTTACAATATGTAAACTTATTTTTTAAATGTTTTCTAAATATGTTTGCTTTGTTTTATAGTATTTTTTTGTTTACAGTGCATTTATTTATTTTTAATTTGTAGAAATGTATAAAATGATACAGATAGTTTATAGTTTAAATTTATTTTTATAATTAAGAGTTTATAACTTATGATTTTATATTTCTTAAAATTAAAAGTTCTATTAGAAAAAAAAACTTTTATGTTTCAATTGTTAAGTTATTTAATTTGTGATATTTAATATTTGATAGTATTACAAAGTAGGTTTTTTTAGATATTGGTAGATAAAACCTATATTTATTATCTTCTTGATTTTAAAGATGACACCAGTTGTTAAGTTTTACGGTAGATTCAAACATCTTATGCGGTACAAATGAAATAATTGTAAAATAGTATAACAATTCCGAATAACGTTTTTTTTTATTAAGCTACTAGTTCTTAAAATAAAATGACCTTGAATGTATTTTTTTTAAGTGAAAAAATCATAAATATGCAACTACAAACTTAACACACATATACTAATTTGTTTAAATTATGTTGACATATACTTTACTAATTACTATCTTAGTGATATTTTTGTTTCTTCTTAAGTTTTGTTTTGTATAAGTTTATAAAGCTAGCTTTTTTAACTTATAAAAATCAAAAGGAACCTTATAACAAATGTTATAGTACAAAAGCATATCAGTAGTATGTGTTGTTTATATATTTTACTATAAAATAATCACTTCTATCCAAAACAGTTAATAAAAATGAGGATTGTTTTTTGACTAGACGTGGATTAAGCAGCTAAGATATATTTAAAGTTATTTCACAGGGCGCGTTATCTTCAACAGATGTATTAAAAATATAATGTTGTGTGGTGATAATCTGTTAAAAAGCTTTACTGTGTCCCTATAATTAAATTAAGAGCACAATTTATTATATTAAAAACAAAAAAATGTAATGCTCTTGCACGGACTATTAGAAAATAAAACTTCTTGAAGTTAAAATTAGTTCATGTAAAGTGTTTTAACTAACTTAAATGGATTTTGCAAACATGTTTTAATTACGAAGTATTTTACTTTTGTTAATTTAAAATCCAACGTTGCACGAGATTAGCTGCACCTTTTAAAGGATGTTTCTAACTTTTTCAAATAATTGTTTTAAAAATCTGTAAGAAAAATATGTGGAACTATTTAAAGCAATTTGAAACAGCAAATTATATTTTACATGCCACTGAGCATACTTGTAGCTATAACAACCGTTTATAAGTTGTTTCAAAATTAAAATATCTGTATCATTATAAAAAGTCTTAGATATAACACATGATTAGTAAAAAATATAATTTACTAAATAATTTCAAGTTAACAATAAACTTAGGCTAGTAAGAATTTTTACAAATTTTAGACTTAATAATTGAGGTTTTAACTATTAATTATTATTATAAAAATTCAATATTTTATATTAAACTTTAAAAAAACAATACAAAAAAATATAGACAATTATTTTACTGGTCTCAATTGACTGATTTTTTCTATTATTTCATGATAAATATAATTAGTTTTTATTTTGAACCTTTATAATTAATTTCTTAATAAAAGTCAATGTAGTTTCAGAAAAAACGCTTTAAAACTTATGTCATCAACATGGTTTTATTAATAAATTTGCTAACTTTTTAGTGAAGTGTTGTTTATCTATCTATTTTAAAGAAAAATGCTAATATTTATTTTAATTTTTTTTAAATTAAGATTCTACCTGTTAAATTAAATGTTTTTAATGCTGAATAATAATATTTATAATTTTAAGCAAAACAAAAAAGTTAAATTCTGATACCATTGTTTTCGATTTGTTTTTAAAATCAAGGCATATATTTTTATTAAAAAATTAGTTACATTTAATAGATTAGCTATGACTATTTAAATAAAGTAAACCTTTTTTCGCTCTTGTCATATAAAAAAGTAAAACAAAAACTGGTAGCCTGTATGATTTTTTCAACTCAACAAAAACAAAACCACTGACTAATTTCTATCTAGAATACGATTGTATAAAAAGCTAGTAAAAACTGTTGTCACGCAAAATAAACTGTTTGATTAGGTTAAAAAAGTAGGATTCCAATATAACATGTTTTTTACAGTATCTGTTACATTTAATCGCATGTTACTGAGCTTTTTGCAGCTAGCTCCGAACGCACTTTAAGCACATTCAGTTTACTACGAAATTTGAACACATTACAAATATGCAAATGTGAATAAAACTTGTTTACCTAATGAGCACCAGCTTTAAGGAGAAATTTAATTTTGACCGTAAATCTTTTGGCTCATAAGTGTGAACTAAATTATAATAGCCTACTCAACAAAAGTATAACTGTACTTTTAACTAAAAATAGAAACAATCTTCTCTAATATATCTTTTAGCATACATTTCTAAACTACACAAAGAAATATTGATCGACTTTTAGAGGAAAATATTAAGTTTAAATTCGTAGAAGTAGCTAAGATTTATGTTGCTATACTGAAAATACTGTGCACGAGTTTTGTATTAACGCACTATTAAAGTTTATGTTTAACCTAAAAACTTGTACATAAGTTATTGATACTTTTCATTAAACTTTAATCTTTAAACGTGAAAATAATCTTTGTTTTCTTAAATAGTTATTAGAATCTTCAACAGTTATTAAAGCCAGTTTGACTAATTGTGTTTGTTTTCACAAATACGAAGTTCAAGCCATTACTAAGACTTGAAGTTTAAGATGTATAACCATAAGCAACCTATGTTACTTAGTTTTAAAAAAAATGTATCATTAAACAAGCTGTTTCTTTAACTTCTTTTAATAGAAAGTTTATCCGACGAAAAAGTAAGCAAACAAAAACTCAACTAGTCGATTCTGAAGTGACGCCAGTATAAGTATTTAAATAAGGATTAAAAAATCTGGTTAAAGCACTAGGAACAAGTGAACTAGAGTAATCAAAAATAAAGTAGATAAAAAAAAATATTTAAGGATGATCTGAAGTATTGCACACTTTCACAAAATCAATCAAAACAAATTTTGAGTAAAAAAAAAGAAAATAAGTTCTGTTTATTAGTTTACATATTATGAAAACTAGAAAAATAAAACGATTTATTCCTTAATTTTCGTAAAGCATTTTATGTAATTTTCAAAAACAAATTAGGAAGAAAACGTTACAAAAAGTACAAACTATTTCTGAAATAATAAATTTACTTTTTTACAAGTTTAACTTGAAAATAATTAAAAGTTTTAGCATAGTTAAAACCAGTAACTACTTCTTATTGACTACTTAAAACATTTTGAAATCCTTATGTTATATTATGTTATATTGGCTGTTCGGTAACATGGCAGTTAAAGTTCGGACAATCTAAATTCCGACAACTAAAGTTCTTTAAAAAATGTTAAAAGGGCCCAATCCAAAAATATAATTTATATTAAAAAAAAAAAACTTCTTGAAGATCTAAAGTAATTAAATAAAGGATAAAAAAATTATTAAAGATAGTTTTTAATTCCTTTATTAATAAAAAAATACAATATTTCAAGCCTTATTTTGGCAATATCTTGGAAAATACTTAAAACTATTTATAAAAAACAGTGTTCGTTTTGTTGTTCATAAATAATGTTACAAAAACAGTTATTTTACTATTGGATTGCCTTTTTTTAAACTTTTATTGTCGGATTTTTGTTAGTCATCCATTTTATGTACTGAACCATAAAAAAATTTTAACTTACAAATTTAAGTTCAAAACTAAAATAAAATAGCTTATTTATAAAACAGTCGGACGTTTCATTCTAATTATAAAAACGTTTCGTGTTGGTTTATATAAATTTTTTGTTTAATTCTAAATGGTAGAAGTTTACCATTTTAATCATACTGTACTTTATTGATGGAGTTATATTTACAACCTATATTGAAAATTAAATTCAAAATACGAAACACAAGTTTTTAGTTATCTCAATATAACACACATTGTTTGTTTCATAATGTAATACGATTTAAAAACAATTTTCAAAAGTTATACTTAAAATAGCTTTAAATTATAGTACGATATGTCAATTAAATGGTAATAACTTATGTTTTGAATTTTTACTGTGCAATTAAGTCTTTATACATGAATACTTGCGGTTTAAAGTAGTAAATTATAGTGTTTTTACTACAAAAAGAAAATTTTAGTCTATAACTGTGGAAAAGTAGAAAAGATCAAAAGATCAAAGAACAACACAAATAAATGAGAATAAGGTTAATAATAATAAGTAGGCTTAAGTTAAGATGCATTTTAATCAAGCTGAATTTTATTGTGACTTGAATATTGTAAATTTAAGTAGTTTTGTGCTTATAATAGTTACCAAAATTTTAAAATTTTGCTTGAATAATTTAAAAAAAAAAATTTAACTTTAAGAAAATTATAGTTACAAAAATTAAAAAGCATGCATAAAACCTGTATTACGAGTAATTTAAGTTTTGAAGTGGAGTTTTCGGAAGTGCGGGCAGGAATAAAAGAGTTCGTACCGTTTGTTTAGATTATCCCTTCTGTCTGCTTTAGCGATCGCGACCTTTTCTAATATGCAAGTACTGCAAATGCTTTGTGGGTTTTTTGCTTTGCCAATGTGGTGGATAATTTCCCAATTTATTTTGTATTCGATGTTCTTATTTTTAAGCTTCCATATATACTTCGATAATTCTGTTCCGTTCTCTTTATAGTTTTTACCATCTTTATTCAAATCGGAAAACGAAACAAAAAACTATTTAGGCTCAACGGGTGGAACTTTTAAAAAAAGATGGTACAACCATATTAGTGACTTTAATAATTTTTGTAACTATAATTTTCTTAAAGTTAAATTTTTTTTTTAAATTATTCAAGCAAAATTTTAAAATTTTGGTAACTATTATAAGCACAAAACTACTTAAATTTACAATATTCAAGTCACAATAAAATTCAGCTTGATTAAAATGCATCTTAACTTAAGCCTACTTATTATTATTAACCTTATTCTCATTTATTTGTGTTGTTCTTTGATTTTTAAACTTAACTAGAATTTAAACTTTGCCAAAAATTCAAACTTAGTACCATAATTTAACTTGTTTTGTTTTAAGGTAAAAATTTGTTTTAACTGTAAGCTTTCATATAAAGCATTTGAGCGGAAATTTAAACTTTAATAACGATTAAAAGCACAAGATTGTTCAAATTTTCAATAATTACGTCACAATTAAAATAAGCTACACCAATTTCAATTAAATTTTAAGCTCATTTCATTAATTACACTTTTACTTAAGCAATGTTTAGTCTGTAAATTATCTAGAAGAAAAAAGAAAGCTACATACAGCTTTGATTATTATTATAATTGTTGTTGTTATATTGATTTTAAAACTTAGCTAAAAATTTAAACTTCTACTAAAACTCAGTCTTAATATTAAAATTTGATTTGTTTAGTTTCTTAAGTAAAAATTTTCAGTAATATTTTGTTTTTATCTTAATTTAATTGTTCAAATGCTATTTTCCATGACTGTCACATATCTTTTTTTAGATTTATTTAAGCACTGAAGAGGTCTTTGACCGAAACTTAGTTTGTAAAATAAATTTTTGAAAGAATAAATATATTACTTCTCCTCCAGCAGTTGAGATCTCTCCATTTGTTTTCTTAAAACCAAAACATATAATGTAGTTTTGAAAGTAATTATTTACTCAATTCAAAAGTTTATTTAAACTGTTTACTGATACGTTTAAAAAAAAACTTAGACAAAAAATTAACGACTTTATTAATTTGTTTTAATGTTTGTATATTTTAATCACGTTTTTATGTCTTTTTTCCTTATTATTTTAGCTAAACAAGTATTTATATGTATTTAAGTTTAAAAAAAGTACATGGAGCACACCAAACAGTTAAAGGAAAGCGTTTTAAATAAAATGTATCGTTTTGTAGCGTTGTTATGTATAGATTTTTTAAATAGACTTCTTGTCCTTTTGAAACAAACGTTATTTATTCATATTTTTTTAGAAGTAATTTTGTTTTTTATAAAAGACTAACATGGTTTTAGACAACCATACTAGATATTAACGAGGGTTAATAACAAAATATTTTTTATTCATTTAAGTCGAACGACAAAATTAAATAATCATAATAACCATAAATTTTGTTAAATAGTAAACTTTTGAATATAAAAAAATGCTTTAACTTGTAAACAAATTTTTTTTTAATTTTTATACATTAAAAAGTATTAAACAACTTTATTCATTGAAGAATCGTTATATTTGAATTTAACTAACACAAAGTAAATAGTAAGTTTTTAACTAAAATACAAACTGGTATACTTAGATTAAGCATTTTAAAAATTTTTCACTGTAATATCGTTTTTAAAGTACGTTTAGATTTTCATTTTTGGAACACAACAGAACTTTATTTAGCAACAGAGATATGATTTGTTATATATTAGTTATATATGGATTTTTGATTTATAAAAACCATACTGATACACCTTGAGTAGCAGACACTAAGTGTAAAATTATAAAGCTCTTTACATCATAATACTTTCTTGTTGTTTTATCAAAGTTTAGGAATTCAAACATCACAATTACCAAATACAATTACTAAAAATACTGTATGCAAAAGCTTTTGAAAACACAAGTTTTTTTAATAAGTTTTTTTATGCATCGACTCTACAAAAACACCAATATAAAGCGTAAAAACAACTTTTTTTATTAAGAAATTTTTCAATAATTAAAAAAAAAAAACCATAGACAGCTTGACTAACCATATTTGTTTATATAAATACGTTAATTTGCAAGATATAGCTAAGAATTGAAATTTAAGTTGTGTTACCAAAAGCACTCTAAACTACTTAACTAAAAAAAATCATTAAACAAGCTGTTTCTTTAACTTCTTTTAATAGAAAGTTTATCTTAAGCAAACAAAAACTCAACTAGTCGATTCTGAAGTGACGTCAGTATAAGTATTTAAATAAGGATTAAAATTATCAGTAAAAGCATTAACAGTGGTGCATTAAAATATGAACGACCTTAGTAGACAGAAAAGTACTTAAAACGCTGTTAAGATTTTGTAAATGATAAGTCGCACTTTTTTACCAACTTCTAAAAATAAACAAATTTAAGTAATAATTATATACCGAGCTATTTTTTTATTATCGGGTGTTATACAAATAACAAATTGAAGAAAAGAAAAATTATTTCTTATTTTGTACACTTAGTTTAAAGAGTAAAAATAAAATTTAAAAAATATATTTTATATATTTTAAAAGTAAATACTATATACTGAACTCTTATGTATATTAAATAGAAAGTATAGACAAAGAGTTACTAGTTTTTATAAAACATTGTATTAATTTATTGTTGCTAAAAAATGAATTTATTTAAATAAAAATTTGTAGTTTGTTTTAAACGATAAAACCAGTTTTTTTTTCGATGAAAAAATATGAAAATTTTTTTTTTAAAGGTTATTTAGTACAAAATATTAAGCAAAACGTTATCAACTACATTGATGTAATATCATGTATTTTACTGTTTGAAAATTTTAGATAACTTTATATTGCTTTATAATTTAATAAGATTAAGGATAGTAAGCTTATTGTAAAAGAAATAAAGCACTAGTCTTAAAATATAAAAAATTAAAATTCAAAAAATTTAATTTTTTTAAATCATACTACTACTATAAAGTAAAAATAAAATTATGAGTTTTAACCATACAGTTATTTGAACGAAAAAATTTCCTAGTACCAGCCAAAATAAGTACAACATAGGTGTGTTTGATTTATCTTTAGAACTTACGTCGAATATCATTTAATTAAATTTATTTAGTTTTCAGGTTATGATGTTTTCATAAAACAAAGAAGCGGTAGAAAAACGTTTTAGAAAACGCTGCTATGCAATATATATATATTTATATCATTTTTTTAATACTTATTAACTACCGACTTTTATTAACGGAATAGATCAAGATTTGTATACAATTTATTTAGTTGATTGTACTAACAGGCGTATTATTCAGTGTTAATGAAAATAAGTCATCTTTTTTTAGGATAAGAAAACGGTTCATCATGACAATAACTGTCTTATGAGTTGTTATAGTGACGGAACAAAGTCGCATACAGTCGCGTTAGTCGTTGTTTTTGATTATGTTTGATGCTTACAAGGAAAAGCTTTAGGTCTTTATACGAACGATTTGTGTTTTACACAGTCTTATAAATTAGAAAAACTGTTTTTTTGAATAATTTTAAACCGTATCTAATAGCGAAAACCTACCGGGTTTCTTGCACCGTATAGTGGCCGAATTTCCCTTCAAAGCAGCAACATCAAACGGAATGACTACAAAATTCTCGATTCCTGATGTCATTTGTTGCGATAATCTTTTAAAATCAAATTTCACAATTAAAAGACCTTTTTTCAAAAAGCATTACTAGTAATTTAACTAAAAACGTTTTAAAACAAGGTTTTTTAAAACTTACAACAAACTTTTGACAGGTTCTTTTCAAATTAGTTACTTTAAGAATTAAGTTTTAAGCGTTTAAAATGTTTGTGTTCCTTTTTTAATTAACTATGAATAACAAGCTACTTTTAATTAGTTTGTAGTTAGTTTGAGATTAAGCGACTAATACAAAAAAAATATATATAAATTTTCAGTATAAGCAACTTGTGTTTTTTAACTTTTTTTATTTAATTTTGATTGGTAAGTTTATATTTATCTAAGTAACTCTCGTTTACTTATAGTTGGTCTTTAGTTTAGAAGTTTTTACTTGGCCCTTTGTTTTACAATTTGTGAAAAGATATTTGGTAAAAACCGCATAAATTAAGTTTCATTTATATTAGTAGTAAGTATTGTCAAAATTACAATCACAAGTCGTTCTTATATTTAATAGGTTGTATTTTAGTATATGTATAACTGTAAATAAAAAAAAAAGAATTAGGTTGTATAATTACGTTGAAATATATATAAACATTAAAAAAACAATAAGCGTTGGAAAAAAAAAAATTAAACTTTTTTTGAAGTTATTTACGTATTGATTCTGGCACTTTGGTGTTTTAACAAAAATATTATTTAAATGATCTTTTTAAATAATCTAAAATAAGATTGATTATTTATGCAGATATACTTAATATATTAAAATAGAATAACAGTTTTTAATCATAGTATCATTTAGTATAGTAAACAACTATATATAATAAACTTTTTTTTTAACCCATTCGCTCTGCAATATCACAGTTATGTTAAAATCATTAACGTTAACTTAAAATTTGACGTGAACTTTTTTGTTTCTTTAATAATCATGTAAATATGCAGCTGTTTATAAAAAGTTAAAATAAATTGCTATTAAATACCTTTAGTAATCCAAAAATTTTTAATAACGTTAATATTTTAAAACACCGTATTTTTAATTTGTATTTCATTTTTTATTAATTTTTAAACGTGATTTTATTTCAACTCGTGTTAAAAATGTCACTAGAAATGGTTTTTATCACTAGAAATTGTATAAAGATCAAAGGCATAAAACAAACATTCAAATTTTTTGTTTTAATTTTTTTTTTTGTTGTTATACCATTAGTAAAAATAAAGCTAAAGATCGTCACTAACTAATATCTTATTTTAGCAAAATGTTAAATTATTTTATATATTTTTAAAACGGATAATAAAAAACGTCTTTAATTTTTTCTGCCTTATTTACCATTAATTTGATTATGAAATATGATGTGAACTTACTATACTTACAAACAAAGTAAAACAACTATCGTACAAACAAAAATAAACTCAGACTAAATATTTAAAAAAAATTATAACTGTTTTCCATGGTTGTCGTATGCCAGACTAATTAAAACCACATAAAAATATCTGTCACACAAAAAAAAAACACTTTTATTGTTATTTATTTCATAATGTACGTTCCATCGTCTAACATTCTAATTGTAACCATGAAAACCAACTATAATTAATTTATTCTGTTACTATTCGATAACGTTAAGATTTTTTCTTAAAGATTTTTGTTTAACAATTTTTGTTCGTGTAGTAAACCAAATCAACTTTAGTTATAGAAAACAGTTTAAAACTTAAATATAACAACATTAGATTGAGGCAAAAAACTTCAAAATTTAACGAGCTCTTTCTAGATAAAATCACATCGGCTAAAAAAATATTAACTTCCCTAAACAAAACACGATTTTGAATTTTTACATAGTTGACTTCAACTCAAACAGTAAAAAGTTTTTGTGAAGATTATTAATTAGTAAAAATATAAGCTTTTACCTATTGAACTCGTAAGTTGTTTTATTATTTAGTGTTCCTAATAAATTTAAATTTTAATATACTTTTGTAGTCGTTTTTTAATTTATTTAAACGAATTTCTAACCTTTAAACAATTTAGTAAATTCACAGCAAGTTTTAGAGTAGTTGCTAAAATTCTTACTAAGTGTTTACCTAAAAATTTAAACATATTTAAACTTTTTTATTTACTTCAAAAACTTATCAATCAGGTTTTGCAAAAATTAACAGTTTATAAAACATAAAAGCTTAATTTAAAAAAAAAATAATATATAGATATATTTAATTATAAAAAAACTATACAAAATTAATTTTGAAAACATATTTCGTGTAGTTATATTGTTATTATTAATTGCAACTGTGAGCTACTTGAACAATGAAAGCAAAAAAGAGGAAATAACTTTAAGTGTTCTTAATAAATTTAAGAAATCAATTAGAATTTTTGTGAGTTGTTTAATTTTTTGCAATTGTTTGTATGCTTTAAACAAGGTATGATTAATGCTAGTTAAGAATCATTTTTTGTCCTCAGTCAATTAAAGTATAGATATTTGATTTCTTATTTTCACCTCTAGTTAATTTTGCACCTCACTGGGCGTTTTTCTGAACATGTAATCTACTAAAATCCTTACAACTGATGATAAGTATTTTTTATTAAAGACTATAAAAATTTAAGTCAACATTGTGAAAATCCCTTAAATACTAAGTCTGCTTATTTTACTAAAAGAATATAAAACTTTTTTATCTTTTAACTCCATTAGTTCTTATGAAACTTTTTCTCTTAATTATTTTATTTTATCTAAAACTTTTTTTTTGTCATACTTATCATTATTCAATTTAATAAAAATTATACATTAATTAAATTGTACAACGTTTTAGAAAATAGTCAGTTTTCACTTTCTAGATCTTTCAAAAAAATCTGAATTTTAACATTTTATACCGTTAAAATTTACGGAGTGCAGGTTAATCAGATCGAAATGTTTCAGTTTCGTACCGTGTTTGTCACAAACACATGTCCATTTGTAAAATATTGTAGAAAAAAATGTTATTAATAAACAAATATAATACTTGTTCATACTTAGCGCAGTGAGTCTTGTTTGCAATGCTTGAACTGTGTTTATTCTGTGTATATAAAGTTTATATATACACAATTATAAAGCTATCTGTTGTCTCAGTTTTGTATGTGTAAAAAAATAGGTAAAAAAATGTAGACTATTTTAAGAGGAACAATTAACAAAAGTTGTTTTGTAATTTAAATTAACAAAATATGTTTAATGTCATGAAATTAGTCTAAAATTTAAGTTTAAAAAAAACATTTTTTTCGATAATTATAATTAATTTACTTTTTTGTTAGTAGCACAAAATTAAGAGCATTGAAACTGCTTAAATCAGTCAAAGTTTTATTTTATAAAGGATGTAAATATAATAAAATTTTCTTTAACTGAATGAAAAGGTATTTTCATGTTTCGAGCGTCTTTGTTTTAAATAAAGTGATGGCAAGTTACTTTGACAGCTTTTATTGGTTTAAAACTTATCGCTAAATACATTTTAGTATTGTAAACAAAAAATTTCAAATTAAACTAGTTAGAAGGAAAGAAACCTTTCTATAAAAATTGATAAATTAAGTGTTGACAGAATTAAACTAATTTCTTTTTTTTTTTTCTATCTAGCATCAGTTCATAAGTTTCATTCAAATGTCGATTCTTTATCTTTTTAATCTTTCTTAAAAAAAGGTGGTAGAAAACTCACTGTTTGTTGAATTTATTATTTCTACTCTCTTGTTAGCATTGTAAACAACGAGCATAAAGTTAATTTTATAAACAAATTTATAAATTTTTCAAAAAACATAAAACTTTAATGTCAATTATTTTCCTTATCTTAAAAGCTATCTAAAAATTTTTTTTTATCTTAGAGAACGCACCTTTGTCTTTAATTTAAGAAGAAAAAAAATGGTTTGGGGTTTGAATTATTTCATGGGGTCCCTCCAAAAATAAAGGTTTTTTTTTTTCTTTTTTTCATTCATATTGCCTTAAAACCAGTAATTTTTTTTTTATTTTTTTTTTTTTGATTTCTCTTAGTTTGCATGTTATTTAAACTCTTAAATAGTTATTTTATAAATAATGTTAATATCTTTTACGATTTGGCCCCAAAACAAAATGATATATATTACACTATCATTTGCCTTGGCCATTTCCTAGATATAAATTTGATAAAAGGAAAAAAACAATTAATAAGAATGTAAATTACAACAAGTTTAATAAAACTATAATAATTTAATTAAATTTGTTGTAATTCACATTCTTATTAATTGTTTTTTTCCTTTTATCAATTTTTTATCTAGGAAATGGCCAAGGCAAATGATAGTGTAATATACATCATTTTGTTTTGGGGCCAAATCGTAAAAGATATTAACTTTATTTATAAAATAACTATTTAAGAGTTTAAATAACATGCAGACTAAGGGAAATCAAAAAAAAAATTAAAAAAAAAATTTTTTTGGTTATAAGGCAATATGAATGAAAAAAGATAAAAAAACCCTTTATTTTTGGAGGGACCCCATGAAATAATTCAAACCCCAAACCATTTTTTTTTCTTAAATTAAAGACAAAGGTGCGTTCTCTAAGATAAAAAAAATTTTTTAGATAGCTTTTAAGATAAGGAAAATAATTGACATTAAAGTTTTATGTTTTTTGAAAAATTTATAAATTTGTTTATAAAATTAACTTTATGCTCGTTTGTAAACAATAAGCTTATTGGTCACCGATAAACAAGCTTTTTTCTTTTATCAAAGTTCTAAACTTGTTTTAATTTTAGTATATAAACCTCACATTTTATGCTTTTACGGTGACTAGATTTTTTTTTGTATATTTATTTAGCCTTAATTCAAAACTTCATAAACTTTTAAATTTTTGTATTTACTGGACGCTTCTTAAACTTCATACAGCTAAATTAAGTATTATAATAAAGTTAACTTTTTTAAGTTACTTTTTTATTCAGAACTTCCTAAATTTTAACAATCTAGTAGTCTAAAGTCATACTTATCATATATTTTAGACAAAAACAATAATACGACAGATAGACTTTAAAAATAGATAGTTGTAGTGTAGCTAAATTGTAGGTTTATGTGAACAAAATGTTTATAAGAATCGCTCTAAAGTTTATGTGAGAAATTATTAATACATTTTTTATATCAAGGTATGTACGAGATTTGCTATTTTTTACTTTGTTCTTAAACTATAATTACAAGCTTAAGTAAAGTATGTTTGAAAAATTTAAAGATTTATATACATTACTTAAGTAACTTCAACTTAAAACTATTGTTAGATATGCTTACTGTTCAAAGAAGGTTTAACAGGTGAACAACTGTACTATTAGTTTTAGAGATTTTTGTTGTATACTTTTTAAAGTCTTTTCAGATTTGCAAACATATTTTCCGAATTGACATGGAGCGATTTAATGGATGAAAAAATTCATAAAAAAGTTACTCAACATCAGCACATCGCAGTGCACAAAGCATTTCGCATTATTACGTCACAAAAGCGTTGAAGTACAAACAAAAACTTTTTTTAAACTTTTTAAATTGGCAACAATCCAACGAACATCATATTGTTAAAAAAATTTTAAGTAAATAAAACAAAAATCTTTTGAGCAGTGTTTTTAAATTTTAAGCGAACTTTGTACAGTTAACTGAGCAGCAACACTATTTCCTAGTACAGACCAAAACTAAAAACCACATAGGTGTGTAGAATTTTATCTTCAGATTAGATCTTATAGATTAACTTTATTTAGTGGCTAAAATGTAAACCGCTCAAGTTAAGCTTCGTTTTAACTCTTTTGTTAAGACATAGAAGATCTTTAACATAAGAATTTTTCTGCAAAATGTTACATAGAATGATTTACATACTCAATGTCTTTTGTTTTATCGGCTTTCTTGTTTACGAAAAATCCTTAACTTTCTCTTTTTTGAATAAATCAATTAGCCTGTAATATTAAGTAGAATTTCAATATAAATGTAAATTTCAATAAAAGAATCATAAGGCAACAAGTTTGAAAAAAATATAGTTTTTGCTCGTTGTGTTCATTTTACGGTTCGTTTTAAAAAGTAAAACTTACATTGAAATATTCAAGTAACTTATATATACAAGTGTTGTATTTAGAAATCGATTTTTAGCTGAACTTACTTTCCTCATATATTATGTGCGTCGGACATATTTATATTTATCTTGAAAAATATGACAAAAACATTTAGTATGTCGAATATTTTTATTGCTTTAATAGTGACTTACTATTTTATGAACTTACATTTTTATTAATCAATGTAGTGTCACTTTAAACGAACAGTTTTATAAAAGTATTTAGGGCCCTTAGTTTAACAAAAAAACAATTAATCTTGTTATAATAATAAAGTTCATACATATTGTATTTTTAACCTAATGTAAATTAGTAATTTAGTTTTTTTAAACATAATCACTTAATCAATTGTTTATTAATTTCAAATTGTTTAAAAGCTTTTAATACAGTAGGCTTAAAAAATTGCATTATATTTCTTAAATACTTTATAGTTTCTAACAAAATCCATTTAAAATTAAACACACTTCAAAAAAAAAATTTGAATAAAAAAACTACAGTGATCACATTGATTACTTTAAATGAATTGTTTTAGTTAATTAAATCACATTTACGTATGTTGCAGTACTTATACTTTAGTGTTTTTTTAATTATAATAAGATTCAACTTTTTCTGTATAGTTTGACATTATAGTTGTTTTATTTTTCTTATGTTAGTAGCAGCTTTGTAGTAAGTGTTATAGTTAGTTAAACAAAAATAGTTTAGTAGTATTTGCTGCTTAGTACATAAAATTGATAGTTTATCGATTCAAAGTAGCTAATAAAAATAATTAAGTAAATAAATATAACAAAAATAATGTTTATATTATAAATAATTTTTTTAAATTATTGTTAGTTTAAACTTAATTTTTTAAGCATTAAAAAACAAGTATAAAACTATCCTGTATCTTTCTTTAAATAAAGAAATAAAAACAATACCGATTTATAACTTTAACACTTTATAGTTTTAGCAATTTAAGCGTGAAAAAATAACAGATTGAGTGGTTTTTAGAAATTCTTTGAAGTTATTATTTTCTTCAATTGATTTTTTCTTGAAAATTCAGTAAAACAAAAAGGTTGATGAAGTTTAAAGTATTTAAGTTTTTTATTGTAAATAAAGTTAGAATTTTGTAGATAGTATATTAGTGTTCGTTAAAATGATTAAAAGTGCAGAACATGTCAACTTGAAATACCTCGTTACACCAGATTATGTGCACATTTTATAGGATACGTCTAAATATTATTAAAGCTATATGAAAGTATTGAAGCCAGTTATGCTTTACATGCTGCTTAAATAGTGTGTAGTTTAACAATCTTTCTTAATTTGTTTAGAAATTAGAACTCTACATCTTTTTAAAATATCTTAGACATAACACATGATAAGTTAAGTTAACAATTAAATCGTTTAATAGAAATTATGAAGTGTATTGTTATAAAAGTGTTGGTACATTTTTCGTTTATTTTTTCTTTATTTATATAAAACTTTTAGGCCCGGTATAAAACTACTGTTTACATAAAATGCTGTTTGCGTTTTATTTTACTTTACATTTTCCTTTTTTTTTTTACGTAAATCATATTGTAAGGTTACTAGGTTTTAATATCGAAACATGATTCCTATCTTTCTTTTATTAAATAATTGTCCAACGCTTAAAAAACAGTGCTGAAATTTCAATTACTTTGTTTGTTTTATACATATTAAATTTTTAAGATGTTTAAGTTTATTTTGTATAGCTAAAGCACTCAAAGTTACTAAATTGTCAGTTATCAGTAATAAAATCTGTATTAGGTGTATCAGTAATAAGTTTTTTTATTTTTCATTTTTGTTTAAAGTTTATCTTCATCAACAATAAGCAAACATAAACTAAAACAATTAAATTGAAGTCACGTCAGTATAATTATTTAAATAGGGATTAAAATTATCGGTAAAAAGCATAAGTAGCGGTGTACTTAAATGAGATCCTTTCAGACATAAAAAAAGCTTTAAAGGCTTATATTACATTACTTAATACTTTTACTACATTTTTATAAAATAAATTAAACTAAAAATGATTTATTTTAGCTTTTTATTATTATTTAATATTTAACTGCTTTTTTTAACTTACTATTACTTTTTATTTTCATAGTTTCTACAAAAAAAAAACAACAAAACTTAGTACTTATGTAAACATTAACATTTGTTATAAATATATAATAAGACGTATATAAAATAACTAAGTTCTAATTAAAACTATTAACTATAAATTCATTTAAATCACTTACATTAAACTTACTGAATTCAATTATTAAGGTTGATTTTTATACACATTTAACTTATATACTTTAAGATTCTATATTTTTGCAATTTTCAGTTACTTCTTACATATTTATTTTAAATTAAACAATGCATTTATATACTTTATAAAAAAAATTTCATTACTTTTAATAGTCAGTTTTTAATCGATAAATTTGAAATGAAAACAAAACTTTAATTGTTTACATTAAAACACTTTTTTTTTTGTTTATTAATAGTGATTAGATTTTTTAATTTGGTTTTTAAAATGGTATAGTTCAGTTTTCTTAGAAACAAGTTGAGGTACTCATATAATTTAATCTTATTGACCTTTAATTAGTGAACTTAAACAAAATAAAATGTGAAAGCCTAGATTCTGCAGAATTTGAACCTTTATAAAATCATACAAATTTTTTTAACTTCTTAATATTTCTTTTTCTTTTACAGCAAATACATCAAAACAACCATAAACTTATTAAATCGTATTACATTAATTTAAGCTTATTTAGAAAGTCTAAGAATATACATATTTGTAAAACTTATACTATTTAAATTTTCAAAAAAAAAAAAATTAAGTAAAATCTGTATTATTTATAAACTTATAGGTGATAACAAACTCAGACTTTTGAATTTAGGCAATTAAGTCATCAGCTAAAACATTCACTTACTAGAATGAACCCAAGGATTAAAAGTTCAGTAAGTAAGAAAAACATTCGAGCTTCAGGCTTAAACATTTCATGAACACACCTATAACAACCTATAATAAATAATAATTTCAATATAGTGATTTTTTGATTGGCTGACAAGAAATCTTAACTGACTAGCATCAATCATACTTTTCTTGCGTAAAAAACCAATTGCATAAAGCTAAACTTCTTTGTTAGTATGCTGAGTAACGTTTAGAACTAAATTTAAATAATTTATGCAAACTTATTTGAGTATATACACTTTATAAGCGAGCTTTCTTTAACTAAACTATTCGAAGTTTTTATTCTTCTTGCTTTATCTGTTTAGATTATTCACGGATTCAAGTAATAATTTTAGACATTTAGGTAAAATATAGTTTTAAAATTCAATTAATGTACCATAAGTTTTATTTTTAATTTAGACTACTTTTGAGTCGATCATTTTTTTAATTATTGGAAATGAAAAAAAAAACATGTCGTATTCGAACTTTTAAAACGATTAGTTTTGAATACAGATCTAAAATTTTCTAAAAAACTAAAACATGAAAACTAGTAAACATTTTTGGTTTTAGTAAGTTTTGTTTACAAATTTTTCAAAACTGTTGAAATTTATTTATAGGTAGAATTTTTAGTAGTATAAAAAAATGTGAAATGGTTGCTTTAAAGTAAATCACTAATATTCTTTTTTAAATTATAGTTTAACTTTATAGTATTCATATTAAAACGCTTTACAAAAAAGTTATTAAATCAATATTTCTTTTAAACTAAAATATTTTTTTTACTATAAAGGTATCAAAAATACCTGAATGTTAATTATACTTTTACTACTTGAAAGATTAATACAACATTTAGTCATTAATACAACATTACTGTATAAAAAAAAATCAAAAGCTTAACATATCTCTACCTGCTTTTAATTTCATTTTACTTTTAATTTCATCTGAACTTTTTTTTTATCGAATAACTTCTTTTAAAAATTTAATATATTGGTGTTTTATTTAACTTCTGTAAAATTTTTAGTATTGACCTATGCTAATTGACTTAATTTTTATTTATAGTTTTTTGTTTGTTAAGATTTGGAATTCAGATATAAATACAAAAATAATTTTGTTTTTACTTATTTAAAATAAAATACTTAAATTTTTTTTATAAAAGTTAAAATTGTAAAAATCAAGTTTTTTGATAATTGAATAAATAAAATTCACTTTTAATTTTTTAGACCACTGTATAGTTTAACTACTTACGAGTTGAAATGGTAAACTTTATCTTTATGAATAACCTTTCCGTGAACTTTTGATTGTTTGAGTTAAAAGCAGTGAGGTAATTAGACAAAAACGTTTTTGAAATACAAGGAAGTATGTTATTCAGCTGTTGTGATTTTTTAATGACAGAGCTTTATGACTTGCAAGTTTTTGCTTCAATCTAGTACTGTTAACTATAGGTTTTTAAAAGTCTTGTATAATTAAAGTTATTTAGTTTTTCGATACCTACAAACAATCGTAACTAAAAACCAAATATATTAAATGTTTTTTTTACAAAATTAAGAATCTTGATGTGAATTATGTTAAGTAAGAAAATAATACAACATGAGTAGTATAAATTTTAGGCAATATCTGTTTACTTAAGTTTAGTTTTAGATTAAAAGTTTTATGCAGTTATTTAATTGATGGAAAATTATAACTTAAAAAAAGCTGTACAAAAATATTTTATATGTATTTTGTACTTAATATAGTCTTGGTTCTAAATAAACAACTATAAATTATTTACAAGAAAACCTTCCATTTTATTAAAGTTTTATTATTTATAAGTAAGAGTATAAACGTTTAAAAAACTGTAGCACATTAAGCCAAACTAGTTAACAATATAGAAGTTTTAGTAAAAAAAAATCGATGTATTTGCAAAAAAACATATGTCTCTTCTTTTTCAGAGTTACTTAAAGTCTTACAATTGTCAATTGGATATTGAAAGCAAACAAAGATTCTATTAAATTAATATTAAGTACGATTGTTTACTAATATAAAGATAGTTGTTACTTGTTATATATAAAAAATAGCTTAATAAAGAAAAGTATCGGTTGTTTTTTAACTATCTTTCAGAAAAGTAAACAAATATGTCGAGTAAAAGCTTTGGCCTGTTTTATTACTTTTTTGCTCTGCAGTTTAAAAACATCAAATCCATGTCAGAACTGTAAGCGTTAATTAAAATCGTGATCAAAAACTTTATAATGGTTATTAAGTATTTATGTAAGTATGTAGCGGTTTTTCAACTACATAAATTTTTTGTTTTTAAAACAATGTTTTTTGTATAGCTCTTAAATTTCAATAGGTCATTTCAAAAACTAAAAGAAAGAGTAATTTATTTTATTATGTTCTTAAAGTTTAAACTGATTAAAATCTTAAGCTAAAAGAAACTAATATAACAAAAAAAAAGTTGAAAGAAGTATTATTACCAAATTTCTATTTTTAAACTAATGTTTTTTAATTTAAAACTGTACCTAAGTTTGACAAAAAATAAGTAGCTAATATTAAAATTTTGTGTCATTTAATTTTACGTTACTAATTTCAAGGGAATCAGTGCAAAAAAGCTGTTACTTAACGTTTTTCGTGTCAAATATAAATTAAGAAAATAATAGTTAAAGTAAATTAGTTTACCAAGTTTTTCTAAAATAAAGTTGTTATGCTATTGCAAAAGAGTAAACTAGTTTATAGCATGCACAACTAAATATTTTCTGCTTATGAAAAACTAAAATTCTAAGTGTGACGATTATCAATTCACGTGACCTGGTATCGTCCTCATCAGGATTCATCCCTCGGTTTTCTGATGTTGCCATGACAAACTATGACTAATTGGGTAGAGGACCGTAGCACTAAGCATATGTATAACCGACAAACTGAATATAAACGTTTACGTCTAAAACTTAAAAAAAAAACTCAATTAATAATTTATCTTTAAAAGAGTATATATTAAATAGCTGTTTTTCAAAAAATTCACTCTTTTTTACTAATTGCTTGCTTGCGTTCTGAAAAAATCACAAGTTGAAAATTAAGAATCAGCGAAAAATCTAGAGATAAAGTTCCACACACCTTAAATTAGGAAGGTTATGAATTACAAAGGTTGCCTGGTATTAGGAAAATCTTCATTGTTCAATTAACTTTGTAGTTAAAATATCATTTAGACTAATTAGTTTTCAATGTCACAATTATATTACAGTGTATTTTACAAAATAAAGGTAAAAAATAATTTAAAATTTATCAAAACTTTAACGTTTTTTTTTTAGACTATTTTATTGGAAAACACCAACTATTTTAATTTTTAACAACGGCTTAAGAAAACTTTTTCCTGTGAACAATCAGCAGTTTCTTACAAAAGTAACGTTAGAAAACTTGAAAAAAAAAACATAAAAAAAAATCAATCTTTAGTATTAATAATCTGGCTTTTAAATAAAATTTTTAAATTGATATCTGTTATTTAAAGTAGTAACTGTTTAAAATATATATAGTTTTTTTTCAAGCTTTTTAAATTGAATTAAATTTTTTTTTAGTTAAAAAGATAAAACTGAACGTTTAACCATTACATTTGTTCTTAAAACTACTTGAAAATTTTTTTTTAAGTTCAATATTACACTATAATATATTTTCTATAACATGTTGTTTCTACAAAACCCAAAAAATAAAAATGTTAGCTTGGTATATTTTGTTTATATTATTTGTTAAAATTTTTGAAAAAATGTGACTTAACAATAGCAAAAACAACATTAACTTGAAATTAGTATACCACTAAACAGGCTTTTATTAATTTATTGAAAATGTATGTTATGCAACAACAAAGCAAACAAAGCTCAACTAGTCGTCCGAAGTGACGCCAGTATAAGTATTTAAATAAAAATCAAAGTTATCTGTTAAAAGTATTTAAAGAAGTGAATTAAAATTAAAACGTTAAGTTTACAGAACAAATACTTTTAATTTTGGGAGTAGTTCTATTGCGTTTTTTTTTTTAACACAATCGAAAAGAATATAAAATTCAACAAAAAAGTTTATTATAATTTGCTTGAGGTATAAAACCGTTACTAACAAGTATTTTTACTTTTCGAGGATTTTATAATTTTGAAATTTAAAAAATTTGTGTTTAAGTATAAATTGCATGTCTTTTAGTACACTTTTAATTCTTGAGATATTTTCTATGACTGTTAAGTAAAACAAAATTTTTTATATAATTCTGACTGCAAAAAACAAAATTGTGTATATTATTACTTTTAATTTTTAATTTATTGTGGTTTATACGGTTTAAAGTTTTTATGTTGATTATTGTAAAATTATCTACAATACTTTTTGTTCTAACAGTTTTACAGATCGAAGTCACAAGTTACTTATTTTCATAAACACGTAAGGTAAACAAACTTTAATGTCAAAATATTTTGATTTTATCAGTTTAAAAGAAGTTTTCCATATTAATTTTGAGATTTGAAAGTATGTTTTTTATTTAAAACAAAAAATGATTATAAGCCCACAATCAGTTAATTAACTTTCGTTAGTGCCAACCAAACTTAAACCCAGAAAATTGGGTGAGATTTTATCTTTTTGTTTTACGTCATAGATGATCATATTGTTATTTTTAAAACAAGTTTGACTTTTAAGTTAAAATTAAGTCATTAAACAAAAAGCAGGCAAAAGCAAAACAATAAAATTATATTTAAACTTTTGGATAGCTATTTTGTATAGATAAATGTTATAAATATAACGTACTTAAAAAGTATTCCAAATATTTAAACATTAGTATTATCATCAATAGCTTGATCATTATAGATGCGATTATTAGAATGTTTTCCTTAAACATGTCAAAAGTCAATATTTATTATTGTTATCGTTTTACATCTTCTACCAAAAATTCTAATGCCTATACCTTATAAACTGTTATATAAAAACGTTATTTTTGGTACCGTATAGTTATGTGTTTATTTCTATTTCTTCATTTCGTTTCCTGATGCATAGAACTTTCTAAAAACTAGACAACAAGACATGTATATTCAAAACATAAATTTTAGCGTTTGCAAATAAAAATCCTAGCGAAACAAGTTCACTGAATAGATAATAATACCAAATTAAAACATTACTCTTTCTTTATTACACTAACACACGTCTCTGTGTGTTGACAAGTTAACACACTACAACAGAGCTATGAAAATTCAAAAAATAGTAGTAATAAACTGTTTTACTAATAAAAAATTTAAAACTACATTCTACAGTACATAAACTGTTTAAATATAAAAAAAAAAGAAAAAAACTCATAGTATACCTTTTTTACTAAAATCATTCATTTAATATCTTTAGGTAACAAGGTTTATAAATCAGTAAGTAAACACTTATTAAAATTGAATTTTTCAGTTTAACTAGTAACAATACTTATATTTAGAAATTATTTTATATAATTTTATGTGCAGTAAATGTCAACTTTCCCTACTATCATTTCAAAATCAGTTTAAAGGTTTGTCTTCAAATTAATTAGAAATAAACATTTAAAAAAACCGTAAATTGTTAATGTACACAAACGAGTTTTTTTAATAATTTTTATTTCGACCACTAAACAATGCAGCATACTGAATAACTAATCTGCATACTCACACAGCATTAGCAGTGCAAGCGTAATTCGCAAACGGCATACTCCCACTCTCTTCAACAGTCTCAAGCTCGAGGTTTAGTATTTCCACCGATTTGGTCGCTAATTCTTCACTCGCATCATTCGAAGTATCGCCACCGATGATGTACGCCAACTCACCTAGTTTTGCCGCCGCAAAATCGCACCTCGCCACCCGAAGCTTCGCCTGAATGATTTTTATTTCACCCGTTATGACGTCATACTTCTCGATGCTGCGCGTCACGTCGCCGTGTCGCTGCCGACCGCCGATGACGAGCACGAAGTTTTTGTGCGCCACAGCTCTGTGCCCGAGCCTTGCAATTTTTAACTTTGTAGCTGCAACCTGCCACGTTCGCGACTCCCCGTCAAACGTTTCGATCGAGCTCAACGTCTCGTTTTCTTCGTCGCACCCTCCGATTGCGTAAACTCCTCCGCACTCGACCAGCGCGTGGCCGCTCCTTCCCACGTTCAGATCGCCGACATTTGTAAACAAATTCGTCGCGACGTTGTACAGAAAACACGTTTTCGTCGCCAGTATTGCGTCATCGTAACCCCCTGCCATCACGAAGTTTTCTTCGTCGTACTTACACACACCGAAGTCGTCTCGGTACTCGTCTAACGAGTTTACAGTTTCGAAAGTTCCCTTTCTGACGTCATACCTGTCAATTTTTTTGCTGCACTCCCCGCCGACAACGAACAAGTTTCCCTTCATCACCACTGATCCGTGGTACTTTTTGCGCTCGGGAAGATCCCGCAAACGCGTCCATTGTTCGCAAGCAAGTAAAAATGAATAGAAGAACTTTGGATGGCTATATCCTCCGACCAACAGCAATTCTGAGCGTTTAATCACTTGAGGTAAGATCAATTGAAAAACAAAAAAAAAATTAATGTTTCAGCTAATCACAAAATCATCAGGTCGTTTTTGTAAACTTCTATGTTTTTTTTTTCAAACAAAAGTTTAACATAAAACAAGTAACTGATAAGCAAATAAGCATATATATAGAATAATGATAAATATAGGCCACAATAAAATAACTAGCAATTAGTTAAAAAAAAAATAAATTAAGTATGTTTAGTTTTGATGTATTTAGGACTGTATGTTTTTATCTAATTGTATAACAATGTAAAATTTTTAGTATTTCTTTATCAAGTTAGTTTTTTTATTTATAGTTTGAAATAATAAACAAACCTAATTTTGAAGGTTCGGACTTTTCTAACTCTGAATTTTTCACGTTCAATTTTCGATCACTTATTTTGTTTTTCTTTTCAAATTCGTTAACTTTTAAATCCATTATTTAAAAAAATAACATAACTCTAAATATATATTTTTATAAATTTTATACTATCATCATATATATAAAGTATTATGATTTAAAATATTTTGACTGGTAGTCTTTTGTTAAAATTATTTTCTTAGACTTACTTTTTTAGAATTAGGTATCAGTTAACGAAAATTAATTGTACTTTAAGTACTTTAAGATAGGTATATTAGATTATTTTTAAAACTATTTAATCGACTAAGTTTTAATTTATACGGTTTATCAGTACTTTGTAATCACAGTTTTGGAGAAAAAATAAATTATTCTAAAACGTTGCTCTAAAAAATTAAGTAGGGTTTTTTTTTTGTATATCGTATTAGTAAAATCTATCCTATGGAGAAACATTTGAAGAACATTTTAAGTTTGGATGTAAAAATTACTAAATTGTATTTAAACTTTACAATTTAAATTTAAGAAAACGTAACTTTAAAACTAACATGTTTAAGTTAAACCTTTATTAAACGAAAATCTCAAAAAACAAAGTTCATCAAATGCTTTTATTTAAGTAACAAAATCTTAAAACCATGCAAGTTTATCAAAAAAATCATAAAAACAAAGTTATTATTTTTGCTGTAAAAAAAACAATAATTGTTTTAATCAAACAAAACGTGTAATTATTTTGTTTATTAAAAGTAATCTACCAATAAGTAAAGTCTTACGTTTAATTTTTTTTTTTCAAAATCATACAACAATTATACTCATTCTAAACAGCCAAAAAATAAATGAACAATGACTTTGTTTAAAAGTTAAGCACATATGACAGTACATGGTAATTCTTTTGTTCGACTAAACACAATAGTCTCGTTTATAGGTGTTGTTTGTATAGTTAAAAGTAAAGGTAAGCAAAAAAAGTAGTATAAAAGTAAAATATCTACTCAGTGAAAGACTAAGCTTAAAGAACTAAACTCGTATAGTTTATGAATAATTAAAAAAAAAACTGTAACATTTCTAAACTTTTACTTTAAGAAAGTTAAAATAAATAGTGTGATTGTTTTCACTAGATTGTTTATAAGTTGAATTATATGTCTTTAGCTTAAACTTAGCATTAGTGTCTTTAATAAATGTATATTTTGAAATTTTGTTATTTTTTTGTAATATAGGATCTGATTATTTTCATTGATCAAATGAGTAAAACATTGTTTTATGAATAAAATCGTCAATTGATAAAATTAAAAACATTAGTTTTGTTTTTAGTTTTAGATAAAGTTTACGTCTTTACTTTTTGTTTTATTTAATGTATGTTGAAACTAAGTAAGTTACGTTTGAGCTTGTAGACTTTGAAATGTTGCGGACAACTGTGATGTAATAGTTGTAGATTTTGTAATGTTGCATACAACCGTGATGTGATAGTTGTAGATTTTGTAATGTTTCGGACAACTGTGATGTGATATTTTAGTCTCCGAAATATCGTAATAAATAACTGTGATCGAGCATTTATTTCAAAACGTGATCTTGTTTGGTGATAGGAGCCAGGGTGTGACTTTTTCGATGCATAAATTTTGCAAAAAATAGCTACCCACTTTGCTTATTACTAGGCCTACTAGTAGCTAGCTTAGACTTTGTCACACTACTAATTTTTTTTTATAATGTCGTGTTTTTATACCATGTTAGAATAAACAGTATCGATTTTTCAACTTTATAAAACATGTTAAATTAAAAAGAAGTGTATTATCACAAGTTTAAATTAACTCTTAGCATGCTCCGTGAAAAAAAGATTTTAACGCTTAAAGATGATGAGTGTTATCTGACAGTGGAAAATATTTTTCTACAACAGCTTTTGAAAGCGTTTTAGTCTAGCTTTATACTTTATGCACTAGTGTATCTGTTAATTAGATTAAAACTTGTTTGTTTGGTATCAACTACTCAAGAAAGAAAATAAAATTCTGCTCACCAAGTTGAAAACTACAACTCAGTGCTAATCTATGGTCCTGCGTAGTCACTCTGGTAACTACTTCTGTTCTTTAAAACAATAAAAAACACATAATTTTTTTTTATAATAACCTTGTAAATGATGATTTAACTTAGAAATAACTTAAATGTTTGTAAACTTTTTTTATGATAAAAATGTGTCTCTTTTTGTAGTTAAATATATGTAGCTATTTTTAAACTTCTAAATAAACCAGTACTTAACTTATATAATTGTAAGTTTTTACTTGAACCTTTACATTTTGTTTACAAATATTTTTTTTGAAAGTACGAAAATGATGGAATTAGACAATACATATAATACGAATAAAGTTTAGAATTTAACAAAACTCCTTGACCTAGTGTTAGAATATATTGTTTTAAAATAAGTATTTTAATTCAATGACTTTAAAAATTGAACCATGATTTTTTTTGATGATTTTATAATAGTAGAACTAGTATATTAAAAAAAATATTAAACTTAATGAAGTATACTAACTAACGTAACTAAAATCTAAATAAGCTTTCATTATCACTTTTATTTCTACTAGTTTATCATCTTATTTATCGATTTATTCTTCAAATAGTTAATTAATTTTCAATATGTTTTGAAATTTTATAAACCTTAATGTGTAAGGACGGGAATCGGCAAGCATTTTGTGGTCGAAGACCTAATATCGAAATAAAATCATCTGCGGGCCCTTTATCTGCGGGTGTAGTAGAAGCATCTGCTCTTCATACCAAAACCCGGTATACCAAATATAAGTTTTGAGTTTTCCGTACATTGTACCTAAAACCTTTTTTTATTGCTTTTTACTTAAAGTCTTAAAACATCATGCATAAATTTGAAATATATACCATCACGTTTTACCTTCTATCAGTTGCATTTCCCAGTTGTCAAATATCCCTGTTATGATATCGTTTTGTTTTTAGTTGACACAAGCTGACATTCTTTCACTTTATTATGCTGCTAAAGTATAGAAAAAAAACAAAAACAAACTTTAAGCTGGCAAACTAAACACTTTACAAAAAATTTTACGCTTGTTATAACAACAAAAGTGATAGTTAAATAAAAACAGAAAGTTTTATATTTCAGGATCAATAACAAACATAAACTATAAGGACCACCTTTAAACATTACAAGATATCTTAATTTTACTTCCTTTTGAATTACAGACGTCTAATAAAATCAAAAAGAAACACATTCAAACTTAGGTGTTTAAGTTCTACTTAATCTGTATACATACATACTTTGATTTAAAGTGTATATAAACCAGTTTAATCATTAATAATGTAAGTAAAAAATATAGACGTTTGACTTGAAAAAACCTAGATTAAAGATAAGTTTTAATAAATTTAATGTATTTCACCATCAAACAATATTTCGATGTCATCTGTATTTTACTGTCCGATTTAGCAAAAGCTTATAAAAAAGTTTTACAGATAGCATTGACTTCATGTATGTAACTCTTGTTTTGGAAAACAACAGTTTTTACTAAAAATTACGTTAAAGTTTGTTTGCTGTAGATGATGTCAGCACTTGGTTAATAATATTAAGTTTTATTTTAGCTTGTTGGTAAAATATCTATAATTTTGCATTAAATTTATCTAACTACTGTGTTATGCGAAGCGAACTCACATCTTACTACAAATCAATAAAAAGTCGGATGCTGTTGTTGTTGGTTGTGTGGTCGACTTCATTATTTATTAATAATGGCGCGAAACATTTCTACGAGGTTGACGATGGCCTAAATAAATACTGGTTAAAATAGAACAAACGAGCACAGACTATAACCTCACAGTAAGCTGCAATGTCTTACAGGATGAGCTGCAAATGGTTTTTTGTCAATTTTTTCAACTTTACCCACAAGCAGTTGCTTCAGTACTTTTTATTAAACCCCGCTTTGTGAGATCTTAACAGCGGTTTCTTGAAACTATGCCTACCTGATGGGTCCTAATAAGGACGAAACCGGTCGTAGGTCGTTTCGGATGCTTTGTTGGTCGTGTGGGGAAGTTCATTATTGATTAAACTTTGTTGATAATGGCCGAAATAAATACTGGTTATTGCAAATCAAGAAAATAATTAGTTTAGAAGACTCAAGTATCAATATCAAACTACTTAAATACATGCATGTTTTTATACCTTGTAGACTTTAACTGAAAAAACATCGCTATTTGAAAATTAGTGTAGCTTGATTAGTGAAGTTATTTTGTTGTAGTATTAATAGTATTTTTGAAAATGCTTGAAATTTTTAATAAATAAAATTATCTAAAGTAGATTAAAAAACCTTAGTAAGTTAAAAAACTAAATATTAAACAGTTTAAATAAACTACGTTAAAAATAAGCTTTAAAATATAAAGCGATACCTATTTAATCATTGATTATACTTAAACTTTATAAATGTGTTCTTGATTCTACACTAGGTTTAAAACTGTAAAAATCCCTTTTATTTTATTCTAAACTACTCGAAAAATATTTTTTCTACTTACTTATTAGAACGTTATAACTATTGATTTTAACTTATATACAAGAACAAGTTACAATTTTAAGCTTTTTATAACTCTTTGTTGCTTACTATTTTTGTCTGTTGTAGAAAGGAAAACAAAACACAAGTTTAATACGAATAATCTTAACTTAGTTGCAGGTATAATAGAATTTTTTTATAGACGATCTGTCGCAAATGTCAAAGTTCATACTAAACTTTATTTAAACGCTACTTTAGCTTCAAACTTAGGGAATTAATTGAGTTAGAATTGAAATATCGGAAAACAGTTAGCCGGGAAATTAAGTACCTTTTAAAGTTTTCAAATTATTTGTTCAGGTTTTTTCTTTTAACGTTGGAAAGAATTAAAATATTTTTGTTGAAACAAACTTAATAAATTTTGATATATTTTGTTTGATTAACTTTATAACTTTTTTTTTGTGAGTAATTCTGTAACTAGTATTCTTTTATGTGGAATATATTTTGATTCTTTAAAAAAACTAAATCCTTAATTTTCACATTACAAGATTTTTTTAATACTTCTGAGCTTTTATATATTTTCATAAAACCTTTATCGTTAAGTCATACTCGTAAGTTTTTAACTCAGTTTTATATAACCAAAAGTAATCTCCTAACAAAGTTAATTGCATTTGAATAATCTTAAACACTGGATTGATAGATTCATTTAGAACTATAATTGGATGTTAAATTAGGAAAGTAAATAAATCTATGTTTTACATAAGTTAAATTTAAGTAAACGTTTTTGCGAAACTATTTAGATCAATAACAGCTTACAACTTAGTTATATTGTTAAAATACTTTCATTGATAAATGAATCAATACTAGAAGTACTTTCGTTTCGACTTTGCTTTAATGTTCAAAAAAGCTAATTTATCATATACGAAATGATGTATCATGCTCTATTTTAGGAAGCGTTAAAATATAATAGAAAAATGATGAATGGGGTGTTATAGAAAAGCTGTATTTAAACGGAATAAACATCAATATGCAAACACAATGACGACACGGAGTTTGCGACTTGACATCAATTCACAACACGGATGCCGGGAAATAAATTCAAACCAAATTGTCTAACTTAGCGTGAAAATTTATTTTGAAACAATTTACAAAATTTGCTGAAATTGTGCGTAAAATGTTTTTTTTTTTAACAACAATTTAAATGTGAGAATCTAATTAATAAAAAAATCCATGAGAGTTGATGTTAGTTATAAAAAAAAAACTTGTGTTTGTTAAAAAAACTTTATAAAATTATCAAAATTAATATAAATATTTTTAAATACTATATATACAAAACACTTGTAATTTTGCAACAAAGTTTGTCCTACTTAAATTTCATTAAAAACTTAAAATTAAAATAATATTATTTCTATAACACTTTTAAAGTTTGAAAAGTAATTTTTTATGCAAAAGATATAAAAATAAATACATTTAATCTATATTTTATTACTAATTTTATAATAAATGTTTATAATAACTATAAATGATATGTTTGTGATAAACTAGGTTTGAACTATTTTAAAACTAAAATTATTAAAATTAATTACTATGCCTAATTTCTTTTTATAATAATTTTTTTTTAAATTTCCAACATACTAGCAGAGTTTCTTTTTTTTATTATTTTAGTATAGTAATTACATATCCAGTAGTTTTATAGTCAAGTTTTCCTCTTGAAACATATAAACAAAATATTTAAATTGTTTAAAACATAATACATAGAAAGAAATAAACATCTAGTTTGTCCCTATGAAATATTTCTTTCCAAGAGTTTTTTTTATATAAACACAGTTTGTTAGTTTTATAGATAGTTATATTTTAATATGATATTACTAATTTTTTTAGCTGTTAGATATATTTTTAAATTGTAGTTGACTAATAGTTTGTTTGAGTTACTTAGTTTTTTATAAAATACAATATACAGTAACTTAAAATAATTGTATAAAAATAGTGTACAAAAATATTACTTTTTTTAATTTATTCTCTTCATTTTAAGTACTACTTAATTTATTTCAAAGTGACTGGTTTTTACTTTTTGCTTTGTGAAAAAGTCTTAGTATAAATTTCTATTTGACTATATAACTTCTTATTAAACATTAACTTGAATATTTTTGAATATGCAATTTTTCTAAAATCTTGATTTAGTCTAAACTACATGTGCTATCAATTTTAATTCAATTTAAAAAGTTTCTACTTACAAAACTTTTTAGTTGTTTTAGCGCACAGCTGATAATTTATTGTGGCCTGAAAATAAAGGCTAATGATAAACGGTATCATTAATTTTGCATTAATTTGTAATTTAAGCTTCATCAGCAAATTTATAGATAACATCAAAGGTACTGCTTTAAGATAAATGTCTTCTTTTCATGTTTCTAAAAGAGCGAGTCAAATTATAATTTATACTATGATCAATAAATAGTTATAGTATCCGGTTCCACTATAATGATATAATCTTGTTATAGGTTAAGTTGTGTAAAAATAAAGTTTGTTTGACAGTTTTTAATATTAAGTACGTTTGAAAATGTTTGTTAAGCTTATAAAAAACGTTGTCTCTGTTTATTAAATTTTATGAACAAAACAGCTTGTTGAAGTTCTAACACTAAATAATCACTTAAATATTTATTTAAGTATTTCAAGTTGTAATTTAAAAAAATTAAGATTGTATTTTTTAATCTTATCTTAAAGTAGATAATACTTGGTAAAAGCTATTGCCTTCCGAGTAATGTAGTGGAAATGTTGTATTGATATTGTAAAGTTAATACAAAACACCTAAATGCAATTTTTTTTATTATTATGCTGTATTTTATTAACTAAAAATTCCATCTCTAACATCAAAAAAAACGTCATAAAAATTGAACCACTGAAATTAAAGAAAAAACGTCACGAAAAAGTGCTTATGAAAATGCTTGTAAACGTGATTTGTAACGAGTATTATTGTAATCGATCAAAATATTGTCTTCATAATCTTTGTCAGCTGTTTTGTTATGGTTTAAAACGAAAACAAACTTTGTTTCACTTCGTGAATTCGTATCATTGTTGTCTGTGTTTCGGTATAAAGTATGCAGTTATATAAATTACTTTTTGTTAAATTAATTTTCGTTATTGTTTGCAAAAATTTTGGAAATACTATCAAAACTACAATTTAAAAAAAATTTTTTTGATAATTATGTAAAATATATTTTAAATAAACATAGATAAATTATTTTTTGCATTACTTCTTTAAACATGATACTTTAAGATCAAAAGATGTATCTATTAGTTTGATAAATTGATTTTAAACTTTTTTTTACAAAAGCTACTGAGTTGAAAATAAAACTAGATACTTCATAACATCTTCAAATTTATTTTCAAAAATATTTTCTTTAATTTAAATAAAAGGATTGTAGTTTACATTTTATAAATTTAGTTTTTTTTACTAAATAAATTTAAAATAAGGAGAAAATAAAAAAAAGGTTAAATAATCTGTTGACATGTCAAATTTAACTTAATAGTTTTTTTTTTTCTAATATTAAAAACTCACAACATTGAACTAAGTAAATTAAAATACCATTTTCAATAAAGGTTTAAAAAGTTAACCAATTTTTCACAAAAAAAAAAACATATTATAGCTATACACAAGCTTTAGTATTTTTAAATTACATTACGTATCAAACTCATAACTAAAAACAATTTAAATTTTGTCAATGATAAATTAAAGCATTAAATGGAGATCAATTTTCAAATAAAACAATGTTTAAAATTAAATATAATTAAATATTTACATATGTTATTTTTTGAAAACAAAGTAAAGTATTTTTATAAGTTTATTAAAAATTAGTAATGTACTTTTGGCTTAATTACTCAAAAAAAGCTATTTGTGTTAAATTTTTTACTATCATTAAAAAAGAATAAAATTTTTCATAAACTAGTGTTAAGTTTGAATTATAAAAATTAAGTATAAATTATAATATGAATTTCTAACAAACTAGTTTTTTATCAAATTATAAAAACTGAAAAATTCATTTAACTTTTTAATACTAAAATCTTAATAGTAAAAACTATATCTAATTTCTCTATTTTACTGTACTTTATAATAATTTAAATTTATTTAGTTACTATAACGTGAAAATCACGTAAGTATGTTTTTAATTAAATAAAAGTACTCTTTAAGTAGCTTGTAACAAAATATTCGAAATTTTAACATATAATTTATAGTAGAACTATTTTAAGTTACTCCATTTAACTATTTTGTTTATGTTCTTTCTGTTGGTTGTAAAACAGATCTAAAATTAAAAGTCGATACATTATTTAAATTATCATCTTTGTAAAGTCTGATTTAACACAAAATCAAGTACAAAATTTTACTAGAGTTTAAAACAAACAAATAAAATAAATAACTTTAAAAGTGTATCTATTAAGTTTGTATTATATATATGCATATTTGTACTACAATTAAAAAAAAATTATAAAAACAAGACGTATGCTTGAGTTTCTGACATAATATTTTCGTTGCAAGTAAACCAAAATTCTTTATAGCAAAAAAATCTTAATGTACATTTTAAATATGAAACGGTTGAAAATACACAAAAATTAAAACTTAGAACTGTTATTTCCACATAGAAACATAGTTTTCAGGACTTTCCGCAATTCTGATTCGTTTTTACGCTCGAACACCTCCAGGTTTGAGTTGCCATGACAACGAACAATACTACGAATTATGACGTCATCAAACCATGATCATTGTTAGTTTATTCATTTTAAAGTATCCAACTAATTTTAAATTATCTATACATACGTATTCCTTTACTTAGTTTTGTTTTTAAACTAACATATACACAGCTCATTTCTTCTCTGCAAAGTAAAACTAGTTGGCAATTTAAGACTAAAAAAAAACTTTAACGGTTATTTAAACGTGTTTTGGTAATTATTTTACAATATGTATATACTGAATTGTTTATTTATTTATCAAAACACATGAACTAAAACATAAATAGTTATTTTTAAATGTTTTTACTAGTTAAACTAAAGTTAAAGTTTACTATTTTATAATTTTGTGCTGTTAGTTGAAGCGATTAAAAAAAAAAAATTGTTTAACTATTTTTCACTCAAGTAGTTTCTAATTGATTGCTACTTTTGATAATGTATTTTCATTATAAACCTAGGCTTATTACAATTACAGCGATAGTGATAACGAAACTTCTAAATTAAGTTTAGTAAGAACATTTATAAAAACAAATGATTTTCGCGTTTTTATTTTGTTTCTGGCAATTTAGTATTTTATAGCTATAATACTAAAGATGCATGTATCTTCTTTTAAAATTATTATACTCTACTTTTTTTTAATATACTAAGCGTTAAAAATATTTGCAATTTGATTTACAATTTAGCAGTGTTTTGATGTCAAATAATGATTATTGATTCTAATTTTTAAAAAAATGAAGACTATAAACTCAAAAACAAATATATATAAAGTCACTTATTATTTAAGTTGTGCAAGTATAGAACTTGAATTTAATTTTTTGTTAACGAAACTTAGAGTCGAATTTTTTACTCATTCGGTTTATTGCGACTTATCGGAGTCGCATCTATACTCAACATAAAGTAAATAAAAAAGTTTGCTAAAAGCTCAAGTATAGATTTTAAAGACAAAAAGGTTGTTGAACATGAACACTTAAACTTGCTCTTATTTGTTTGCTTGTTTTTGTTTGCATCTTTTTAAGTTTCAGTTTTCAAATATTTGCTAATTGCGTAATGGAACGGCAATAAATTGATTTGAAAGCCAATAAAAACAATTTTAAGTTGATAGAATGCAATCGTTATTTTTTCTTTTGCTGACCAAAACATATAAAATCTCTTGGGTGGTCTATTGGCTACCATCAGCTGTTACTAAGCTCCCCCTTATTACCGGTGGCAACCTCAAACAGTTTTAAGCCATAATTGGTTTTCAGTTAAGTATGCATAATGTTTAAGCGGAAAACTGTCTTTATATCTTATCTAGGATGTTTTCTAAACCTTTTTTATTGTTTATGGTTTGTTTATTATGTTACGGATGTGGTTATTTATAAATTTTTATTTTTAAAAGATTTATTAAAAAAACAGTTTTATTTACGTTTATTTTAAATTAGAAACTCAGTAAAGTAATATGTTTATAATAACCAATTAAGTTTATTGAACGACTAAAAAAGTTGCTCAAAGTATTTTGTCCTAGGAATTTGGGTACGAAAAACCTTCGGTTATTTTCGAAACTACAAACGATTGTTTTCTTTATGTTCGTTTTTATCGCACTCTTGTATTTATGTAGGTGTTTACCGGTCGGTTTGCCTGAAATAAGCGTGTAAAACTGGTTTGTTTAGAGGAAATTGTTTTTATAAAAACCATTGACATTGTTGTGATTGTAGTCTAATTAATTTGCGTATGTCTTTATATGTTTAGAGTTTATAACATTTGTTTTACTTAGTGCTTGTTATTTACCGTAAGTGAAGTTTAAAACTTTTTTTTTAAACTTTAAATAAAACAGATTTAAAGTTTTCCACGCAAAGTGTACTTTTGTGCCGCAAAATTAGAAAATTTCGCTTCCAAATATTTCTCCGCTTTTTCCAAGAAAGGAGTTTTTAAGCGAATAACAACGATTTAAACTCGTTAGAAATACAAATAGAAATTTGGCTTCTTTCTTTTTTGCCTTATGGTAGATATTGATTAGCTATTGTCGCTTTTTCGTGTAAAATAAATATTTTTAACGGCATTTTTTTAAAATTGTTTGATTTTAAGTTTACTATTTAGTATCATTAAACATTTTTAAACATAAATTAGATATCAAGAAACTATAACAAACAAATTGTAACAAAATGGCATCTTTCATATGCTATTAAATTTCAAAATGTTGAACCTTATGTTTTATAATGTGAGTTTTATGAATATCGTCTGTCACAAAATAAGCCAATCAGGATGAGACCCATGAAAATACTGATGCAACTAAAATAAAGTTACGTCTGGTGAAACCTTCGCAATTCACAACCATATTATATACTGATCAGTTTTTCTTGGAAACAAATTGTTCGAGTCACAACCTGTCTGCAGCCAGTATGCTTATATTCAAAAATTTTATTTAGTTATGTTTGTTTATTTGTATGTTTTGTAATAAAACGTTTAAGTAGATTATTCTTATTTTAAATCAAATACTCTTAAAACTTCTGACTCTTAGATTCAAGTTTATAAGCAAATGTATATATTCCATTCAAAGTATTTTTTTATTTTGTAGTACAAAGCTCTTTATATCAAAAGTGTGTGTATCTTTTTATAAAATGAATAGTTCTTTTCAAAAGATTACAACCACTCATTGTTTTGCCTAGTTTATATAAAATACTTTTAAATATCATATAGTTCAGCTGTAGTAATTGATTATTTTTTATGGTTAATAGTGTGGCATTTAAAGTACATACACATAAACTATACAAGTTTTCTCAATTTAAGTAACCCACCTAATAATAGGTTATAATACTATAAAATATCAAGTGCTCGTATTTTTCTTAAAATCTAAATCTACACTTGTATTACTTTTAAAACACAACAAAAGGTTTTTTTTAAATTTTAATGTAAAGTTTTCGCATTTTCAACGCTTTGGTAACTTGATAATGAAGTTTTTAACATTCAATTGGACCACTTTTAAATTTAAGATGTATTTAAAGTTGTATAAAAACACAACATAAGTATAACATGAGAGTTTTAGAAGAGATGGTCGTTAGAAATCCTCTGTGGTGGTAAAGCTTTGTATTTAAGTGTTTTAGTTGACATATCGTTGCTTTAACTTCATCATCTCTACAAAAGTGTAGTAAATAAACATAAAAACATTAAAAATAAACATAGCGTGTATTTTGCAACAAGCTAAGAATACAAATTTTATGCTTGTAGTAAGTGACAACAAAAAGATAATTTTCCAGAATAAATAGTTTCATTGTTTTCAGGATTAATTAAAAACATAGACTAAGACTATATTTTAAGTTTGTAATAAAATGTAAGAACTTATAAAACTTTAAAAACTAATATGTTCAAAATAAATATGTCTTAAAATACACGCTCTAATAAATGTCTGATAAAACTACAAAATTATTCTATGCTGCCGAAATTCTTTTATTCAGTTGGTAAAGTTTTAATATTAAGTTCTTTGCTTGTAATAAAATAATAAAATATTGTATAAAAGTTTGAGACAAGAATTCATTTTGCAGTATATTTTATTTTTTGTGAACTAAAAATTTTTCAATCTACCCTTTTCAATAGTTCTTGTAGATAACTAAATAGATTTTTGTAAAATAATAAAATTAATAAAGTTGTAAGATTATTTGTACTATGCGATGCTATTATCTTTATAATAGCATCGCATAGTACAAAATTTTTTTTTACCTATCATGATGCAAAATCTTACAATTTCATTAATTTTACTGTTCTACAAAAGTCTATTTAGTTATCTACAAGAACTATTAAAAAGGGTAGATTGAAAAATTTTTAGTTCAAAAAAATAAAATAAACTGCAGAATAAATTGTTGTCTCAAATTTTTATATAAAGTTAGCACAGAAAAGAAGTTATTTAATAAAATATTGATTCAATAGATTGCTTTTCTTGGTGAAAGTTAGTCTTGTTACTTTACTAAGTTTAGCTCACGAAAGATTACAAGTTTTTTTGTTATTAAGTTAAATAAACAGTTTTAAGATTTTGTTTCTAATGAATAAATCTAATTCATCATTTTTACCAAACCAGTTTAAATTATGAGCTTAATTATATAAATTCCAATAGTGTAATTATAAAATTCCTACTACTTAAGACATAATTTTAATTAATTCATATTATTAATAAGGACTAATTTTTAAATCAAATAAGTTATATACTAGTCTAAGGCAAACACAAAGTTACTATATAAAATGTTTAATTATTAGTTGTGCAACTGTTAAAATAGACTTTAAAAAAAAATAGGCTTTAAATTTTGTAAAAATTATATATATATGGTATGTAAAAATAATCTTGTTTTATTTCTTCAATAATAAACGGATCAAAATGAAAGCTCAGCTAATATACTATTAAAAACTGAGCTTATTTATTATTAACGCTTAACTTTCTAAAACAAGATTTTATTGTTTGGCTGGTGTTTCTAAAACTCAGTATTTTCTTATTTGCTTTAACTAGCACGACTCATTGTTTTCGCGCAAGCTCGTACTTAATGGGTGTACTATCCATTGATTATCTTAAATAAACTCGTTTTGATTTTTATGAAAAAAAAAACTTAAGTTTAAAAATTATCACTTAGACTTGCAAATGGATTGCATCTTAAACTTTAAAATTAACTAAAGTAATGTATAATTTATACAATTTTTTTTTTGTAAAATACTTTTTATTTTATATTTAATATCATACCAAGTAAACTTTCTGAATAATACCTATGTGAAGCAAATAATTAAATAAACAAATTTTTTAGTGTTATTAAAATATAAAAAACACAAAAATGAACTCTAGACACTAGACAATTAACAATAAACTATAACAGTAAACTAAACTTAGTGATAATAAACAGGATAAATTGCGTGTTTATTTTTAGGAACAAAAATGTCTACTTTGTTTAAACCTAAATTTGTTAAAACAGTTTTTTTCAAAAAACAAAAAATAAATTTGTTTCACCTGTATAACAACAAAATATAGTTGATAAAATACCGCTCAAATACTATATTTTTGCGAAGTATTCTACAAAAATTTATCATCTTAATAATTTTCGAAACTATTATTTTGTGCTTCTAAACATTACCCGGGTCTATATAGTTAGTAGATTATAAGCCGAAAAAACATGAAATTTATCACTTACTGCCATAAACTAAATTTAAAAATATTCTCGTTGATTTTATTTTTAGTATGTTTATCTACAGTATTGGAAAGTTTTATAAGCTGAAGTAAATAAAAGAAAAATACTTGTTGAAAAAACTTTAAATTTAAAAAGCGTAATCTAATTTGGAGCTTATTAATAATATGGGTTTTGGAAAGCTACGTCTTTTCGCCATATGGTAGAAATTGATTTTTTGTTTATCAACTTTATCATTAAAAATGTAAATTATAAACTATACTTTATTTTTGAAAACCTTGTGATAAATTTAGAATAAGCTTATGAGCTATAAAATAGTATAGTTATTTTCAATTTTATAATTTACAGTCTTCTTTTTTTGTTACCCTTGTGATACCGACTTTAACTTTTACTTAAAGTATAATAAGTTAGACCTTAACATTATATAATTCACAATAACATCAATAAACTTAAATTATTAACAAACTACCAAAAATTTTCGAACTTTGCTCAAGTTTCTATAGCAATTTTCTATGATTAAAATAAAATTGTCGTTGTGAAAATACTAATTATGATACTTTAAAAAAGAAAAAAAACTTCAAGAGAGTTCTTTATCGCGTCGAACTAAGCAAAAAAAAAGTCGTTTCAAAAATACTCCAATGATTTTTTAAATTGCTAGTTTAAATAAAAGTTTACTCTATTTTGTCCAGAAGTTGATAAAGATAAAAGTTTTTTTTGTGTTTTTATAAAAGTTAACAACTATAAAACAGTAAAAAGCTTTTAGGGTGCTTTATATGCTTATTTTCCTGATTTTGGTGTAGGCATTAGTTGCGTTATTATATAAAAACATTTTACAAAGTTTATTAAAGTGAAGTTTTTCTTAAAAGAAAGCCTATACAGATTAAAGAAGATATTGATACTTTTTAGAAAGACTTGTTCCGCTTTTTACAACTTTTTAAAGTAAATTTTTTGTTAAAAAGATATTTAGTTGTACTTTATTTAGAGAAAAATACGTTTCATATCGTATGATAACTTGAGCTACAAAATTTTGAACATTAGTTAGTATTTTTTTGCAATTTTCTATCTTTACTAATTTATATATAAGTTTTATAACATTTCAGTTGATAAATGACGCAACTACTTATAATTGCTTTTTCTGAGTTGTTTTAAACTATTAGTTTTTTAGTACTAAGTTTTATACTTGATAATAATGTTTTATGCAAAATAAAATATACTAGCATATCGAATATTATTAACTAAATAAAACATGTACTTGGTCAGAAAGATTTTACGTTGTTGTATTCAAATTCACAAAAAAAAATAAAAAGTATGTTGTCTTTTGTGACAATAAATATGTTTACAGAGATTAGTATTCAAATTTTTACAATAATAGAGAAACAATTGATACAAGTAACTTTATATTCAAGGGCCGCTTATGACTTACTTTTTACGCTTAATTTACCGCGTAGATCACTTTACGTTTCTTTCTTTACATATGTATAACTATCACCGTTTTAAAACTCACAAAAAAAATAAAAACAATAAATTATTATCGTAAAACATCCTAAAATAATCTTTGTGTATAGAAAATATTCTGTCCATTTATATTAAATTAATAACTTCGATTTATATTCATTACTGACTACAAAAGTGCATCAAATTTAGAATTTATTGATTTTAAACTTAAAAATGTTTGAGTATTTCTATCTCTCTTTTTAAAAACGAAGTTTAAGAAAAAAGTTACCTTTAAGTCCTCAGAAGTTTTTGCAAAATATCTAACAAAATATTTGAAGTTTCAAGATTTTTTTTTAAACATTTTTTAAGTTACCGTTCAAAAACTGAATTTTTCAAAAGTTTGCTCATAAAGTATAACTGAAACACTCAAACTTAAATAGTAAACTTAGATTGTAATACCAAGATAAAATAACATATAAAACACTACATTCTTAACACTTAACCGTTTAAAATAAGCGTTAAAGGTGAACATATTGTATGATAAAATTTGTTTAATGAAGTTGTAGTTCTACTTCTACTGACACGCATGAATTCAAAAAAGTGATTCGTTTTTACGTTATTTAAATAACAACACAAAACTTACAAAATACAAATTGGTTTCATAACTCTAGAGTGGAAACTTATAATCTGTAAAAGTTTACAAAATACAAGGATTAAAATCTGTTTTAGCTAGTAGAAGTTGAGTGCTGTGCTTTAATATTTACTAATAAACAAAGACTACTAGTGATAAATTACCTTTCAAGTATACTCGGGTTTCAATCGGTCAACCCTGGTAAAACAAACTGTAATCGAAAAATGTCAATCATAACCACTAACTGAGCAAGCAAATCTACAAAATTGTTTTAAAGATTTTTTTTAGTTTTTTTAAGTTTTACTTAAACTTAGTAGACTTTAGCACAACTGTCTTTTATTTTTGATCACATACACAGTTGAAAGCAATTTTTGTAAAAAAAAAGTTTAAATAGCAGTTAGCTTTTTTTAAATACTTTTTTAATGAAAACTTATGTATTATTACATCTAAATTAAAATCATCTATACAACATTTATGAATTATACTTTTGGAACTTTATAGAATGAATTTAGTAATGAGTTGTAAAACAAAAAACGTAACCTACTGAATTGTAAATAACGTTATTCAAAAAAATACTTGTTTATAAACTATTTCTTGAATTTTTTGTTTACCATAATGTATCCATGTAACTGCCCGTACTTAATAATACGTAAATGCTTTTTCTGTAACATCTAAACCTTTTTCTAATTTTTATTTGCAAATTTTCTGTCTTTATAGTTAATTTTAAAAATATATATATTATATTTATTTGAGACTTATACTAAAACAATTGAATATTTTAAAAACTTAAAATTAACAATTTTAGTTGTTTTTGATTTAAAAATGTAATAACGCTAAGAAAAAAATAGTAGTTTAATTTATTTTCTTGACAATTTTTATTTCTTTTACTACTTATTCAAAACGCAATGTGTTTAGACTTTGTTGTCAAACAGTAAATTAAAAGGGATACAGCAGTTACAATTTTTAAATCATCGCAGTAGGTTTAATTTTCTTATATAGCTAAATTTTCGCTATTAAAAAAACTCAGAAGATGTAATAAAAAAAACTTTTTCGTACACATGTAAAGTTGTATCATTTTGTTTATTCTATTATGATACTTATTATTACCCAGTTATTTGATATACCCAGTTGAAGTGTGTTGATTCGTTAACACACAGAAACATATGTTGGTAAAATAAAGGAAGATTACTGTATAATTTGTTTTTATTTATATTCCAGTGAACTTGTTTCACTATGATCTTTTATTAGCAAACGATTAAATCTATATTTTGAACAGATGTTTTATATCATTATCTTATGTTATCAAATATTCAAAAATTTACTTTTTTATTAAAAGTGTATGTAAAGGTTATTTTTAGTTTAAACCGTATCATTAAGATATATAGTTTTCTCCGAACTGTTTTTAACATTTCGTTAAAGTAATACTTTATTTATTTTTCAGTGTACTTTTTGCAAAATTAATTGAATTAATTTGTATTTATGTTGTTAGTGGTGTAGTAAACCCCATATATTCTCTTAACAGTTTCAAGTCATAACAAAATTATTAGTTAGTTTAAACTATCTGTACGTAGTTTAAATTTATTAAGCTAACTTTAGATACAAACTTATTGATTTTATAAACAATTGTTTAATATTGTTTTTATTCTTTTTAAGTCGCAAAAAGTTTTTGAAAATGCACAAAATAGTAAGTGGGAACAATAAAAAGAAACAATTATGTAATCTTTATTTAAAATCAGCATCTTTAAAAAAACACACTTTTGTTTTTCGAACTGAATAAAACACCATTTAAATACTTTAACAAAGTATAAACAACTTGTATGGATCAAAAAGTGTTTTTGTTCAAATGTTTAAATATTTGTATCGGTTACTTAATAAACAGTGTTGTTTACCATCTAATGTAAATATTTACCTAAGGTATGTGAACATTCTTAACACATATAAATTTTAATTAAAAAAGTTAGAAGAAAAACGTTTTAGTGTTTTTTGAAATGTTTAATAACTTTTTAGTATAAATGATTCCTAGTTAGTCTAATGCTTTAACCTAGCATTTCTTTTCAAAACTAATTCAAAATTGTTGTTAAATGTAATAAAGTAATAAGTTTTGTAGTCGTTTTTCACGATTGTAAAAAAAAAAGTCAGCAAACAATAAAAAAAACCTTTGGGTTTAAATTAAATATAAATTGAAAGACTGGAATGACTAATTTATAATAACAAAATCTGAACTAACAATGTAGTAAACAGTTAAATAATACATTATATATATAAAAAAGATAAATTATTTAAGATATACAAAAGCTCTTTTAAACTTCTGAATAGACTTTTTTGTTTGTATAGTTTTTATATTTAGTAAAAAAATAAACTTTTACAGTACAAAATAGGAGTGTAACCACTTTTCATTTTCGTATCAAAAAATTATACAGTAGTCTCACCAGCTGAAATAATACTAAAAATAAAAGTAAGTTTACTTTCTCAAAAATGGACAATAAACTTTGATGCTTATGGATTATATTCTTGTTAGTTTAGTGCAAAAACATAATAAAATAGTTGATGTTACAGTAAATTACAAAAAAAAAAGCGTTGAAAAAACAAAGAATGAAAGTCAAACAATATAGTTTTTTATTACTAAATTTAAAGTTCCGTATTTAAAATGATATGTTTTTAATCGGTTGTTTAAATTTTGTTTCACGTTTTTTTTTTTCAAAATACGAACAATATTATCTAGTAATTTATTAAACTGTATTTTAGTACAAACTTTTTTCCAAGCAAAGTAATTAAAATAGTTTAATATACTTTCTTCTGTCTGCGAACAACAGTAAAAAAATATACTTAGCAATTTCTTCTACTAAATTTCTAGTGAATCATTCAAATATAGTTAAAGTTTTAGAGAATGAAAGTGTCAAAAGTATCATAGTTCATATTAACTTACATTTAAACATTTTTTATGCCAAAAATAAAGTTATTATTTTAAGTTTACTAGGATAAATGAATTAACAAACTGCCACTACGCATAAGTATGAACATTCTAAATATTTTAAAGTACTAATGTAAGTTATTTATGTAAACAAATTTTATATACTCATCATACATGGCTTTTAATATTTTTGTGTTTTTTTTAATATTTAACGAAAGTTTTATTAGTTCAGAGTGTGTTTTGAAAATGTATCTAAAGAAAAGTAACAAAATTTTAAGTTAACAAATTACTCTTCATAATGATTTAGTTTAATATAACTGGTTTCGTTCAAAAAAGTATTGATAAAAAAAACTATAATCTTTAACTTGAAAAAAAGTTTTAAATTGCTCAGCTATTTCAAAGATAAAAATTATTTTAAATAACTGAAAAAAGTTTGCTTAAAAAAATTTATGAGTCTTAAAAAGTTTTACCGGAGTATTTTATATTTTTATTTAGAACTTCAAAAAATATTAAAAGCAATGTTAGTATTTTAGTTAAAAACCAAACAAATAAATCAAATGACGCAGGTTGAAAATTTTCTATTGGTAGAATTCATTAAGTATTTTTTTTAACATTTACGTAGAAGTTTCTTAAAAAAAAATTAAGTTTAACTACATATATTCTACACCTAAATATAATTATTTAATAAGGTTGATAAAATAAATATAGAATGCAACCTAGCTATTTTATTCTTTAAATACTAACGACTATAAACTTTTGAGCCCTGCGATCAATACTTTCCAACTATACTACATCCTTCAAAAAAGCTAATTTATCAAAAAAAAAATTGATGAATTGCATTCGTCGGTAGAGTATATACATAAAAAATGATGAATAGGGGTTTATTAGAAAAGCTGTATTTAAACGGAATAAACATCAATACCCCAACACAACGACGACACGGAGTTTGCGACATGACGTCAATTGACAACACTGATGCCGGGAAATAAATTGAAGCCAAGTTGTCTAACCTCGCGTAATTCTTTTTTTTGTCATTTTTATATTTTTGGAAACAATAAGGTTTATCCATATGTTTATTATTTCAGATAAAAATTATAATGTCCGCTTAATATAAAATTTTTTAAAATGAGGAGCTTGATTTTTTATGTCAAAATATTTATTTAAGTTAGATCTTTTAAAGATTACAACTAACTTGTTCAACACATAAAGGTTATATACTTAATCTTGAGTTATTTTTTCATAGCACTTTATTTGACTATTATTTTTTAACATGTAATAAAAAATCTTGTTAAAAAAGTATGTATTTTCTATCTATATTAAAAATCTGTTCCACTGTTATAAATTATAAATAAGCACAAAGTAAACATAGAAGAACATAAAAATGTAAGGCACAATAGGTTGATATATATTTTTTATGAAAGACACATAAAAAAAAAAGAATTTTATCGATTAAAAATGAAAGTATGTCAACATTTTGAACTTGAAAAGAGTTTAATGGCAAAGGTAAATTTTATGTTAAATATTTTAAATTTTAGGTAATAAATGTTTAATTTATTTTATACTTCAGAGTATATAGGAATTAAATAAACTGTAGTTAAAAACTAACTAATATGTTTCCTAAGTCAGTAACTTTAACTCGTTTTTGAATGACTAGTGTCACTTAACACTGTTTAATAGAGAATTTTTTAATAATATTTAAAATTTTTGAGTATAACTTAGTTATTGATTTTTTTTTACTTTGTTAAATCTATTTCAACATCATTAATAAAGAACAAACAAAAGAATGACAAAACAAGATTATAAAGTATAATAAATAATTAACATATATCCTAAATTATATGTGAAAGTACAACAAAACAGAATACAATTAGTATTAATAAAATCTAATTATTTTAAACAAAAATTATAAATAAAGTAGCAAACAATCAATAAACTGATAAAGAATCAAAAGGCTTTTTTTTTTTCATTATTTACAAACATAAAAAGCAAAAAAAAAACAGACTCTTTTTAAATATGATCCATTTGTATGAAGCGTATACATATTTATTCAATTCAAGTGTCAATAATGTTTTTTTGTTCATACCCAGAGAACAATAAGGGCGGTAAAAATGAAAGGCTTATGAATTTTTTTGTTAGTTTTGTTTGTTCACCACGTGAAATATTAAAAACGCTATTTTTTGACTGATAGCATTTAAACTATAAATTTTTAGCTTATTTGAAGTTTCAGCCGTTATTTTTTGATTGTTATTTGTTAAAGGAATTATAAACCTTGTAATTAAAAATCAAATCGAACTATATCAAAATAAGTTGATTATTAATTTACAAAGTTTAAAAGTTATAATAATTCAAAATTTGAAACGTTGACATGTTTTCGTTTTATAAGATAAAAATGTTTTCATTTTGTTTTGTTTCTTAAACAAGATTTATACAACATCTTTGTGCTAATGTTGTAATGTTTACTTGATAAAATGTTTTAAAGTTCTAAAGTTAATTGATTAATAATTAAACCGATAAGTATGTTTTAATTGATTTAACTAACGTTTTGTGCTTAAAGGGCTTAAACTAATACTCTTAGCACTGTTCAAATATTTTTATCTTCCGAAATAACTTTATTCTTATAGATACTATATGAAGAAGAACACAAACCTCACTAACAATTCATACATAATTATTCTTTCAACACTAAAAAATAACAATTTTTTCTAATTCAAATTAAACAAAATTTATTAGATGAGTAATTGATAACTACAGACTACAAGTTTTAATAGGACGAAAAATAAATATTAACATTTTTTTTACAAGAACCAAATATCAAAAAGTAATAATTTAAGTAAATTTCTTATGTTGAAAGACTATTTTCAACGTAAAATAAACAAAAACGTTATAAAAACTATCTATTTTACTATTAAGCTTTATTTAAATTTTTCTTTAAATTATTGTTCATCTTTTTTATAAACTTTATTCTAATAAGTATTTTTAAATCATTTTTAAGTATAGAAGTTATACCTAATGTTTTTATTTTAACAATTTTTTAGAATATTTATTTCATAAAAACTTATTTTTAACGTAAACTGTAATACGAGACGATATACTAAACTAAACCTAGCGAAAAATGTTTTCAAGTTTTAATCGAAAAACTTTAATTGAGATGTTATTAATGTCTAGTTAAAAAAAAATAATAAATATTAATACTAAAAAAAGTTACATTACAAGCTAAAAAGAAACTTTTGAAAAGTTTGAAAGAAATTAAATAATTAAAAACCGTTATTATATTAGTTCTAAACTCTTGTATCACAACTTTAATCTAAAAGTTTGAAATATTATAATACCATAAGAAGTTTTTGACATACTTGTTTAATAATTTATGTTTCTGGATGAATTTTAATTGTTAGTATAGTCAGTTAGTATGTTAGTTGATTTGAAGTAATAATTAGTATATTCTGATTATTATTTAAATTGCCTATAAGTCATTTTTACACAGTTATTGTAAGTTTTTTATTTGTTTAAGAACACTTTAGCAGCTACAGATGCTTAAATATTATCAAAGTTCTTGTTTAAAATAACAAAAAATTTGAACTTTTTGTATCAGAAATTTTAGTTGATTGAAAAATATTCTTTTTAAAATCTGACTAGATTTATGTAACTAATTTGTAATATTAAAAGAATATTTCATATATGTACCTTAAAGGTATTTTCAGTTACAGAAATAAAAACTATTAAATTAATGAATAATAAGTTGTTTAATTGCCTAAACTTGCAAGTATTTAAAGTTTTTGCTTACTTCCAAAATTTAACTATAACAATACAATAAACTTGAATGTTTATTTTATATTAGACGTACAAATTTTTGTTAAAAAAGTCATTTTTAGTAAAATAAATGTAAATCAAATATTTGAAAAACTCTGTATATAATAAGCAGTGAACTTCAAAAGATTAACTTTACGTTTTTTTTATTGCTTAAAATAGCTCACTTTTTAAACAGTATGTACTAATAAAATTTCAAGCAATTTATAATTTAAACTTGCGCTAGTATAATATTTTTTAAGTTTTCTTAAGTTTCTTAAAGTAATTTGAAAAACTATCTAAAATAGATTTAATTTTTCTATATACATACATTGTTATTACCTATTTTTTTTAAATATGTATAGTTTTAAAAAATTTAATTGTTCTTAGCATCATTTTTCATAAAGGGTTTTTATTTTGTTTATCTTTTTTTAAAGTACCTTATATAGTTGTAATTGTTCCTTATATGTTAACTTTATTTTTTCATATTTTTTAAATTTCTAAAATTACCAAAAGCATCTTAATTACTAATTTAAAACGAACATATATTTCATATAATTGAAAATTGATGGTTTTTGCGCACATCTCATAACTTACTGTGGTCAAAAGAAAAATTCTAATGATAAACGGTATCATTAATTTTGAATTAATTTGTAACTTAAGCTTCATCAACGAATTTATAGATAACATCAAAGGTACTGCTTTAAAATAATGTCTTCTTTTCATGTTTCTAAAAGCGCAAGTCAAATTATAATCTATACTATCATCAATAAATAATTAAAATATCCGGTGTACTTGTATCGGTACAATCTGATTAACTGTTGATATTAAAAACAGATAAACTTTTTTCAAGTGAAACTACGTTTGAATAACTTTAAACCAGCATACTAAAATTTACGTTGTTTTTCGTATAGTTTAGTTCAAATCAAATTAAAACAAACTAAAAAAGAAATCATATGTAAAATTTAAAAAATGTTTAAACTATTGGGTTGAAGTGTACAAACATAAGTTTTACAAAAATTCTTCGAAATAAACAAACAGAAGGTACATAAAACTTTAAAAACAATCAAAAAGTGTTCGTCATAGTTAAACTAATTGAAAAAGAAAATAACATTTCAGATTAAAATATTTTTCGTAGGTTATACTTTGCTATTTTCAAATTTTTGCTTCAGATTTAACAACTACAATACTAAAAATTAAATCAGTTCATACGACGTCAAAAAAATGTTCATGGAATTTGCGTTCAAGTTCGTTGCAAAACTGGTAAACTACATCGTTGGACTTCAAGTCGGCGTTGCAAGTAACCGCAATCACCATTTCCTCTCTCTCGAAACGCTCAACTTCAATGTCTTCGTATTTTTTTTTACCGTTTAGTATCAGATCACGCCATCTATATTTAACATCTTCCTTGTTGCTTGTTGTTTTACTAGGATCGTTTTGTTGTGGCAATGTGTCGTTCCACATTTTCGTTATTTTTTCAGGCACCTTTCTGCTGCAGTACAACGCAGCGTTGCCTCCCATGGAAAAATGAATTATTTTGACGTGTTTTGAGTGCTGAAAATAAGTAAAATAGCTTGAAATGTTTTTTTAAATAGTAATAACATGTAATATGTATTTAAAGTAATAAATATCCAGTAGTAAATTTCTTAAAACACGACATGCGCTTCTACTAACAAACTGAATGATACTAGTTTAATTTTAATGTTTAAGAATGAAGCCACCTACGTTAGATTTTCGGACTCTCGTGATCCAGCCGAGGGAAAACAGCGTTTTCTCATTGAAAACATCAGTGTTGAAGCTCCGCGTGTCCACGTAAGCCGACGCGTCCATTGCGTACTTGGGGTTAGTCAAAAGCGTGTTGATCTTTGAAAATACAGATTGAAGTTGCATATGTTTACAAGTGCTTAACATATAAATTTAATTTCTGTTAACATCAGGTGGTTTGTTTTGTACAAATAGATGTCTTTATTTTTACATGTCACATAAAACTAGTCTGATGTAATAAAATTGTATGGTAGTATAAAAAGAAGTTACTCACCAAGTACGGATGTAATTCTTGTAAGCAAAGATCGCGCAGATCCTGAAAGAAAAGTTTTTTTTTAAAACACTAAAAGTTTTACTGAGCAAGTTTAAAATTCCAACAGTTAAGCTAAAGTGCTGTGCTTCATTACAGTTTTTATCATTGAATAAAGCATACAGCAATCAAAAATAAACTGACCTTAGGGTTCAAAAGTAAAGAAAACTCATTAAGCTGACTACTGTGAGACTTAAGTTAATTGTTTAAAACAAAATTTTACTAAAAAGTTTTACATAACACTTGTGGAATTTATCTTTTGTAATAATATCTATTGAAACAAGCGTTTGAAAGCTGTTACGTGCGAACCTCATGGAGCAAGCTCATGTAAAAAGCTCCGAAGTCCGCGAGGCTCGACGCGTTCGTTACAATCCCGTTGGTGGCCAGCCTGTGTCGGTTGTCCTGGTAGGTGACGTTTCTGAACATTGGCATGGAAAGCTCCCCATCGAATATGTGGTAAATCCTAAGTTGAAAATTTATGTTTTGAACATATGTTATTTAATTTTTCCTTGATCGTTAGTGATTAATTTAAAATACATAAACGTATATTGACATACGTGTCTTTAGTTTTGCATGTAAAGTATGCAGAACTAAGAGATCAATTAAAATAAAACAAAATACTATATATCTCCAACTTGAAATTGTCATAATAAAGGGCATGGTTTAAAAGTTTTTTTTTTAATAACTTATAAGAACAACTTGGAAATTTTCACAAAAATTGTTAACCTTATAGTTAAAGAAACTCTGAAATCTACACTTTTAAAAATTTGTTGGCATATTTGTAAAAAATCATCTTTTTTTCAATTGAAGCAGTATAGTTACTGTTACAATTATTTAAAAAAAATAAAGAGCGTAAACTACCATAGTTTACTAAGAAAAAAAAAAAAGAACTTTGAACTTTTTTCAATGTTAGCGTAGTCCTTTGAGTTTGTTGCAATTATTAGATTTTTTATCTGCGTACTTCTGAGAAAATCTTGAAGCTCCAATTCTGTAACCCCTTTAATTAAGTTAGAATCCTCCATCAACGAGACGTAACTCATCAAGCCAAAAGGATTTCTTCTAACTATTTCAAATGTAAACTTATTGTGAATATTCAAAAACAAAAGCTGCTAATAGTGTTTGATGGCATGAGCTCTGAAAAAAAACAACAGGTTTGTAGTAACCTTTCTCATTAGTCTTTAGATCTTCCAATACATTAATTACATGTTCGGGTGTGTGATAAGTATGAGGCGAATGGTATGGAAAATCGTATTTGCGTTCGTCGTCGCAACCGCTTATTACTTCAATGTATTTCTCGTCATAATACTGTAAGCAGAAACTAATGTTAACACAGTTTTGTAAGTACAATTATTTTTGTTTAATAGCGTATCAAAAAAAAAAATTAGAATATTTCTAGATTTAATTACTTTTGAAATTTAACATAAATGTGCATATCTTATCGGACACTCTACTGTATTTCTTTTTGATGAAATGTAACGACGTTTTCTATATTAGGTTAATAGGGCAGTTTAATGTTTTTTTTTTAAATAATCTTTAGAAAAGGAAAGGTAACGTACGGCCCACCAAGTATTATTAGCTTTCGTGCAAAAGAAAATAAATCGAAGATTCATGCATTAAATTCTTTAAAATGTCATTTTAATGTGATCTTCAGTACAACTTAAATTTATTTACAAAAAAATCATTAATATATTTCTTCACTGAATTTTTTAAAGTTATATGTTTAAAATATAATTATCAACTATACAATTTCCCGTGCCCGGAAAGACTTTTCTATTAAGTCCGATCCTAAAAAAAGTTTTTCCGTTTATACTGGACCCCTGGCTAGAAAATCTGCTAACCTCTACTCTAGATAGTTCGTAGTTATACAACGTATAAGTTTAACATAACGAAATGTCGCTAGTTTCTTAAAAAACAAACTTATTTTGCTTATTTTGTAATAATTGTGAACATTTTTACTTAGTTGACAAGCTTTTGATATATAGCTGTTTTTTTTTTAAACTGCAATGAATATAAAAAAAATTATACATAACTATTTTCGTAAATAACAAAAAACACAGTCAAGAAGTTGTGCAATTTTGATAATTATAAGCTTTTGGTTGGCTAAATATTTAAGGTATTTTATATTAAGCTCACAATTAAAATGAAAAAATTAAACTAATCTTGAGTAATTTTAAAGCAAATTATCTTTTTTTTTTCATTATACTTAAAAACTATGTATTTTGTCATTTTAGCAGCATTAAAATGCTATCAAACTCTGTGCACAATAAGCAAATAATTAAAAATATTGTATCTAAAAATACCTCTTTATTTCAAAAGTAAGGTATAAACAAACTGCTAATAGTTATAAAAAATATCAGATCATAAATGGATAAGACAAGTTGTTAACATCTATTTAAAACATAATCCTAACTGATAAAGTTTTATGTGGCAACTATAAAAAACTTAGTTTAAATAAAACAATAATTTATAACAAATAACCGAATTGAGATCGAACTCTAAGCCCATGTTTAGATTCAAGAACAACAAAGCGGCAACGCAGCAGGATATTTTACCAATGTTCACCACTGTGTCCTCGAAATACTCCGGTCCGCATTTTTCACCCGGATATACTTGCTCCCTGTCCCGAACTCCAAAGTCTGCGAATTGATAACAATAAAAGAAAGTCTATTTGTCTTGAGGTAAAAGTACAATAAGCAGTACGTTACTTAATTTTTCTTGAAGTTTTAACAAACTAAATTTTGACCGGCCAAACACGTAACTTTATCATATCGAGTATGAAAATACTTTTGCCACAGTTTATAAACTTTTTGGTATATTTAAGTGAAATTTTAAAAGTTTAAAAACAAATAACTTTGTAAACTTTATATTTGATATCGCTAAAAGAAGGATAATTATTCGCTATCTAAGAGTTTTATACACTAAAATTATAGTTTTGTTATATAAAAAATATTATTTTGAATTAGTTAAAAAGCTACATGCAATCTAATGTTGTTTAAGTTAGTTAAAATAAATTATTTAACAAGTTAAACATTTCTATTTGGTTAAAGTTATTTTCATTATTCTACTAGAATACAACACTATACATAACAAGTTATTTTTATTTCTAAAAGATTGTATAATGCTACCCATATAAAAAAAGCCAGTATTTATTTCAGCCATCATCAACAAAGTTGAGAAGTTTTATGCCATTAAGGCCTTAACATAGCACTACATATTAAAACAATTTGTTAGTATAAATAAGTTGCTAGTAAACATACTTTGTTTATAAAGTTGTTTTCCATTGTGTTGGATAACTACTTCCATTCCTGGAAATCGTCTCCTCATTCGAAAATCCTCGATATATTTATTAATATTGTGTGTTCTGTTTTTCTGTGTTTACACATGTTGTAATCATTTGAACAATACAAACACATGTTTATGTAAACACTTTTGTTAAGTACTGATGATTAAAATATACTACAAAAAATTCTTTTTTATCAAATTTCTTAAGAGTAACTACTGAAACTCTTTTTTAAGGTTCAATATACAAATTACAAACACTTATTAATATTGAAAAACTTAATTGAAGGATTGAGTTTATTATTTTACCTGTTTATAATCATCGCCATCATTATGATAAAAACGTCTTTCATCTCCATGATAGTGTACTAACGTGCTTTCTCTTATATTTTCATCATCTGCGTGTGACAAATGATTTTCAAGTATTCTTTTTAAAGTAACAATTGAAGCACTTGCAATGCCAAAATGTTTCATCACTAAGCTCAGTTTACAAAACTATTTTAAAGCTGACTAAAATTGTAACTTACTAGAAAAATTGATGAAAATGCGGTTTTATAGTTACGTCATAATAAAAATGCACTTATAAAATTAAGCAAGATATCAATAGATTACATTAAAATATAAAACTTTATAGCTAAAAAATACGCCCATCTAATCGAGGACTCGCCAAGCTTCGGCCCGTGAAGGATAAATGTGCGACTTGCGAGCACGTTTTTGTTTCAAATAGGTTGCAACCGGCGAAAGGTAAAGCTGTGAACACGAGAATGTATTCATTTTCTGGTAATCTGGGATTTGTAATGAATAGAAAAAGTAGGTCACGCTGTAAGTATAACTGTGGCTTGCAAAGTTTTTCGTTTTTGAATTTTTTCCTGCGACCACCAAATGCCTGCCAACCTCTGTATTAGAATCATTGTGCATAAAACCATATAACTAGGTTGTAAAATGTTTCTTAGTATCTTTTTGAAATATTTCCAACATTATGGCAACATCCAGCTGTAAAATCGATCGATAATTTTATAAGTTTTTTAAATCTGTCTACCAAAATTGAAAATAAATCGTTATTATCTTTTCATTTAGATAACAAGTTAGTATGATAAGCTTAAAATTAAAAAAAAAATTTTTTAATACTAAAGTAGGCTTTATCTATATTCTATTTTGTTATAACTTGTTGTTACACTAAAACTATTCAGTTCATGTATGTGATATTAATTTATACTTACAAAGTTTTCAAATAAATCTTAATGAATAAAATGGTAAAAGTTTCAAGAATTTTAAAACTTTTTTATGTTTGGTTTTCAAAAAATTATCAAAACTTCAAAACAAAAACAGGATGTACCGTATTAGCTCAAAAGTATTCGAGTTACAAAACAACCTGTTTATTTACAAACAAGGAGCTATGTAGCGTAATTTTATTAAATAATTATTTAAAAGGAAATGCTATTGATCCTTTTGTACATTGTTGCTTAGTTATGAAAAAGTATAAAGCTTTGTTTGAGAATTCTCAAAAGTTAGTTTTAATCTATTAATAAAGTTAAATTTTATGGCAACATGTGTAAAAAAGTATCACAGTAGGCTTGTTTTTTTCTTCTCATATATGTTTTTATTTATCAAAATCTTTTACAAAGTAAATAGTATAATATATGGTAAAATTTTTGATAAATTAAGATTAGTACTTTAAAAGATTGTTTAGTTCTATATGTAGAAGTTACAAATAAACTGATTTTTTTGACAGAATTTTATATATATGTAAATTTCTAAAAAGTAGTAGATGATTTGCTGTAAAATTTCAGTCATAAAAATTATAATTTACAAAACAAATTACTAAAGTGTCACAACTTATGTGCAGTAAAAATTATCTGTAGTAAAAATTAGTTTATTAGCATATTAATAAAGCCTTGTAGCTTTAATGCTTAAGCGAAAATCATAAATATCATATACTTGTATTGTCCCAATTATTAAGTATACATGTGCAACTTGTTTTAATTTTTCTATTTTACAAGTTATTGCAATAACTGTAAATTAAAGTCAAAGTGTTTTTTCTAAAACCATTTATTTCGTGTTTGTTGGTTTATACTTTAGGTTCAAATAAAAGTTTAAAAGAACAAACATATTAAACATATTTTAATACCTAAATATATAGATCGTTTTTTCTTGATAAAAGCTTTTTTCCTTCTTTATAAAACATTTTATTCTTTATAATCTGAATTTAAGTGAAAGTCATGAACAAATTTACTATTAAAAGGCTTTGAAAGACTAATTAAAACATTAAAGTTACTATTGTCTTAGATCTAATAAAAACATTTTCATAAACCTAAAGTTAGTCTTACCAGTTAAAAAAGGTTCTTTATAAAGCTTACAAGAAAAATTTTTATCATAAGTACAAAAATTGATAACTTATAAAACCGCCGAACACATATCTTAGATATATTAAACATAAAAAAAAGAAGTTTTTATTTTATATCTAGTTCTTAATCAAAGTTGTAAAGTAAGCTCTTAAAAGGTTTGAAGTTGTTCAGTTCTATTCTAAATTTTGTCTTAGATCTTAGAAAAATCACAAGTATACTTTTTTAAAAACATCAAAGAGTTTACGCATTAGTAAGGATTGAAAATGGTTTTAAGTAAAATCTATGAATAACTGGATGTCACGAAAAAGTGCTTATGAAAATGCGAGTAAACGTGATTTGTAACGAGTATTAGTACAATATAAAGAAAATATTGTTTTCATAATCTTCGTAAGCTGTTTTGTTATGGTTTAAAACGAAAACAATCTTTGTTATTTTCCATCAATTTGTTCATTGTTGTCTGTGTTTTGGTTTGGGTTTTGCAGTTGTGTAAAAATTATAAAAATAATATTAGTCTTTTTTATTATTTTCAAAAACTTTGTAAACAGGATTAAAAATAAATTGTAGTTATTATTATGATTAAGTGTGACAATGTATAACAATGTAAATTGCATTTTTAAAAATTCTAGTAATACTTCCTCGTTTAGTTTTGACAGTAAAACACTAGAAGTTGTATCAGTTAGTTTAACAGATTTGCAAACTATTTGTTCAATTAGCAAATGAAAATAAATGTTGACTTAATTAATATTCTGTATGATCGGATTATTTGTTATATAGTTAGGCTGCAGTTATGACAACGAATATCTTCTATTACTGAAATTAAGATATTTTGATCCAAAAAATTAATGGTTCTCTGTATTTACAATATATTTATCTAAATAGTAGTTTTATAGTGAAAAGCATTAATAAAAAAAATAGTGAAGTAGTTTGATAGTAAAAAACTCTCATTTTTTTGAAGATAAGTTTCATTAATATCTGCGTAGTAATTTAAAATTAACTCATATAACTAAGCAAACTATAAAACATTTTCTTATATTATAAAAGTGATTTATTTCATAACACCTTTATAGTTTTATATGTACGTTTAAATACTTCTTACATAAACTTAAATAACTTTCATTTTATACACTTACAAACCGAAACTAAAAAAAAATTAAATATTTTCTAACATTCTTTAATTTTATCGATGATAAAAAAGTATAATATTTTAGAAAACTTAAAAACAAAGAAATATCTATAAAAAAGGTGATCAAAAAGTAATTAAAATTTTAAATATTTTGAAAACAAATAAAAATACTTTACTATAACTACTTCAAAAAAAGCTTTTGTTGTTGACTTAATTTTTTAATTATAGCCTATTAAGATCGTTATTGAGTTTTTCTACATGAGTAAAACAGAATTTGATATTATAATGAGACTAAACAAAAATTTAAGTCAATTTTTTTTTTATTTAACAGACATTATATTTATTTGGTCAAATTATTAACACGATATGGTAAAACCAAATCAGTCAGTTTTACAGAAGCAAATAATATGTAAAGTTTTTAAAGATTACTTTACGATATGATATTTTAAAGATATGATATTTAAAGATAGTTTGACGTATAATTGTTCTTTTAAAATTAGATTAAACAGTTTTAACCATTTCAAAAAAATATGCACATATAAAGACTTGAAATTAAAAATGAATATTGAATATAAAAACCTTATATACTAAGAATAGTATTAATAATATAAACTACATCAACAAAAACACGATAAAACTTTATATGTTATTTTTTTAATATTTAATAAAAATTTCAAAAGTATAATAAATAAATATAATAAATAAAGCAATCAATAAAGACAAATTTTATGTTGAAAAACTCAGCTTAACCATTTTCTTTTCACATAAATCTAAGTTTTACTATATAAAACAAAATTAAATGCAAAACTGATCTTTAAAAAAATATTTCTCGAGTTATGTCTAAGTTTACAGGAGTATTTTCAATAAAAAAAGTTTTTATATAATAGTTTTAATACATTTAACAAACGTTAAAAAGACTTTTTTTTTAAACTTAAGCAGGCTATAAATACATAAAACTTTTCGCAGAAATAAATTTCACCATAAAACAAGCGTAAAATGCTCATTTTCCAGTTTTGACAAGGTTATAAATACACAAAAAATCAAAGTTTGTTTATGTTGATTCCACACAGAAACGACCTCCCGCAAATAGTTTTCACAACTTTCCGCAATTCTGATTTGTTCACACCCTCATACACCTGCAGGTTTAAGTTGCCATGACAACGAACAATACTGTGAGTTATGACATCACTCAACCATGATCAGCTACCATACACTATACTGCATCCAACTTTATGCACCGTTTGATTTGTAAAGAAAATTTGAAATTCAATCTGAGTAGCTGTAATAAACTTTATGAAACCATACCGTGCAAATAAGTATAGACGTTCAAACTTATAGCAAGCATTTTTTAGTGATTAAATTTTTAACTTTATAAATTTAGTACATTTCTTTAAAGTTTTACCATTGTATTAACAGTAATGTACTTAACTTGTTTATAAAGTTAGTAAATGACAGACATAAAATAAAGTATGTTAAGTCATTTTTTGTAAGCTATGTTTTTATTAATTCTTAAAAACTTTTTATGTATTTTTATTTTGAACAAAGAATAAATTTTAAACGTACAGTTTTTTGTCAAAAAATATTAGAACTGTGACATTACTCATTTTGATTGACCAAATCTTTAAAATAAACCATAACTTCTGCAATCCAAGACCAAATAAATAAAGTTTGATATTATTGCAAAAAATAAAAGAGTATTTTATAAAAATTACTTTGGTACAACTTCGAAATGAAAATTTCTTATTAACTTACTTTTGCATTATAAGACTCAATTATTTTGATAGGAAATACAAAGATCCTAATATTTTTAAACAAAAAAAAAGTTAATTAGTTCATGTTAGTTAATGACCTAATTATAAACCTAAAATACATTGCAGAGTTCAGTTTCATAAACTGTCGAATTTTCAAAACTAGTCTTTTATTTTATATCTATATATAATATCTTTTCTGATATTATAAAAAAAACAAATTTTAAAGTATAATAATTGAAGCTTGTATCATTCTAATTAATTGTTTTATTTAAGAGTTACTTGAAACTCTTGTTAGTCATAATGGAATGTTGTATCCTGCTGTGAATTCCAAACTTTAATTTACAATCAAACGAAATATTTTAAATGAGAAGAAATTAGTTTATATAATTAGTTCAAGCGATTTATTTGAAAAAATCTTCAAATAACCTTTTATAGTATTTTAGTATTATTACAAAAAAGCTTTTAGTAGCAATAATAATTTTCAAATAGTTGAAAATTTATGGTAGAGAATGACTTCTATAAAGTTCTAAAAGTAATAAATTGTTCTCGAAAGATATTTCATTGTATTCTAACACAATTCTTGATTTTACATATATGTTTCTTCTGTTTAAAGAATAAAAAAAATATTTGCTATAATTATATGCTAAAAAATGATTGTTTATTAATGAAATAAATAGTCTTTTTGAAGTTATTTTTTACTTATAGATTCATTAAGTTTATAGTAAAGCAACTTTTAAATAACCATAACCTCGTTTATCAATCCAATATGTGTAACTGTGATTTACAACTTATAGTGAGTTTAATTTTAAAAGCTATAACTTTTATATAAAAATATTTCACAAAATTTTTATGTTTAAAAATATTTTTCAAGTTTGACAAAAACTCATAGAACTTCAAAATAAACAAAAAAAATGTAGTAATTCAAATTAAAAACTTTAATACAAAATACGCATAAATATAAAGGGAATATAAATAAAATACCTTTCAAATTATATAACGTTCAAAATAGATATTTCAAAGACAATATCTTTTTCAAACATAAAATGTTTTATGTTTTAAATACAATACCTATATTTTTGTAGAAAGCATTTCATTATTTTGTTTATATCAAATACTAACTTTATAAGCCCATATTCGTTAATAAACTTATAATAAATGGAATGCATCAAAAATATAGGAAAAACATTTTTTTTTCTAACTTCCACATCCTCCTTTAATAAATAAGTCATTTTGAAAACATGCATATCAAATAAAAGTATCAAACAACCCAGTTAAAATCAAAAAATAAGTATATAATAGTTTTATAGCAAAAATTTAGATAAGCTAGTTGTAATCATGTAAACATTTACTTCTCAAAAGAATCAATAATATATTATTTAAGTTTTTAAAAATTTCGTTTATGTATGAAACTATTGTTTGTGATTTTTTGTCATTATCTTTATTTTGTCGATTTTTACGATGTTTAAAAGTTTATATGTATAGCTCTTAAATGTATAAATTTTAGCTATCAACTTTTTTCTCAAACGTTTTATTTTCATACTATAATAAGTTAATTTCTAAACATATCATAAACATGAAATAATTTTATTTAATTACATTAAAAACATTAAAATGTTACAAAACTTGATTGATTACTTTACTGAGTTTAAACTTAGAATAATTTTATTCAGTACAATTATTTTCACGTTTTAATATTCACGGTAAAAATTTAACATTTTAAAGTTAACCATTTTTAATTTATATGTGATTTTCTTAAATTTTAAACTCGAATACCTGCTGTATTATAAATAAGCGATCTATGTTAATAATGATTTTTTTAACTTAAATTTTAGCCACTTAAAGCGATGTTGAGCTAAAGCAAAGCCCCAATGACTTGTTGAGAGAATGATGATGAAAAAAGTAATTGATTTTTCTTAAAACATTCTCGTATTTGGCAGATCAGTGCACCATTCATGCACAATAACGGTTACAGTTTAATTTTGTTTTGTATTTTACATCATTAAAAATAAGAAATGTTTTGTTAACTAGTTTTCCTTTGCTTAGTTTTAGATAACAGCTTAGTTAATTGTTCAATTCTTTTAACAAGCTTTTAGCCGAATGAGTCAGTTTTCAGTTGGTTTTTTAATTTTAGTTTATGTTTTGAATCGTTATTAAATAAATTATCCTCAGTAACTGTCTGAGAAATCAAAAAAAAAAAATAGGTCAATCGAACCTTACGTTAACCCTATGTAACTACTTTTAAAAGTATATCAATAGAAATCTGAATATTTTATGTTTATCAGTAGTTTTGTGGTACTTTTGTTTCTGATTGCAATTTAAGCTAAGTTGTGAAATTAGTTCAAACATGCAACTCTTAAATGTCACTTATTATTGAAGTTGTGCAAACATAAAACTTCAAGTTTACCTCTCACTATTACAACCTACTTTTTTATCGCTCATTTTTCAGTTCAAAAATTTTCAAGCTTCAGTCTTATTGCCACTAATCAGCGTGGCATCTCAGCTCTACATAAAGTAAACAAAAATTTCAGATGATTTTAAAGATGAAAGGTTGTTGAAGATGAACACTTGAACTTGCTCGTATTTGTTTGCATGTTTTTGTTTGCATCTTCTTAAGTTTCAGTCTTCAAATATTTGCTAATTGCTTAATGGAACGGTAATAATTTGAGTTTATAATCAATAGAAACAGATCGGGTTGTTAAAAGAAATTAATATTTTCCCCTCTCTAGCAATGCTGGCCAATTTTAATGATTTTTTTGGGTGGTCTGTTGGCTACTGTCAGCTGTTGCTAAGCTCCCATTATTACCGGTAGCAACCTCTAGCTGTTTTGAGCCATAATCGGCTTACCGTTAACAGTAAGTGTGCAGATTGTTTTAAAGAAGAACTATCTTTACAAATCAGTTTAGGTTTTCTTTCCTGTTTATTATGTTTTATATATATGAGCAAAAGTATTTTACAAGTTTTAATGTTTGAAAAAAAACCTTAGTTTAGATAACAAAGTTTTTGTGGAAAAAATGTAAGGTTAAAAATAAAACTGTTATCAGAATAAAAAAAATAAATAAGTTTCAAAGAAAAGGCTCAGAAAATTTTTTTTTTTTGCTAATTCAGTTACGGATACAGCAGTTCTTCAGCGCTGAAAGCTTTGATTGTATTATTTCTTTATCTTCTTATAATCAGCAATCAACGGCTGTCGAAACTGTATAAACACGCCTATAAATTTTGTTTTGTGTTTATTTGCTGATCTGTAAAGTAAGGTTTGTTGTTTTTCTGAGAAAATAGTAGGCATCAAACAACATCAGTGTTTTACAACGGAGTGATAAATCTGAAAACTTCCATAATGTATACTTACAATGCAATGACTTATTTCTGTTTGTTTGTATCATTAGTCTACTTTGGTTTAAATATATTATATTTAGTTCTAAATTCATTGTAAGCGTGTGAATTACTTTTAAGTCAATTTTAATTGTAAAATACTTTAACTTTGTTATGCCAGTTAAGCTGTTAAAAAGGAATTACAAATGTCATGTTAAGTAAGGGTTGAAAACAAAATGTTTTATATATTAATAGTGTTAGTGTTCTGTTTACTACTTTTAATACTTTGTTTTATTTTATTTAAAATTGCTAGTTAAGTTTACTTAATATTTGTAATAGTGTTTTTTATCAGTAACCAAATTCTTTAATGAGACGACAAACTTAAACTTAGTATGTATTTTTCATCAAAGCTTTTAATATATTTAAAAATTCAAATTACCTTTATACAATGTTTTAACTATCCATATAAAAATACATGTTGTATTAAAATACACTGTAGTTATTATAAAAAATATTTATTAATAAAGACTTTTTTAGTCGTTATTTAGAAAAATCATAAAATAGCTTTTTTTACACTAAAATTATAAAAAAGTATAATCGAATAGCATAGTTATAGCTTAAATATTGTTAACAGTAGTATAATATATAGTATTTTAAACCAATAAAACTCTTTAAATTACTTTTCTAGTATATAAACCATTGCAGCTGTATGTGTTATATTAGTTAAATTTAAATTAAAAGTATGATAAACTGAAGATTACATCTCAAACAATAAAAAGAGAAAACTAACAGAAGAACTTAAGTTTTTCATGGAAATTTCCTATTTAAGTGCCTCAAGAAGTCATTATGAGTTTAATACGCAAGATTCAAAGTTGCCTGCTTTTTATCCAACTACTTTTCAGCTTAATGGAAATTTCAAGTAAGTTTGTGTTTTTTTGTTATATTCTTTTAAATATTTTCTTTTCTGCTCAGTTTTGTGTGTTTCTAACTTATTACAAAAGCTTTTTGTAATTTTAAAACATTATAAGATAGTTTGTTTTATGGTTAAATAGTATTGTTTACTAGAAACAAACAGTCGACAGGTTTTAAATAAAACTAGTATATGTAAAAATAAGCTCCTAGTTAGTCTACATTAGCTCCTAGTTTGTGTAAATTTTAATTTAACTAACTATTAGTTACAAATAGTAAGACAAAGTATCAAAAGTTTATTCATTATAAAGACTAGCTCAGTTGTTTGTTTAATAAAACCAAGTTTTAGTCAATAACAAAGTTTTGATAAATTATCACTTTTTATTGAGTATGAAACCAAAAAGTATTAAAATGTTTTTAAACAAAACTTTTAAAACATTAAGTAAAAGAAAAACAGATGTAGAAAAAATATACTAAAAACATTAAATTAGTCAAAAAAAAAGGGTTTAACATGCCAATTCGATCATCAAACCACAAATTTTGGTAGACTGAGACCGGTTTCATCCTAATAAGAACGTTTCTAATCTAAGTTTCAATTATATATTTTATTATATCAAAAAATACAATAAGTTTGCACGAATTGAGAAAGCAATTTGTAGCTATTAGCAACCCGTGACCAACAGAGCATGTCTTATTTAGAAGCTTCAAACGATTCTGTTCAGTGATGCAAAAACAAATGCATCAGAAGTGAATGCAGCCAATTAGCATGACAAATTCTTGCCGACTCAATTAAGATCCATGATTTCTCTTGGGAGCTTAATAAGCTTTCTAATTTCTTAGGAACTAAGTTGATTTTATTCTAGTTGTTATTAAGAGTGAATTAAAAAAAAAGAAAATAAAAGGCGACTAATGAACATTCATAAACTATCTAGTTTAAAGTGAAAAACAACTTTTGGTATAAAGTCTTTTAAAGTTTATTTATACTAGTGTCCGGTTATAATGTATACAGATACTTCTTTTTTTAAATTAAAATTAATAACTTGGATTAGCTGACACAAAAATAAAAAAGTGTTGCTTGAAGTAAACACTTGTAAAATCATAAAAAAATTGTGTATCCCAATTTAAAAACAAATTAAAAACAGTTATAACTTTTTAAATTTGAAAAAGCGTTTTTATTCAGCTTAATGAATTATTTATTAAGCGAAAAAATTGATTATTAAAAGCTACCGGCTGCTACATTCAGAACTTTATTGTCTGTTTTGGCGCCCTTATTAAACTTTATTATGAACTTTTAATATTTGTTTGATTTCATTATAACTTAATTCAATTCGCCATGGCAATTTGTTTTACTAATGCTATAATATAAATCCTTTAATTTATATAAGAATATTTAAGTTATTCTAAACCATGTAAGCCTTAATAAGTTAAACACTCATATTTATATTAAAATATTAAATCATACTAAATTTTCAAACTTCTCAAGGTTGTTGAATATATAAAAAGATAGTTTTTCGTAGAAGTATAATTAATCTTTATATTTGAAAGTGGCATTTAACATATATTAGAAATTGTCAAATGAAAAACTTGTTTATACTATACATATCTGAAATTAAATAAAGTTACAGTATTTACTAAGACTGTAACCGAATAAAGTTATTTAAAATAAAGTTTTAGAATCAACTAAGCTTAAACTTTACTGTATTTTACTTCACAGTCTTAAATAGTTAAAACTATATTTAAAGTCTTTAATTCTTCAGCTTTTAGTTAAAAACATTGTAGTTAAGAAAATATATTTCTCATACCTAAAATGAATATATAATTTTAAATTAAGTATATTATATGTGTCTATTTTAATTACATAACTTTATTGTAATAAAATAAGTAAAAATAAATACTTTATTGTGAGCTCTTAAAAGTTTTAAACTTGTATTTAATCTCAGCAAAAAAACTGTAAAATGTTTAAAAGTTTTCAAATTTTTAGAAAGAAATTCACACGGTATAACGGAAACTTGTCATAAAAAAAAATTTTTGAGCCTTTAATTTGTAATTTAACTTTAGCTTTCCATAACTGGAATTCGACAGTTTTAATGACCGTGTGGTGTATATACGTTTTTATTTATAGCAAAGTAAATGCATAAGAACGTAAATAACTCTATTTTAAGTTCAGCAAAAATATAAAGTTTAACCTTTTGTCTTAAAAGAATTTAAATGTGTTAGTTTCAAATGTAACTTAACATACAACGAAAAATTCTTTGTATGCAAATTTATTCAGTTGAAGTCAAACGAAATATACATAAAATGATTAATTAAGTTTGATCCTTGTGTTGAAACGCATCAATAAAAGTTTGTTGTTTGAATTCAAACTAGTTAGCAGTACTTAATTCCATAAGGGATTCATATTTTTTATCTGTTTTACACGATTAAAATTTTGTATTAAAATATATTTAATTTTGGTTGTGTTAATTTGTTTTTTTATTATTCTTGATCCTTTACATTATCTACTGATGTTTGAACATTTAACCAATTTGTTTTTTGTTTTAACTTAAAATTAAATTAATCACAGAAATTATTTAAACACTTATAAATTATGACAATACTGTTTAAAATAAATATCAAACAAGGATAAATACATTGAGATGATTTGTGTAACCTGTTAATAAATTTAAAACATTCTAAAGATAATTACAGACATATATATGTTATTAAATGTTTGTATATTCAAAAAAGCTTTTAATTTTTGAATATTTTGGTTGTACGTTCAATTTTAAAAGAAGCAAATAGAATTTAAATGAACATTTAAAACTTTAGTTTATTTTATTCTGTAAAATCTAATTAAATTATTTATCTAATATAGTGAATTAAACTTATATAGGTTTACCAAAATGCAGTGCTGATAGTTTTTAAGAATCAATGACTGATGTGTTTGTTTAAAATACAAACATAAAAACATACCCCTCGTTTATTTTCGCTAAGTTCAATTAGCCAAACCACCCAAAAAATTTCTGCTCACTAATTTAGTTTGCACAAACTTGTTTACTAAAGGTATAGTTATTCTGTTATTTTACACAGTGAGTTGTAGTACACTTTGTCTTATTATGTAATTTCTTTTATACTTACTTTGCTTTACATACCTTTTTTAGACTTAAAAAAAGTAAACATAAGAGTAAAGCTATAAATACTTTGTTTCGATGTTTTAAGAACGAAAACTTTTTGAGAAAAGCGCAAATGTTCACGTTGACATTTGAAAGGTGAAATTTTGTGAAAAAAAGATAGAAGCTCTTGTAGAAAATAATAAATTTTCATGGGACATAAAAGTTCAACTTTTATCAGACGACAAAGGCAAACAAGTTACAATAAATTTTAAGTCACTTCTCCGCAACTAATAGCCACTTTGAAAAGTATCGATAAATCATCACATAGATCAAAGCAACACAATAATATGCAAACATTAGTCGCAATAAAAACTCTTTTAACCTTGAAAATGTCACTTTGATAATTACAACTCTTGAAGTATCAATTATAGTTGCTTTTAAGATATTTTTTCTGATATACATTTGTTAAACAATTTTTGACTAAGATATAAACAAAAAAAAAGCATGAACAATATTATAAACTAACAATTTTTTATTATTAAAGGTTGTGAAGAATGTAAGGAAACAACGGATAACAGAAAAATAGCTCCTGCATTTTTAGAAGAACCTCAAGGAGTTTATTACAAATCTTCAGCAGCAGTTAAACTTTCTTGTCAAGCCAAAGGTGTCCCATTACCCGAACTTTCCTGGCTCAAAAATGGAAGAAAACCCGACAATTGTTGGTATTTTAACTTTCTAAGTACTCTTTTAGATATAAGTAATTGACATTCTCAATAATTATCATCTGTATAAAGAAAATATTTATTTTTAGTAATTAAGACGTTGACTATAACTTAATTGCATTCATCAATTTATTTAAAACTTATGTTTTTCTTGTGTTACTTTGAATTAATTTCAATTTTTTTTTAAGTTAGAAGCATTACACCTTCGTTCAAGTGTGAAGATGGAGTTGTAAGTTTTATTATAAATGTTAAATAATGAAAAATTATTTATTAACAAATAATCACTCAGGCAAAATCAACGTTGGACTTCAGTAATTTGTGGAATGAAGGCATCTCAAACGTTGGTGAATGGACTTGTGTGGCAAACAATAAGTATGGATATGTACAAAGCAAACCTGCTAACGTCTACATATCATGTTAGTTGTTTAAACCCACATTCATTAATAAAATAAATTAAACTGTTTTAAATTTTAGAAAACTTACCTAGATTTATTTTAATGTTCTTTGAAAGTTATTTCAAAATGATCATCAACAACTTCTAGGTATTTCCTAGTTATGAATTTTTTTATTTTAATAAGTTCATATCAATCGTTTTAACCCACATTAGAATCTTTAACATCTACCTTATATTCTAAAAGCTTGCACATATTTAACAACATAAAAAGTTTGAATTTAAATTTAATTGTTAAAATACACAAAAATTGTGTATTAGTTTTATAAAGCATAGTCATATAAATAATTATAAAGGTCAAACAAAATTAAAAAAACTCATTTAATAAACTATTAAATTCTTCAATATTTACTTTAAGGCCAAAAAAGTAAATGTCATTTAGTTTCATAACAACAAAAGTTTTACCACCATTATTTTTATACTCTTTCTTAATGCTTGTAAAACTGTAAAGTTTTATTGAATGACCACTCTAACTTTTTTCTTTTTTAAGACGTTATTTTAATCTGTATTTTTTGTTCTTGTGATTGCGTGTCGTCTTCTAAAAACAAGTTATTTTGTTCGGCAACTTAGACTTTTATCAAAAAGGTTGATTTTTGTTCTTATTCAAACCACCGTTACGCTAGGTTAATTTTTGATGAACAAATTTATTTGTAAGCTCTTCCAATAGTAGTATTTGATTAAAACTGTCGGCCATTGTAGTAATTCCTGTTTTGTTCAATGAATACAACTTCCCTTATATTTTACAAATTTATTCATAACAATATAGTTTTTACATTTAGACAGTCTAGTTATGATTACATTTCTTATCAGGTTTTTCTTAATAAGTAAACAATGTTTTTGGTCGTTGTTTTAAAGAAAAAAATTATAGCTTAACTAACTGTATTTCTTTATTTAAAATCAGTAAAAAGATAATCGTTTATTATTTGAGTTTTAAATATCTCATTAGAGTTTTATATAAAACCAAGTATAGTTTAAAAAAGATTTGTAAAAAACGATCTCAAGTAAAAATCTAATTTTCAACTTTATTTTCTGGTGATAAAAAATCGAATTAACTGTTAAAATTTTAACACTTTTCGCACATAACATCAAACAAACGTTCTACAAAACATTTTATAATAGATCCTCAACTAATCTTATCATCATAACACTTGAACAAAAAATTGTTTGATAATTAAAATCATGCAAATAGTTTTAAAACAACTTCTAAGATGCAATTAAAAATTTATGGGTGTTTTTATTGACTGTTCGATCTTTAATACTAAATATTTTTGTAATTTATTGATTATTTCCTTTGAAAATTTTTAGCAGCAGTAATCTGCAAATTTTATAGCTTATTGTAATATTTTAAATATTAGCTTAGGCGAACCGTGTACTTTTATTCAACTTATTTTGTTTCAGTATTTAAACAATAAGCACATTTGTACAAATACTCAAACATTATACATAAATCTACTCAAAGTGTTTCAGCTACAAAGATAGTGTAAAATACTTTCATTTTCTTAAAAAATACTTAGTTTATTTTTTAAATTCTTTAAGAACATAAATAGTTTAATTTAAAATACAAATTCTAAACAATTTTAAGCTGTGTTGTTTGAAGTACGAATTCCTTCAAAAAATAAAAGTTTTCATAAAAGGTTTGATCAGTTTTAAAGCCTTAATATTTCAGCCTTGCCAAAATAACAAGAATTAAAAATTTAAAGATCTCACGATAAGCCTGTAAATTTTAACGAGTACGATATAAATTCCCACGATTTCTGCACTGTGAATATTTATAACATGTAAACAGACAATATAAAAATTTTTAGGATATGTCTTGTTTTTAGACTTTTACAATAATAAACGATGTATTTTTTTGTTTATAGAAATATATAAATACTTTAAGTTTTATGAGTATAAACAAAATTAAAAACATAAATGGACAATAAACATTTATACTTAAACCAACTTTTAAATACTTTAAAATATTTATACTTTTAAATCACTGTATTAGGTTTGTAAGGCAAATTTCAAAAGTATAGTTTTTTTTATATAAAAAATATTTATATAGTTATATTCCTATCTTATTTTTAGAATAAACAATAAGCAAATTTAAAGTAAGTTATAGTTGATTGAAGTACTTTTTAAAGTTATTTTATTTATAACAAACGACCTTTTAGTAAACTTTTGCTAACTCGACATAGCAGTAATGTTTTAATTATCTAAACAGTTTGTTTAAATTATAAACAAATTTGAATCTTTATCTTTGCAGCTGTTATTAACTAGCAGTTGACAAACATTAGACTTATTTACCACTATTTTGCTTTTACTTATTATAAATAGAATAGTTTTTGACAAAAACAGTTTCACATTAGCATTTTTTCTTGAAAATGTTATTTTTAGTTTTTTTTTAGGGTATTTTAATCTTAATCCAACTTTTTTGAAACAAAGTCATGCCCCGAGATATAATCTTCCTAAAAACACCTTAAATGTTTCCAATTTTTTACAACTAAAAGTAAATTTGTCAGTATTTTTATATTTTAACAAATGAAATGTTAATGAAAAGTTTAGAAATTGAATAGTAAAGGTTATAACTTCTAAACTCCAGTAAAAATTTTGTCAAAAGTTTTACTAAATTTTTGTTTAGAAGTAGGTTATTAATTTAAGTTATTAGAACTATATAATAAGTAATTTAACAAAATTTAAAGGTTATTGAAATACAATGTATTTGTTTTTGTATCAAAATATACATTTAATAATCATTTAAAATAAACTATAATAGAACTTTTGTCAGTATTTTACGTTTAATAACCAAAAATTTATCTTTTACTAGTGATATAATTTACTTATTAAAATTCATAGAACAAAAAGATAAAATAAATTTTGTTTTACAAAGCACAATACTTTTTATATACAACTTTGTCGTTAATAAAAGTTTTCAATTCTGAATAAATAAGTTTATAAGTAGAATTTTCATAATAAATTGTTGATGAAATAAAAAAATTATGAATTGAATAAAGTATTAACAACGGTAATAAGTATAAAAGTGAACCTTGTGATTTGAACTTAATTAGTTTGATTTAAGTAAGGTCAAATTAAGGTTGTGTTAACCATTTAATACAAGGAAATATTGTGACCTTTATTATAATTATCATATTATTAATATTAGATATGATACATTTTTTTTAATTTTTGTACTTTATCCGGATAGCTTATTTTAATATTTAAGATCTAGAAGTAATCAATAATAAAGTTGTTTACCCTTAGATAATCTACAAAGTAAGAATAGTTGGTACAAAAACATTTTATTCAAACGATAACAAGTTAAAGTTTAGAAAAAAATTAAACTTTTGATCTGATTAAATTATCTTTTATAGTCTGAATAAACTAATGAGGCATAAATTTATATTTTACTATTTATCATGAAGTAACCGTAGTAGTGTATCCGGTGAAGTAATTAATTAGCAAACTTCTCATCCTAATACTGAAATTTTATAAATTATCCCAAGGATATGAGTAAAGTAATAATTCTTACCAGTTTGAAATATTTTTCGACTTTTTAACATTTTATTTGATGAAAATTTTTGTTACTGTTTGAAAACTCCCTTCTTCTCAACGGGACATAATATTACGTCATAATCCTTTTTGAAATATAATAGAGAATTTGAACGTTTAATTTTCGTTTGACTTTTAGGAGCGTTTTTAACTAATTTATAATTAAATTTTACAAGTTTGAATTTAATTTTTCTTTTGCACGACTGATATTTATGATTCTTGATAAATATTAAATTGTCATACATTTGTAAATATGCTTAATTAATAACAAATTAGAAGACTATTTCAAATTAAGTTTTAAACCAGATTTTAAACAATAATAGATGAATCATTACTTACTAACAAAGTTTGGATTTAATTTAAGCTAATTATGTGTAATTTACAGTTGAACTGTTTAAATTTTACTAGGGTGCACGTGTTACTTAACAGCTGATTTTTTATATAAATAAATAAGCAATTCAATCTATCTGTCGCTTGAATAATGTTTAAGGTATTTCCCATATCTATAATTTTATAATATAAAAGTTAAGCAATGAATAGTTAAACCTTGCTTAAGTAGCTTCAAGTGTAAGTTAATTTGTATAAATTAATCAAAACCTTAATAGAATTACAAAATTAAATAAAAACTTCTTGAACTGTTAAATGCTGTTCAAAGTAAAAAAGTTATCATCTTGACAATCAATATGAAAATAAGCTAAATGCTAAGTTGTGTAAAAAAAAAATGTTTTTGGTGTTTTCAACCGTTTGAAGTCAGTTTGGCAGGTAGCTTAGATTTTATCGAGAAAATAAACTTCCAATGAACAATTTGGTCGCCTAACAATAATAACGACTGACGTTATCACAATTTGAATCACAAATTTCTATTGAGTAATAACAAGTTTGGAAGTTTGATCGATTCTTATGAGATTTTGTTTCAGTACGCTGAACGCATTATCTAACAAGCGTAAATTCAAGATAATAGTTTTAGCGAGGAAAATATTATACTGTTTTTAAAACTTCTTATAATGATGTTTTATTTACTACGTGATGAATTTTAGTTAAAGCATTTCTTATTATTATTTAGATATCTGTTTTATTTGTACACTATTGTTAGTTCATATTCGTTAAATAAAACTGTATAAGTTTCACAAGTTGTTTATATAATTTATTTGCAACTTGAATATAAAACAATAACGTTTATTTGTCAGCTTTTAATAGTTTTCTCGTCAGTATGTTATTTATTACCTAATATTACAACCTTAAGTGTTTTTTTTTTAATTTACTTCCAAATGTACGTTATATTTAATTAAATATAATAGTAATGTGTAAATGAAAAAGTCTCATTTTACAAATCTGTTTCTCGTTAATTTGCAACTTGATATATCCAAAAACTTTTCAAATAATATTTTAAGTTGTTTTTTAAGTTTAAATGTAGTAATATCAAGCTACTAAAATTAAAACGAAATTTAAGCTAGCATATTTTATAGTTATATTGTTGACACCACACTTTCTTATATCACTAAATATTATAAGTTATCTATCAACTGGTAAAAAAGTTAAATTTTTAAACTTGAAAAATGAAAAGTATTCTTTTAGTGGAAAACATTATATTTTAAACTTAGACAACAAATATAAGCTAAGAGGGCTACAAAACACAAACAGGTCATTTTAATTTTGTAAATTATACAAAATATTTTTCTTAAGTACCACTTGATTACAGTACTTTTACTTATTTGTTTTTTTGTTTATCTTTTTTTTTTAACTTGATGTTCTGTAAAAATATTTTATAATACTCTCAAGGAAATCTTTTAACTTATCTTTTCCTACTTTATTAAATAAATAAAGCAAAATTCCAAATATGTTTAAGGTTTAACGTTGCTTTTAACGATTAATTTTTTAGATGTTTTTAAATCTTGATTGCATAAATATTCGTCTATTTTTATAACTTGATTATAAATATTTTTTTACTTTACTACTATTTCTTTATAATTTGTGGTTTAATACTTAATAAAATAATTAAACACTGTAATTTGTTGATATAAAAAGTAAGTTTTCTGATTATAAGTAGATTAAATGGTAGTAATAATATAATAAATATTCGTAGATAATAAGAGTTATCAAATTACCATCTAATTAAAACAAGGTTACCATAATAATGATAAAATGTATATTTCGATTACTTCATTGATTAATATAAACATTACTATATATGCCGTTTCAAGTTTATAAAGAAATAATTTTGAAATATTTGTAAGTTTTACAAAGTATCTAGTTTAACCTTTTAAATTTATATATCGGCTCCGAGTGCTTTTAAGTCACCTTTAAAGTAGTGTCGATTTCAATTTAATGAAAATTTAATGACATATTTTATCGTTTGCACTTTTACTAACCAAATGAAAATGCTTAAACTCAGATGTAAAAACTGAGTAAAAATGTGGACCAAAAATCAGAAACTTTAGAATTTTACTGAAGCTTTAATGAAGTCGAATCATATGAAAACTTTATTCATGTATCAATGTTGTTTCAGTCAAAAAAAAATTAAATTAAGTATAAATCAAAGCATATTTTGTTTTTCAAATTTTTTACAATGTTTGTTGTCTAGTTTAACATTTAAGTTTAAAAACTTATAAAAATGCAATAAATAATTGAAAACTAAAGATAAACTGGTATTGAATCATTCAAACTAATTATATCTAACTAATGTTACAAGGAGAAAATTGAACACTTTTAAAGTTTTAGTATATAAAAAAAAATCACACTAAATAACTTGCAGATATCGAGAATTTTGTAGTCATGCCGTTCGATGTTGCTGCTTTGAAGGGAAACTCGGCCACTATACGGTGCAAAAAACCCGATGGACAGCCGGAACCACAAATCACGTGGTTTTATCAGAAATCAGAAGGTTCCAGGCAGGAACAAGTTCGGGATACAAGAAAAAAGGTAAAAAAATACAATATTTTGAAATATTTTATTCTTTTAGTTTTCAATAAGCAAATTAAAATATTATTTTATAGTTACTGCCAAGAGACAAATCAAGTCTGATAATATCTGATGTGAAACCTGAAGATAAAGGTTTATACACTTGTGTGGCATCTAACTCAGCTGGTACCAGGAAAAGCATTGCTGCTCAACTAACTGTACAAGGTATAAAAAAATGAGTTTTTTTTTAATAAAAATTGTAGATAAAAAACTTATTATATTATAGTACTTTACATTATAAACATAAATCGCATAGATTTTCTTTAAAATTTTATTTTTCAAAGTTAAAGTTTATGTTTATATGATGTTTACAGCCTTTACAAAAGTTATTTAAAAAAAAAACTGCTAATAATGAGTTGTACATTTTTAGCTTTATTTGCTTGTTTGAATCAAATTATGTTGTTTTAAGTTACGTTATAACACTTAAAATTTAATGATTAAAAGCATAAAACTTGTAAATAAGAATGATTTAAAAAAATAAAAGACTTTAAATGATGTTTACATCATATCATTTAAGCTTTTAAGTTTTTAACAAGAAGCAAAAAAAATTACTTAAAGTGAAATGCTTCAATCAAACGCATTATTTTATGTCGTTTAAAAAATTTAAAAACAATAAAAACACTCATACAAAATGTTCTCAAGTAGCTACAAGCAATTAAAATTATTCATGATTGTATGTAGTTCAAACTGTTTAAAACATTTGTACAACTTTTATTATCACATGTTCTTAAATATCTTTTTATATGTTGAAACATATTAATTATCTTCAAACTTGAATCACATGTAAATCATTTTATTATAAATATTTAAAGAGTTTGTGTCTCTTTGCAAAAATCAAAAATGTGTTTTTATTTAAAACTAGGCTTAGAAAAAAGTACAACTATTTTTAAAGTGTACGAAAAACGGTTATTGTGAAAATGCAGTTATAGAAAGAATAATTGTAAAAGTTAAAATAGTAGAATTATTTTAAACATAAGGTAAAACTAAGAAGCTACTTGAAATTTAATCTTTATATCTTTTTACTGACAATAATAAATAACTTACTTTTCTTATTTATTACCTTTTAACAAATAAACATATCTAGTTAGGTTTAATATTTTAAAACATTTAACACTAAATATATCTAAATAACGTGTTTCTTAAATATTTATTAAGATATAACTATATAACTATTACGTCACAGAAAAGCCACACTTCACGGAAACTCCTGATGACGTTGCAGTTTACGAAGGAGAAAAGATTGTTGTAAAATGCAAGGCATCAGGAAACCCAAAACCATGGATTTCTTGGTACAAGGGATCAAGAAGACTGCAAGATAATAGCAGGTTTGTAAGTTTTTTTTATAAAATTTCCATTTCATAATGAGTTTTGTTATGATAAAGAAATATCATTTGATGTTTGGTATAAACTTTATACTTTTACAATTTAATACATTAGAAGTATTATTGAAAACAAAGCTTAGTCAGGCCACAAAATTAGAATTCCTTCCTAATGGTCATTTTTTATGTGTATTTTTATAATTTTACTACTTATTAAAACTGACTTAATTGTTTTTGGAAAAATTGAACTTAGAAAGCAATCAATTTACAAATAATTACTTGAACTTTCACTTTTTGTCCCTTTCTAAAGGGCAACTACTTATGTTTATTGGCAATTAAAAACTTTTTGTTTTAACTCTTATATCTAAGCATAAAACAACGCGAAAACTGTTTATAAATCAGTCAATATACTTCTATTTTTTAAATAGTATCTATCTTATAGTACTAAAACAAAATTTAAATTTTATTTTTGCATATAGTTCTATAAACATATTATTTAATATAAAAAAATAAATCTATTTCACAGGTATGAAACTCTACAAAACAAATTGGTTATCAAGAGTGCAAGAACAATTGACACTGGTAGTTACTCTTGTGTTGCGAAAAACAACCCTGGTACTAAAAAAATAGAATTCAATATTCAAGTTGAAGGTAACTCAATCTTAAAACATTTAAGATTTTATTAACAATTCTATTTGAATAAGAATATTTGAATATTCTGAATATTTGAATATTTGAATAATTTGAATATTAATAATTCTATTTGAATAAGATTTATTTAAGCACTGACGAGGTCTTTGACCGAAACTTAGTTTGCAAAATAAATTTTTGAAAGAATAAATATATTACTTCTCCTCCAGCAGTTGAGATCTCTCTATTTGTTTTCTTAAAACCAAAACATATAATTATTTTATTAACAAGTTTAATTTCCACTATTTATCTAAGTTACTAAGCAGCTTCTTTATAACTTATTTTGATAAAATTATGATAAGGATTTCATTTGTTTATTTGTCATAAAAGCTCGATTTTATCTAAAAAGTAACGGCAAACTAACCTTAAAGTTTAATTGTTACAATAACTTAAATGATAACAACTTTAGAAAGTACAAAATAACTAAATAACATTTCTCCTATAGCTTTTTAACAAAGATTATTCAAACAAACTGAAATTTTATGTCTGGTTATTTTTGTTTTACCCATATTAAATAAGTATAAATACAAAACAAAAACGTAATTTATTATTAACAACTTAGCTAAGCTTGTAAGGTTATAACTTCCTCAAATAGTTTAATCAAGTTTATTTAACATGTGACATATACAAACTAAAACTAAAATGTCAACTTTAAACAACTTGCATTAGTATCACAAGACGATAACGTTGAAAAAAAAACTTATAATAAAACAGTCTTTAAAAATACAAATAGATTAGTATTGAAAATTTTCAGATCAACCTGGTGTTATATTTTCTGAATTAACAGTCAACGAAGGTGGCAATATAAAAATTGATTGTCAAATTAGCGATAATGGCGATTTAAAATGGAAACTTCCAAAAAGTAAGCAGTTTAAAAAATGCTTTTGTAATTATGCCTAATTTAATGCTTTAATCTTTGTACTAATGATAAAAATATTCTTTTTACAGGGTTAACAGACTTGCAAAATCCTTACAAATCAAGATTTTTGGTATCAGAAGAAGGAGACAAACTTGAAATAAGAGATGTAAATTTAATAGATGCCGGGGAGTATAGATGTTTTGTTGGTGAAAAACAACACGGAATTAACCTGCATGTTACAGGTTTAAATACATATTTATACATGTATATTAACATGATAGTAACTTAAAACCTTGTGTTTTGAGTTGTTCAAGTGTTGAAATAAAAACAAACAGTAAAATTTTCTTTTGATATTTATGACTAAATAATGTTTACAAACTTTAATCTAAGCTTAATTACTTTTTATTTATACTTTGTTTCGTTATAACCTAATTTAAGGTCTTGCCTACTTTTAACGGTCGTTTAAACAACTATTACAGATTAAAAAGAACTTTTTACTCTAATTGTTAATAAGTTTAAACATAGAATCACAAAAAAAAGTAATAACTCATTTTTTTTAAAGATTAATTTTAGAATTGATATAACTTACTTAACTTAATTTGTACTTATAAAATGATAGTTTTTAGTTTTAACTTATAAATTGTTAACTTTTGTTCTTAAACCATCAAAACAAATCTAAAAAAAACGATTTATTTTAAATGAGTCCAAATAAAATTTTTAATTTCAGAATAATTACTGTTTTAATAGTAATATTTATTATTAAAAACATGTTATCCACAGCTTCATCAAGACCAGTGCCTCCCATTGTGACAAGCGCTTCAGGTGATACATTTAAATTTTTGGGAGAAATGGTCACTTTCAAGTGCTCTTACATGACCAGATCGCCCGAAACAGTTAAGGTTGAGTGGTTAAGGGACGGCCATCTCTTGTCTGAATCTGCTTATGGGGGTCGGATCAGTTTCCATGACGACCCAAAAGAAAAAAATTCCGAGTTAAAGATTTTTCATACAAAAGTAAGATTTTTAAGTAATAGTAATTGAAACCAATCAGCCTATTCTTTCAAACTGTCTCTTTAAATATTAAATGGCAACTCTCTATTTATAGAGTAATATCAAAATTTTAAATTGTCTAAAAATTAAAAGCTGGTAGTGTTTTTAAATAATGTTATAGAAAACATTTTTATTGTATAGATGTTCTCAGTAAATCTTTTAAACTCTAAATATTTGAATAATTGTTAAGTATTTTCTTTTAACGGACATCCTAGTTTAAAAGTTTCGAAGTTTATATTTTTTTTATTATTAATTAACTTCTTGTTTTTAATACTTATGTGATTGAAATAAAGACGATTGAATTATAAGTTTAAATTCTACATTATTTTATATTTTAAGTTACCATCTGTTTTAAAATAAAATATAAATTCTTTTAAGTACAACAACAACGATAAATATTTTTTTAATAGCAATCTGATAGGGGAACGTATAGTTGTCTTGTATCAGATGAAAATGGAAAAACTTCTTTTTTAATGAAACTGAATATAGCTTGTGAGTTAATGATTTGTACTTTTTCAGATATTTAAAACTGTTCAAGTTTACACATTCTGTTTTAAAAAAGCACCGCTATAAAATATTTAATAAACAGTTAAGTTTAACGTTTTAAACTGTTTTACAAAACACCTTGAAATATCAAAATGTAAAAAAAAACTACCTAAAGTGGTATGTACTATATTTCTAATTAATATTTAAATGCTTCAGAAGTTTATTATTTTAAGTAGTAATACGAAAAAAAAAGTAATCAAACTTACAATTCTTAGCCATAGGAGATCAACATCAAGACACTTCGGACGCTGAAGAAAAGATACCAAAAATTTCAAGTTACCCTGAATTGGTATCATCAACAAGTGACTCATTAAAATTAAAGTGGAGTCCTTCAATATTATCAGCTGATAATCAACTAGTTCACTTCGAACTTGCATACTTTCAGTGAGTCATGTTGATTTAAAGTTAAATCAACTTTAACAGTAAGCAAATAAAGTTTTGTTGACTTCTTGAAATGAAGTAGTTTTGTAAATAATAAGGCAAAAGCACTATAAGAATAAAAAATATTTTGTATAAATCTCAAAAAATTGTTAATATAAAGTTTTATATTAAGTAAAAATAGGCTTACTTTTATTTTAGAATTTAATAGATTTAAATATTAAAATGAAAACTTTTGAATCAACCGCTAGATTTGTTAAATGTACTATTCTATACCCATAACTAATAGTTAGTTTTTTTTGGTTTCTTTAGAACTTAGTATAATCAAAAAATCAAATTTTACATAATAGCGTTTAAAATAAAAAAATAAAATATTTTTCAGTTCTAACTGTAGTTGATCTTATAATAATTACTTCAGGATCGGACAAAAGTTAAAAGAATGGAATTTGATGCCAAGAACACTTTCTACTGAGGTTGAAATAAATGGACTTAAACCCTCGAAACCATGTTATATAAAATTACAGGCTTTTAATGACTATGGAGCAAGTCAAACATCAATTGTACCAATTGCCTACTACACACAAGGTTGGTGTTTATTTATCTATTTTATTTGTTTTTTATTATTTTTTAACTCTTAGTTTGCGTTTTTATAATTATTTTCGTTCACAAACGTTTTTACCTAAAATTTAATCAAGTAATTACAACTTATTTAACTTGATATGAGATATTTAACATACAACCTTAATTTAATAAAAATATACAAATTTTTAGAAAAGCTAAAAAAAAATTAGTATGCTGAAAAAGGTAGAAGCTCTGGTCTATAAGCTCATCTTATACCCAGGTGTTTACCGAGCTAAATGAAATTAAAAAACAAACAGACAATTTTTCAAAAATTGACATTTGAATAGAATTCAGAAGCGAACGTTGTTTTAAAATTATCACCGTTTCGATAGTGTCAAACTTTGACTTATCGCTATTCATCATCAAGCATTTAGTATTCAAAATAATTTTACGGGATATAATTCAACTATAAGATTTTTCGTTAAACACAATTTACTTGTGCGTTTAACTGCAGCAAAGTTGTAATTACAAACTAAAAGCTTTCTTCTTTCACTAAAAACACATAAAAGTGTTTGCCTTGTCTCCTTTAATGGTTTCTTTTAGCAAAGTAAATATCTAATCTTGCTTGCATAAGACACGCTTAATCCATAATTAAATACTCTAAATTGGGTCGTCTTTTAAAGTGATGAATCAAAATTTGTTTGCTTAGCCTAGATTGGTTGGGGTAAAACTTCAGCATTATTTTTTTATTTATTGCCTTTCACTTAAAACTGTTTTCTACAGAGCTTAGATACGACAATAAATCAGAAACTGAAACATTTTTTCAACCAATAATAACTGAGGACAATTTAGAAGCATCGCTAAATTATGTTTCAAAACAGAAGTTGTTGCAAATTAAATGGAACATTAATGACGAAGAAAACGTTTGCAGTAAAATTGACGGATTTCAAATCAGATCATATTTGTTTGATGGTAAAAATGATGAAGTTGTACTTGACGCTGTTTCTTGTAATCAGAGGTAAATTAACATTATGATATGTGTTTAAACAAATATAAATTTCATTTTCGAAATATAAGACGGCAAGTTTTAGTATGAACATCTAATTATAATTGAAAATTATATTTAACATTATTTTTTGTTAATTGAATTCATAAATAAAATAATTATTTCGAGTTGCTTATTTTACAACAGGTTTTATAATTTACCTACTGAGCAAGGATATAATTATGCTGTTGAAATATTACCATATGCAGAAAAATCAGTTATAAAATTTGGGATTTTAGCAACTATCACGTCTGAATTACAAGGTTAGTTTTACATAACTAATAAAAAACAATCATGATTGATCACAATTTTATAAAATGTTTGTTGTTTTCTTAATAATAAATAATAATTTTTTTATAAATACTTAAAACCGGTTTGATATTTTGAACAAAAATTATCTAACTGATATATATTTTATTAAATTTAGTGAACAATCTTCAACCAATCAATATTCGAAACCACCAAAAAACCGATGATGGTTTAGAAGTAGTTTGGGGTCTTCCCCATTTACAAAAACAATTCAATGACGTCATTGACTTTTACGTCATTACTTGCAAGGGAGAAGATAAAACTGAAGTTTTGTATGTTGAAGCTGATGAATTATCTCAACAAGCTGAAACTAACGTTACTTCAACTTGTTCTAGTTTTAGTTTTGATGAAGTGAAGGAAGTAAAATTAGAATTTGTAACAAAACTAGGAGGTGGCCTGTCTTCAAAAGTTTCGTTTGTTGGTTAGTTTTGAAAAATATTATTTTCTTTTTGTTTACAATTTTTGTTTAATACTTGTTATACGTTCATAGTTTTTACTTTATTGCACGCACTGCTTGTTTTTAATTTTATTAAACTGTACTCACAGCAGCAAGAAACGAAATAAAAGAAGAAACTACACAAATATCAACAACAACGACAACGGAAAGTTCTGAAAGCAACACTATGCCCCCACAACAAGATTTTTGGACAACCACGACGGGTTATATTGTCTTGGCCTGTGGTGGAATGATTCTGATTTTAGCAGTCGTTGTGTTTTTCTATGTACGTCGAAGAAAAAGACCAAAGTTTTTGAATAGACCAAGTAAGTCTTATTTTCCTTTTTTGATAATATGTATACTTATAATTTTAGAATTTTATGTATATTTAAACTAACATGTTTAGTTAACCATCTCACAAGATTCACTTCAATTTCCCACGTGGGTTCTTGTGCTTCAACACTTCAAGTGGCAGGTTTTTATAAATGTTCGTAAAGCGTCACCATGTCTTATTTTAATAAAAATACTCATTAAAAGAGAAAAGTTATTATTTGTATTCATTGTAAAATTGTCCATGTCTTCAAATATATAAAAAAATCTACATTTTTATCGAAATTATTTCTCCATCATAAAACTTAAAAAAAATAGTTCGATGTGTGATAGAACATTATTTGATTTAAATTTATTTTCCGGCTTTTATGTTGTCAATTGACGTCCAGTCGCAAACTGCCTGTCAACTGTTAATTTTACATTACTGTACTTGCACGCCAATTGATGTTTATTCCATTTAAATTTAGCTTTCTATCACAACCCCTATTAATCATACTCTTACTTGGCCAGACAAAATAATCGTCTATTAGCCGAATACAGTCTATCAATAGTGGCCTGTTGAAATAAATTTACATAATTCTGTTATCTTTGTAAATAGCGCTATGTATTGTTCGTAGTGTTTGAAGCTTTATAATGGTACAATACATTAAAGTTCTGTTTATTGTATAACATTTAAAGAATATTAATACCGTTTATGTACTTAAAATCAAACAAACATTAGTTTAGACCAGTTAATCTTAAAGTGTTCACCTGTGTACACCATAAATTCAAATACGTATGTACTATTGTACAGCAGATTATAATGAAAATTGGTACAAACAAGCTCAACTATAAACAACTCACAATTATGACAAGTGCTTAAAAATTTTAATCTACACGACGTTTTTATACAAAACAATTTAAACAAAACTTTAACTCAACAAAATGTTTTAATTTGTTTCATCTATAACAGGTAGTCACAGATACAATCCACCCTTACACCAGTTTGATATGGGTATCCTTGATAAGCCTCTTACTTCCCCTAACAACCAAACAAACTACTCTAAAATGGGTGATCGCGTTGTTGGCAACGGTGGTAAAAATATTTATATTTCACCTTCCGGTATTTCCCCAAATAATTACAACAACATGGAACTGAACGGAACTTGTCATCCAAATTCTTCAAGGTTCGTTATTAAAATATTTTATTACTAATAAGACTCAATTTAAAAAAGGTTTTAAAGAGAAAAGTGTTGATTCAGACAACAGAAACAAAATAAAATCTATCATTTTATTTTATTTTTAAACCAGTTTAAACTGTAAACTATTAGCCTTTAAGTAACTAAACACTAAATTTAGAGTTTAAGAAGATATTTTTTGGAAAAATTTTAAGGCACATAAAACATAGGCAGTTTATAGTATTTAGATAACGGTCACCCAAAATGGGCTATATTGCTCTTTTTGGAGCGAGTTTGGTTATCAGGGGCTTTAATTAATTAGGCGGCGATAACTAAAAAAAAAGATGTGGTTGTTATTCGACTTTTCGCGAACTCAGGGAATTTTTGAAAAATATATGTGTAATAAATCAAAAAAAGTTGTATTTTAGATTTTCCAAGTAAAATTAAATGTAGAAGAACCCTAATAATTTGTCTAAACTATAAACAACGCTTATTATACACTTATATTTTTAATTAAATAATAAAATATTATTTTACAGAGGAGGATCAGTAAGTGATACACTTCAGCAATCTCCTGTTTATTCATACAAAAATGGAAATAATACAGCTTTCAACCAGCAAAATTACTCAACACAACTTCGAATGTAAGTTGTAACAGTGGAGAGATAGTTAAATAAATCCATTATATATAAAGAACTTTTTATTTTGATTGAAATATTAATCATTCATTAATAAAAAAAAATTATATTTAAAGTCCTACTATTACTTTTGTAATTGTACCTGCATGTTTATTTTTGATAAACTTTTAGTAAACTTACAATTCTGTAATTTACTTTCATTTTTTCTGAAAAAATTAACCTTAATAAGTATTTAAGTTGAAAAAAAAAATTTAAACAAAATTATCTAAATATTTTAAATTTTAAAATTTTTAATAAAACAGTTTTTCTTTGTATTACTTTTATTTAGCCTAAAAAGGTTTCAAATTTTATATTAACTAAACTAAATAAAAATACTTAATAAAATAGTTTTTTAAATATTTTGAAAATAATTGATTATTCACTTAGTTATTAAAAAAATGTCGATACTATGGATATAAATTTTGTAGTAAATTGTTGCTATTTTAATTACGTAATATAAACAATATAAAGTTGATTATATTTTTTGAAATATGTTCAATTTTTTAGTTTACAAGATATACATCATCAACACAATAAACCAGCAGCTAGTCCACAATTGTCACAAAAAGCTAGAGCTAGCCAACTGTAAGTGACTTTATACTATGTTTTGTAAAAAAGCGTAAAATAATAACAACTATGAAATTTTTTTATCAAGTAAAAATTATTATTTTTAAATTGTTCTATTTTTTAACTTTCAATTCTATTTCGGACATGTGATACATGTACGAAATTTTAATATAAATATATAAATTTAAATAGAGTTAATATAAACTTTAGTTATTAATTAATATTATTTGTACAAGGTTAACAACTTTACTGCTCGTCTAAAAACGTTTTATTTATTTATTTTTTAATTCACTACAGCTTTAAACTACTTATTTTTTTAGTTTTAAAAATAAAAGTCATGTTTTTTTTCGCATTAAAATTTAACAGAAAAGCTAGACTTCTATTGCAATTAGTGTTTAATGCAGGGTTTCCCAAACTTTTTTGCTAGTGGCCCCCTTTAAAGAGTATGAAAAAGTAATGACCCCTTTCAACATATAGATTACTCATAAACTACGATAAAATACACATAAGACCTTTTTTTTTTTTTTTTTGCTCTTCATCTGAAACTCAAGAATATCTAGTGTAAGTTTTTAAACTGCCATAAAATACACATAAGACCTTTTTTTTTGCTCTTCATCTGCAACTCAAGAATATCTAGTGTAAGTTTCAAGTTATGGCCTCATGGCCCCCCTGTGGCTCCTTTACTGCTCATGGCCCCCCTCTTCCCCCTTTGCTGCTCGTGGCCCACTTTGGGAAACCCTGGTTTAATGTATAAAAAAAAAACTTTAATAGAAATTGATTAAGTGCTAATAGCTATAAAAATTTATGATAACCTTTTAGAAGTCTGAGTAGTGGAAGCATGCTACATTCTGCCGGCGGAAAATCTTCTAATTCAAATCAGCAGAGAAGAACAAATTATCCAGAAGACATTTCAACTCAGCAAAGAACTAATTTGCCAAGTTCGCAGTCAGCTGTTAATGATAGCAGAAACCAGTTGCCATTCCAAAATCAAGAGAAAAATCAAAGTTATACAAATCAAAGGTAAATAACTAATAACTATAAATAGTTCGGTAAAATCCAATTATTTTTTAAAGATCTTGTGTTTGTATATTGATACGTACATTAATGGAACCTTAAAAACTTGTTGCAAATTAAAAATTATTTTTAGACGCCAAGGAGATTATCAAAATCATCAACCAATTTTAGTTGCAAGCGCCTCAGCTATCAATTCTAACATGAATGTCCCACAAAGAATATCTCGTAAGTTTATTAAAGTTATAAAAATATAATTTATAAAGTTATTTTTCATTACCTGTAAAACTAATTTTCAGCTAAAAGTGCATCAATGATGAACTCACTTGGAGGACAAAACGTTGTTTCCATGACAACTGATGACCAATACGCTTCTTCAGGTGAAGAATCATTTGACATGCCGTCTGCATCTCAGGTGGGACTATCGCCACCTAGCAACCATCACTACAACCACCGTAGCAACCAACAGGGTCAATTTCATCTAGCAACCGTGGAAGAAGTAGCAACAGCAAGCAATCGTATCCATGACAACGACCCGTTGCTAGAAAACCCCCATCAAAACCACCAACAAATACAACAAAACCGTAACCACCAAAGACTTCAAAATCACGGAAGCGCGACTAATTCTTCTGTGACGTCATACAACCATCATACGGGTGACAGCGGAATGAGTGCTGGTCAGGCTAGCAACGAGCATAGCAGCGTTCGTAGTGACGTACCACGTGACCACGTACCTGCTTTTATAGATGAGAAATTTGTTGGGTCGCCACCAATGAGTTCAGTTTCTGTTCATAGCGGATACAACAGCACAGCTTCGAGTTGTTGGCAGTTTCAGCAGCCGAAAACAAGAAATCATCCAGCAAATCAAGTGATTCCTGAAGAACCTGATTGCGGAAAACAAATTCACAGTAAGTTTTTGTAAATATATATTCTCTTTTAAGCAAAGAATCTTTAAACTTTGAAAAAATAATGTACTTAGTTTACTTGCGATTCTAAGCATAAATGTTAGCATTTGCAAGTTACTTCTTGTTTTACCCTTTTATACATTGTTAATTAAACAAATATGTTTGTTATCATAAAAATAATACTTTTAATGTCAATATTAGATGCAAAAAATTTTTTTTAGTTATTAAAACTTATTATATTTTTTTAATTTTTCCTCTAGTTACAAAACAATGTTTTTTTTTAAGTTTCTTAAACACAAAAGCTATAAAATTTTTGTAAGTTTTAAATACTTTCCAAAGTGAAATAATCAATTAGTTGCAAGGCTAAGTCGTAAATGACATAATGTAACTTTTACAGTCTAAAAGACAAATTTAGCTGAATCGATTTTTTTGTGTGAACGGCCATAAACTAAGTCGTTTTCTTTGTGTAGATGTGTGAATTATAAAACGACTTTAGCTGTTGTTCGGTTTATTTTATTATATAAGTTTTAAAAACTATAGGAATTTACTACGTACTTTTTATAGTATAAAAAGGAGAACTTTTGAGTCTTAGTATAAAATAAAGATTTAAGTATAGTATCAAAACAACAAGGAGAACTTTTCAGTCTTAGTCAGAGCAGAGAACTCTTTTCAGCTATATATACTGGAAGCCTTATGAATTCATACTTTAAGGCCCAGTTTATGTAAGCAGAACAAGTTTGTATACAAGACTAGACTTTTTAAATCGTTATATTAAATAATTTAAAGTAATTAGCTTCCTGTTAAATTGTTTTTAAGTGTTGTTTTATTTTCATTTTTTTCATTTGTTTTTGTTTGATTTTAATCTAACGAGTTTTATTAGTAAAGCAAAGCTCTATAGTGTAAGCTTTTAGTTAGTTTTAACATTCGTTTATTACGTCATTTCATATTTTAAAACTTTATTCTACAGTATAACTTTATTTCAATGAAAATTCAGTTTAACTTAGTAAAAAACAATTTCTGTTGAGCCTTACTACGAAAGTACTCAAATAAATTAAAAAAAAAATAAAATGTGATTTGTTTTATTTTTGAAACATATAGTTATGCAAACTCTGTGGCATTTTGACGATAAACTGAGTTGTTTGAAATAGTTTAAATAGAATTTAATTTTTGTTGTTCAAAATAAGTATAAATAGTTACAAAATTTTTTAAAATTTATGAATTTTAGGTTAATACCCAACATTTTTTAATTAAAATTATATAAAATATGTTATATCTTTGAATAAATAAAGAGCTTATAAACTTTGTTTAGTAATTTAACTTTATTGAGTAAAACACCTACTCTGGTATTTGACATTCTAATATGTTAAAACTAAGCTTATAAAAAATTTTTTTAAAGTATTATTAAGTAGATTTTATTTTACACCGAAACTAATTAAAAATTGACGTACAACATTTTTTTTTTTCAAAAACTATCAGTTTTTCAGAAGTTCTAACTCTGAAATACGTTGTTTTTGTTTCATTAGAATTTTAATAAAAAAGTTAGAAGTATATTTATTGTTCTTTATGAACTGTTTTCTTTGATAAAAAATAATATTATTGGCATAATTATTAAATCATAAATGATAAAAAGATGCAATGTTTACAGTGTTTTACGTATAAGTTTATGTAATCGATACTTTTTTTTGTGAAAAGTCGTATACCAATTCTGTTTCGTTGCTGATTTCAGTATTTTTTAAATCAATATAATGTCTTACAGATTTTGGCTATTAAATACGATTTTTTTTTAATAAAAAACATTTAACAAAGTAGCTGCGTTTTAATGTCTACTTCTAATGTCTGAATAACCCTAAATATATAAACTAATCTTTAAAAGTTTGAAACTTATATAGTCCTTAATCATAAAATAATATTCTAAATATTTCTTATCAATAAATTTTCTAAAACATTAAAAGAAAATTTAAATTTCAGATACAAACCAACATGGTAACTACCACACAACGGCGCCAAAGAGTCAGTTTGGTTGCTTAGCAACAGGAACAGCCCCCGTGAGACATCCTTCACGTCAGGTCCATTATTTAACTTCACCCGTCGAAGTTTCTACCTCAGATTTCTACAGCGATCAAAGTCAATGAAATTATTAACTTTCTTTTGATATACTTTTAGGAAATTTTAAAATTCTGTGTTAGTGCGTTTTAAAAGTTTTAATTTCATTTTATAAAATTTATTTTAAATAAGTTTAAATAACAAAATACAATTACTTACAATTATAACGTTATACAGTTTTTATCAAAGTAATTTCCTTCTTAGTACTTTTTTGTTGTTTTTATTTTAGACCGACATATTTTAAACTTGCTACAACTTCATTTTTTGAAATTTTATTCCTAAAAACCATTATTTTTCGTCGAAATTTTTCAAAATTGTTGCTAAAAGAATTGATGTCTATTTATGAGTTTATCAATCATAGTTACTTAATATAATTCATTAAAGTTCTTAATAAATGATATTAAAATTACAAAACTTGTATTGTTTTGATTTTACATTTTCGAATGTTATAATTTACCTCGGTTTATAAATTAGTTCTAGATCACTTTTATTTCAAACACAAATATAACATTTTTTTTATAAATTACAGCAGAAGTTTTAACTATGTTCAAAATAAAAACCTTTCAAACAAATAATATTTATTTATATATTTAGCGTTTAATTAAAGAATTTCTCAAAGTATAAGCAACTTGAACAATATAGTCGTCTTTGTTTAGATTTTGTTGTCATTTTGACACGAAACTTCAAAAGCAAAACAAAAATTGTTCACAAAAACCCGATTGATTTAAAACCGGCAGTTGTTTTTTCCAATTTTTGCAATACTAATGCAATTAATTTTGAAGTGCAGTTTTACTGTCAGACAAATAAGTCATTTATTTCGAGTTTAATACGAACTTTGACACGAAACAGTTGCATTTTGTTTAAATTGCTTTAGTGTTTTATTAAATAACAAAAACAATCATTTCTTATTGAGTGCATACTTTTATTATGATTTTACTTACAAAGATACTACTGAAAAATGAAAATACAAAATATCGTGATACATCAATACTAAGCTTATTTTTATTTTATGGAAAAGTAAAATTTGTGTATTGAGTTATTTTAAAGTTTCAATGACAATTGTATAAAATAAGCTTCAGATATAAACGGTTGGATAATGTTTTGATACGGAAATAAAAAGTTAAACACTCCTTTTTTGTACGTGCTATTATTTATTTTTACACTCAATGTTACGCCTTATTACGTTATATCTTAAACTCAATACGCAAATGTTAAAACGAACAGTATATAATGTTAAATATTGCAGAGTTTTAGCTTATTAAATAACATATCTGTAATAAAAATGCGATAAGAAGGTTTATAGGTTGTTAAACTAAAAATCAAAAAAAAATCTTAAAGTAAAAAATCAGAAATAACAAATTACAGTACACTTTTTATGTACAAAAAAAATGAGACTGATTGTTTTTAACTTGAATATAAGTTCATATCAGGGTTTTCAAAAGTATGCAATATCACTCCTCTAAAGGCGATTTCAGCAAACATTGGGCAGACAGTTCAAACATAACTAGACAAAATTTTTAAGTACATTGAAAAACATGATAAACTACTATTAACATGGCTTTTTAACTTAAAGCTTTGAAAACATGTTCTTTAAACCGCTAGAAATGTTTACTTACTTTAAGTAAATATGTACATTAGGTGGTAAACAACTTTATTTTTTAAATAATCAATACAAATATTTGTACATATTTTGCTAAAAAAAAATTTTTCGCACATTTTTAGTTGTTAACACATTTGAAATGTTTCTAATTTAACGTAAAAACTAAATTTTGCTACTTAACATGACTTTTAGATAATAGTTCATATATCTTGTTTTATACATACTTAGAAAACGAGATACTTATAAGATTCTAGTCAGAAATTTTTTATGCACTTGCAAAAATCATACAACTAAAAAAGGTTAATAACATCTAAATTCCGTTCTCAAGTAAATTAGCATATGAATTTAAAATATTCAGCCCACAGTCTAGCTGTAGTTAGCTCAGTTAATTTTAAGCTTTTGTTATGGGTATAAACTATACAAAAGTTTAATGGGTTTCGCTACACTACTGATAACACAAACACAAATTAATCTGCTTAGACCTTGCATTAAAACCGTTGCAAAATAAATAAAGCATACCCAAATAAAAAAGTTTTAAACGATTTTTAGAGTTTCTTAATAACATTTTTTTAAATTTGAATCCAAGAACTTTTATTTACAGTTTTAATACGAGAGTTTAATTAGATAAACACTTGTAAACAGTTAACGTTTTTTTACCTATATTTTATTATTAGCCTTGTAAATTTACTGTACTAGATAATTTTTTGTGTATTTAAAAAGTAAATATAACATTAAAAAACACAATGTAACTTAAAAAAATATATAATTCTACGAAAAGTTTTTCTTTTATATTTTAATTTTCTAAGAGAATAGTTAAGTAAACAAAATTAAACATTCTCAACCAGTTTTCAAACTTATAATTGCTGTGTCGCTTTTAATTTACTGTGTGACAACAATTTTCAAACACATTGCAAGGTAAAGAAATACAAATCGAAAAATAAAGTTTTCAACTGAAAAAGCCTAAAATACTAAAATTGTTTTGCTTAAACTTCAATTTTTAAGAGTTGATTGATATTTAAGAATTTTGACTTTTTATGGGATCTTAATATTTTGATACAAAAATTAACAAAATAACTTATTAAGTTACTTTGTAATAACACTGCATATAAGAGTAGGAACCTTGTATAAAATAACTTTAACAAGTTTGAAACATTCAGCAGAAGCGTTGTTGTGCGATTTAGTATGAGTAGTTAACAAATCCAACCTTTTAGTAGCAACGTAAAAACAAAAACACTTGATGTAAATATATATTTAGCTGAAAGTTATTTCAAGTTCAAAAATTTTAGTTTCTTTTTTACGGATTGTAAATTAATGCATTCTAAAAACTTTGAAATATTTAAGTCTATAATGTTTTATTATACGTTGTAAGATGTTGTTTTATACAAGTTTTCTGTTGAAAAGTTTCATAAAAATAAAAGTTTTGTCTACTGTGGAACTTTATGTAAAAATAATACTTTAAACTGGGTTTGTGTGAACCTAAATAGCATATCGTTATGGTAAATTTAACCAAATTTAAATAAAAGTTAGCAAACCAAAAGTACAAAACACGCTAAAAAATTGCTCTTACATTTGCTTGTTAGGTTCATGCTTATGATTGACATTTCTAAATTACAGTTTGTTTTTTTAGGGTTGACTGATTGAAACCCGCGTATATTTGAAAGACAATTTATCACTAGTTGTGTTTGTTTATAAGTAAACATTAAAACACAGCACTCAACTTCTACTAGCTAAATCAATTCTTAATTCTTTTTTATTATTTAAAAATGCTTTAGGTTACGATTCTTATGTTTAAATTACTTTATACTTTATTTTTTTTTATCAATCTTTTGTTTTATAAAATCAAGCATAAAAGTATTAAATAATTATTTAGTTGTAATATAACTTTTATTTTCAATAAAATTTTCCAAAATTATTTTGCAATTTAGAATTTGTCATAAGAAGTCAAGCCAGCAAAAAAAGATTTCTTTGTAAATTTGACCCGCCGATAATTAGACTTGACGTTAAGTTACAGTTTGGTAAAATATTTTTTTTTATTAATTAAGTTCCACAAAAATCATAACATAGTTAATTTTTTATGTTTCGTAAGTACTTAAAATGATTAAAGTTATATCGTTACAATAGTCGGAACCTAGATAAGTTACAAAAAGTTTAGAAATAAAATAAATTGACTGTTGTAAATAACCATATAACAATTCTAATGCAATACTCATCTCCTACTTGGTATTGAAAAAAAAAAACAGAGTTTAAGAGATTGATTTTATTATTTGCAAACAAATTTATTTCCACAAAAAAACTGCTTTACTTAACAGTATCTATTTTCTTCAACTGTTTCATGATATTATAAACTACTGTTAAAAAATAACATTTTAAACTGGTTGTTTACTAACTGTTCAGACAACCTAACTAGATGACGCCACCCAAAAAATCAAAAGTATCGAGTTTGTGTAATTTTATCAGCGTAATGAAACGCTTGATTAAACACAGTAAATTTTGAAATATCAGTTTACGTAGACACCATATAACTCTACAGAGAATTCTAACTAGTGAATAGCCTTAAGTATATGTTAATAATTCTTATTGATGAATCGCAAATAATTTTTTTTGATAAAGTTTTAGATTTTAGTAATGTAAATGTTACTAGTCCTCAGTTTTTTTCTTTTTTGTCGCCTATAAAAATTAATAAACATTATAAAAAACATAAATTTAACTTAAAAAAGCAAGTTTTCTTCTAAAATAGAAAATTGTGAAAAAACATTATATAATTCAAATTTTAGTTTCTTACTTTTTCTTTTAAAAATAATTTCATGTTCGATTTTTTGTTAAGAAAAAAATTTAACTATTTTGTTATTGAAATTATTTCATAACCATTTTTGTATGATAACAAACGTGTGTACTAAAATACAAAATAAAATGAATTAAAGGCTATGACTGGTTAATAATGCATTTAAAACTATAAGTCAAAATTTAGTTTAGCATAAGTCTATAAGAAAATATTTTCCTTATTTATACATTATCTGAATGAAATAGATACAATTAGGAAACTTTTCAAATACAGTGTTTTAGCTTTTATATATACAATTAACAGTAAAAATAGTAACTAAAATATACTTTTGGTTTCAGTTTATAAAAGAAATAGTAATATTGTTTTTGTAGATATTAAAAATTTTCAACTTTAAATTCACTCCAACAATATTTTAATTTAAATTTTTGGCGCGAAAGCTGACCGAACATTATGTTGTTTGCACTTTTAGTGTGTCAATATAGTACATAGAGAGGTTTTGTACACAAAACATCTAAATTTTGATTTAAGCGCAAATTACGCAAAGCAAATAAAACCTTTTTTAACAAAGCAGTTAAAGTTCCGACTTTAAAGTTTCTTTTCTTTGAACTAAATAGAAGGAAATGTTTTCTATAAAATTTCAAATAATGTAACGTTGATAGTTGATACCTCTTTTAGGTCATTAACTAGAAGAACTCTAACTTAAAATTAAAAATATTACAAGGTTTAATTTATTTTTAAACCAATTTATTTATTAATGTTTTTTATAATAAATTTTCAAATAACGTAAATAAACACAATATATAAAGACTTAAAAAAATTTAACTTAAAAAAATATTATTTTCATGTAATTGAAGTTATATTACAAATTGTTATCAAGAAACAACAACTGTTAGTTATTATTATTATTAAATTTATTGTCTTAAAATACTTTATAGTAACTTAAAAACGTTTTTTTATGATTATGAATTCATTTTATTGTTAACGATCATATATTTACAAAAGACTAAAATCACAGAAAATTTTTCAGAAAAGCTGTATACCTAGTTAATAAAACTAAATTTTGGACAACTATAAAGTCAAGGAGTCTAAAAAAATACCTAACATACTTGGATTAAAGGTTATTTCTCCGTAAAACTTAAAAAAGTTTTGCTATCTAAAATCTAAAGTAACTAAAAGTATATAATAAAATAACCTAACTAAAACAAAAAAAAAAAGATATTTTAAGTAAATTTCGGAAAGTTTAGAGAAACTTTTTTTATTTAAACCTAGTTTCTACTTTTGTTTTTGTTTCCTTATTTCTATATGATTTAACTGTGCTAATTTTTCTTTTGATCTAAGATTTTAAAATTCCTCATATTGTTTTTGGTATTAAAGGGAATTTTCGAATAACAGTTAAATTGTGACAAAAGTTGTAAAATCTATTCATGAGATTTAGATTTTTCTTCGGCAAGTAAGACTTTTATCAAAAGCTTTTTATGTTCTTGTTTAAACCTTCTTTACGCACGGTTAGCTTCGATAAAAAAAACTTTTTATAAAGATTGTGAAGTTTTTTTTGACAATAAGGTGTTACCAAGTTATTTTACATAAAGTTTTGTTTGAAGTAGATAAAACTTTGATGTTATATCTTTCATGTAATTAAATAATAATAGGAAATATACCCTGTATTTTTGTATAAATTATATATTTTTGAAAAATTATTCATAACATCAATAAATGTAAAGAACTAAAAATTTTTAGAATAATTTATTTTGGCAAGAAAAGAAATGAGGTAATTAGTTGTTTATTAGAAACCTCATTTAAGTTTTGTTTTTGCAGCTGCTAGTAATTTGCCGATGACAAAAGATTATTGATTCAGCAGTTATCTAACAGTTTTTGAAAAAAATATATATGCTTTAGAACTTAGCATTTTTTAATCTCACCTATTTTATGTTGTAAGTGTTATGCCAAATAAAGATAAAAAGTAGATAAAATAGTTTTATATATTAAACTAGATTACATAAAAAAAAAAGAAATTTTAAAAAATTGTAACTTTTATTTCAGCAGTTTTGTTTTCAAGCACTTTCTACTGCTTGTATATTTATTTTTAATATATTAAAAGTATGCTTGATACATTTCTTGTTTTTACTGAAAATTATATTAATTTTTTTTTTACAAAAGAAATAAAAACATAGCAATAAAATGCGTAACATAAAAATTAATGTCAAGTAACAACTTCAGCTAAGTCAAAATAATCATCTGACACAAACTATTTAATAAATTATAAAATTAATCTTTTATAATATTTTTTTGTTATAAATGAGTCAAATTACCTGTTTTTTTAATATAGAGGTTTTGTATTTAAAAAATATTTTCAATATGTTATTATATTACAAGCAGATTTTAAGTAAACAAAGTAAAAATACTTAAAAAATGCTTATTGTTATTACTATTTTCAAATTAAAATAAATAAAGTTTATATCCTTTTAAACATTGGATTTAAATTATGCTAACTAGAACGAAAGCAATAGGCTGTACTTACCAACCATCAACTACAGTTGATGTGTTTATCTAACTTAGGTCTAGCTTTGTCTTCAAGAGTCTAGTACTCTAGAAGACAAAGCTAGACCTAAGTTACTACTCTGAAATCTAGTGCTTAATGAACGGTGGCTAAAAAGTATAATAGGCTTGCTAAAGAAATCAAAAATAGCTAATAAGTAATGAGCTAATAGCTAATAGCAACACAATAAAAAAAACTTTTATAAACTATTTAGAAAAAATAGTTTTATGTACTGCTTAAAAAATTCATTGCCTTTAAATGTTATCAATAATAAAAAATTATATATTATGTTTTTTATATACAAATTAACTTTAGCATATTAAACTTTTATCACTGTTAGTTTTTTAAAAACTATTTATAAAGATTTTTAATATTAAATATTTGAAGCTGACAATTTTAAGTAAGGTTCAACTAGTATAGTGTAAAACTTTTTAAACCTGTTAATAACATAAGTAGGGGTGGCCGTACGTGTTTTTTTAGAGTCAGTTATCATCAGGATCAATGACTAATCGAGTAAAAACGTCGCTTGTTAATTCAAAAATTCCAACTTAGATATAAAATATCCAAAGCGTTTAACTAAAAGTTTGTTTTAAATTATAAAAGTTAAGTTTTGAGTAAACTATTTTTACTATTTTCTCTCTTCTTATAAATGTCGTTTAAGCATGGATAAACTTAAAAAAATGTTGAAAAACGGAACTAGACCTTTGTTTTTAAATTCAAAATTTAAATAAAATTCTGCTTGTTTTCTAAATATTGTTATAAAACATCAATAAGTAAATTAAGCTTGACTTAGAATTTTTTAAACTAAATAATTGTGAAATAAAAGCTGAAAACAGAAAACTAAAAAGTTTTTGCTAGCTACATATGTAAATGTTTATGTTTTTTTTTTTTGCAAAACTTATCATGTAATTAATGAATTATCTAAGTTGAATACCTATAAAAGATAACCTTTTATGTTTTTGATACTTGAAGAAAACAATAAAGTAGTGATAGCATTTTTATGAAACGAAATTCTTATCCTACTTAGTTTTGTTTTTTTATTAAAAAAAAAAATCTTTTTATCTCACGATCACAAATCTATCTTTAGTAAAAAAAACTGTTTAGAAAAATTGAAATATTCAAAAACTAAATCTACTTATACTAAACTGCGCAGATTAACAAGTTCAAACTTTAATATGTGAATATGAAATTTTATGTTTGCTGCTATGATGTTCATCTAAAAAAATTTAGTGCAATCTTTATAAATATTTAAAATAATCGTTACAAAAAGTAATATACTTTAAATGTTAAACTTTAATTAAGTAAACAAACATTTCTTAATGTTATGAGCTTCTATTGAATATTTAGTAACAAAATTTAGCTTAAGGGTTTCTAAGAAATGTATATATATAATTTGACAGTTACATTTTGAATGTTAAAACTGAAAGACACAAAATCAATATATACCATATGTCAAAAACAAGTAGCGTTTTAAATTCCGTTTTCCTAATGAGCTATCGAATAAGTGCTTGTTAAGTTTAAAATGAACTTTTTTGTTTGCCGAAGTATTTTTAGTACAATAGGTAAAAAATAAATGTATCTATAAATGATAAACGTAAATATTTTATTTACTACTCAACTTATTGTATCTTATGATTTATTTGTTATGTTATTAAATATATATAAACTATCCAGATCCGGGTAGTAGTTAGAAACGTAAAAAATTATTGTTATTAATGTATGTATACTAAATATTTTAAAAATTATAGGTTTTAATTTTGAAATTTCAGTATTTAGACTGCATACAATTTTTTTTTCGCTTAAAATAGTTTTGTGAATGATTTCTTAAGATTTGTTTTGAACAATAAAATTTTTGTTTATACGTTTTAGTGAAATTCTGAATCTTTCTTAAAAATAAATAGATTGTTTTTTTATTTTTTTTAATTTTACTGATAATTTTATTGATTTAAAAAATCTGTGTTAAGTATGTGTATAGAAGTTTGTAACATATGTTTTTTTGGTATTCAAACAGTCATATAGATTGTGCATAGAATAATTAATTAAATAGCAAATATTCTACAAAAGCTATATTTTTTGCAATAATTTTACCAATGTCAAAATCGAATCCGTTTGAAAATTAAGTTTTTTAAACTAAGATTTTCATTTTGACTCACAGTAAAGAAAGTAATTTTATTTTAGATTATCAATTGTTAATGAACCCACTAGAAGCTTTTGCAAGCGGATTGAAGTCATACTAATTAACTTTTTAAAGCGTTTATTTTTAAAACCTTCATCTGATCAATAAAAACTTATACTAGAATGTGAATTATTTAGTTTTAAATTATCTAAACATGTATTTTCAACTTGAACATTTTTAGCTTAAGTTTTATTATTATATTTTACTAATTAACACATACCAATAAGTAGTTGTGCTTAATTTCTGAGTAGTAGATAATGTTATTAGTATTTTAATATATTTTTTTTAAATACAATTCACCATAACTTAAAGTTAACAGAAGTTGAAATTTTTAAATTTAAATTTTTGTACAACAGTTGTTATTAAAACTAAATGTGACTACTTTTAAACAATAAACCTTAATGACGTAATAAAAATTATAGTTTATTATTATACTTTTTTTAAGATAACTTTTCTGTTTTGTTTAATAAACGTGATTGATGGAATAGTTTATTTTATAGACTAATAAAACATTTGGCTCACGAAACAGTTGTGTTTTTTTTAATTTTTAAAGGAAAAAGAATAATTATGACAAAATGGTTTTGTTCAAGTTGTTTTACGTTTTTATTCAAAAAAAGTTTAATTATTTTAAACAATTTTCATAGTCTGTCTTTATAAGCAAAACTTCTTTTTATAATTAAAAATATACAGTTTTTAAGTTAACTAAACTCTAATTTATGTAATTTATATATCTATTTACTACAAGCAAAAAATTTGTATTCAGCTTGTTGCAAAATACACGCTATGTTTGTTTTAAATTTATTTATGCTTATTTACTACACTTTCGTAGCGATGATGAAGTTACAGCAACGATATGTCAACTAAAACACTTAAAAACAAAACCTTACCACCAGGGGATTTATAACGACACCACATCTTTTAAGCAGTCATGCAAGCTTTTGTTGTGTTTTCATTCCCTTTAAAAAGTAAGCTTAAATTTCAAGAAGAAACTAGCTAGCACACGGTAGTTTGGATAACACTTGTTATAAACTATGCTCATGATAATAACCATACTACCTTGAACACTCTAGTAAAATGTATTTTCTTTAAACCAAACAAGACGTCTAAACAGAAATTAGAAACAATCGATGATTAATGTTAAACATTTGTTTTTTAATGTTTTTTAAATAGATCTATTTTGAATTATTTAAAAAAAAAGATAAGATTATCAACAAACTTTCTTATTTTTGACTAAAAAACTACTCAAGTTGTTGAAATTTAAAACTTCGCCTGTCTAACAGGCTAAAAATGTTAACACAATTAAATACTTATTAATAGAAGACTTTGTCAAAATAAGCCTTTTGTTAAAATTAAAAATATACATTTCCCTCAAAATTTGGACTGTTAAAACAGAGGTTATCAATAACTTATCGAAGTATTTGTAAAAATGTTAGTTTTTTTTTATCTATGTAAATTGGTTGAAACTTAAACTATTTCATTAAATAGTTAGATTATATGTTTATTAAACATGTAGAAGCTTAAAAATATATTATTTTTTTAGAATAATCAACGATAAAATAAAAAAGAAAACGGCCAATGATTGATATTTTTTAATTTAATGTTGTCTTTGTGTCAAAAAATTAATTAAAAAATTTGAATTTTAGATAACAATTGTTACACCTATTTTTTTTTTCTGTTTTTATTTAAACAGTATTAGTAATAATAATTAAGTTTGTTGTTACTTTTTTGAGCTGTTACTCTTTTTTTTTACTTATTTAAACCTCATTATTGTAATGCTAAGTTTTTGAGTTATTAAATTTTTACTACTGTAAATAAGGTTGAAAAAATTTTTGCTATTAAATTCTTAAAATTAATGTTTTTATATTATAGAAGAGTATACTAACTATGTTGTAAAATTGTTACTAAAACATTTGAGCTATATTTTACAATTAAGCGTTTTAAACTTTTAAGTTTAAACAGAAAAACAATTATTTAAATACTACCAAAAGAAACTATATCCATTAATAATAATAATAAGTTTGTGTTTTGAACAGGATGTTTTTGTAGCGAGAAAATAGAAAAATAAATAACTCTAAACTTATAAATTTAAATTGGTAGTTAAAAAGCTATAGTTGTGCCTAAATTAAAAAATCTGAATACACTAATAGTGATCTGTTTTCAAGTTAAGTAGCTTTTTTAACTAAATTAAGATTGGAAACTTTGAAAAAACTTTTTGAAAAAGTTTTATTTATCTTAATTAATTGATAAAGTTTTTGTTTGCCCGTGCATATAATATAATCAAATAAAAGATTAAACTAAAATTTTTTTTTTTAATAAATACATTTGCTTAAAAACTCTTGTCAGCTTATGGTAAACTCATAAAGATATTTACATATATTTGATAACAAGAAAAATAAGTTTCTGCAACTTTAAAAACAGTTTATTTGTAGCAAACAGTGGCTATTAGAGCATGTCTGATTTAGAAGCTTCAAACGATTCAGTGATGCAAAAACAAATGCATCTGTAGTGCATGCGGCCAATTAGCATGACAAATTCTTGCCGACTTAATTAAGATCCATGGTTTCTCTTGGGAGTAAAACATGCTTTCTTGTTTTTTATGAACTCAAGCCTTACTGTGACTTTAATAAGTTATTAAGTTTTTATTGTAAGCTTTTTAAAATTAAATAAACAAGAATCGTGCTTTGCAAACTTTATCTCTCTTTTAAAGGTAAAATGCATTTAATTGATTCGAAAATATCATTAGATTATGGTTTAAACTTATAGTAATAATTTATTAAATAATTATAAGTTTTTGAAAATATTGAGTTTAAATTTAAAATTATCAAATTTTTATAAACAGAAAATTCCAGAACTTGTAAAGCTCCTTTTTCTAAAAGCTTTTTTTTCGAGTTCAAGTTATCATCAATTCCAATATAACTACGTTTAGCTGACATAGAACAATAAAATAAAATGAGTATACTGTTTATTGCAAATTTAATCTAATGAATCTAACTAAAAAATTACATACTAATAAATGTTTAAATGTCAATAGTATGAGTTACTGTTATCAAAATTTACTTAATGCTAAGGTCAATGCATAAATAAAACAGAATTAAACTTTTAGTAACTGGTTTAACATAGACTAATAAAAAACAAACTTAACTTTGAAAAATAAGCAGCTTTCTTAAGAAAAAAATTAAACAAAAAGACATTTAGTAATAAATAGAATATTTAAACTCAAGGCTACGTAGCTTTACTTAAGTTGAATAAACTACTTTAACTTCTCAAATGCGTTTCATGTTACTTAATAATAAAATCAAGTATTTAATAAATTATTAAGCTTGTAAAATTTTCTAAAACTACCAACATTTCAACTATGACAAAAAGAATGTATAATAACAGGACAATATTAAAATTCGTCTGCTTAAAATTACATAGCTTTTTTATTACTAAAAATCTGGTTATGACTTCGAAACCGTCAACTTATTGTCATAAAAATTAAATTTAAAAAACAAATAAAAGTGCTCAAAAAATTCGACAAGAAAATTATTTACTTTTAAACTGATGTATAGTCTACAAAACTAGTTGCTTCTTTAATTAGAATGTTAGTACCTACAAACTACTTGATTTTATTTAACAACTTTATTTTATAATACACATACATTAAAAAAACATTTTTTTTAATGTAACTATGTTAGCAAAACTTCATCCTTTAGTTATTGGAATGACAACCTCTGACTAAGTTAATGAAATTTTGTAAAAATTATTGATACTATTTAACGTTTAAATTCTTGCACTTTAAGTGTTATAAAAATGGTAGATGAAATGAATAACCCAAAATTTTTGATATTTTTTTACACGGATAAAAGAAGCACATAGTAGAACGTTGTTTTGTTAGAATTTATAAAATTTCTTTAATAAATAACTACGAAAAATTTTTAATGAATCTTGAGTAATAATTAAAGATGACAATTAGGGAGATGCAACTTAAAGCCTTATAAGTATAAGTTAATTTTCGTGAAAACTAAATTCAAGTTTTATTGAACAATGAAAACAAACAATTTACTATTAATTTATAGTCGCCGTTTTATGAAATGAAAAGAATAAGATGCCTGTGCAAAACTATGGTAACTTATGGTTTGAAAATACTTGCTTATCGTTTGGTAGTTTAAACAGAAAATAACTTTGTTTTTTTTGAAAATATAAGTTTTCAGTGTATAAGGTATTAAAGCGTTCTCTTTATCTAAAGTTATTATCATAAATTACAATTGTAAATTAATCGATGTTCAATTTGGTTAACTTTTAGTTCATAAAGTTTTAGTTCAAACTTTATTCAAATAAAAATTAAAAATACACCAATAAGTTTATTATCAAATAAGCGAAGATTTTCTTTTTGAATTAAAACTTAGTTTAACAGTTTTTAACTCTTATAACTGTATTTAACAGTCCTCTATTTAAATAGAAATATTTTTAAACAAGATTTAGTTTTGTGTTCTAAAAGCATGACTTTAGTTTTTCAAAAATAGTACTAATCCATTAAATTTACCTCATAAATAGTGATTAAAAACCGCAAGAAGTTAATATTTGAACCTATTCATTAAGTTTGAAAAAAGCTTAACAAAAAAAAACAACAAACCAATACAATGGAAGACAGGTAATTTTAATTGTTTATTGCGATTATTACGACTCTTTTAGATTTTTCTATGTTTAGAATTCAAATTTTAAAAATCTCTCTACTTTCACACATGTTAGATAAAACATTTTAACTAAAACTGGTTTACTTAAAACTTTCAATAGTAATTAAATTAAAAAAAAAAGGTTTTTGTTTCATGATAATGAACAGTTTTTAAATACATTGAAAAAGATACGTCGTGACTGAATACTTCAGAGGTTTGAATTAAGTTTATACTGATAAAAGCTCTTGGTAAAATGTTAAAAAAATTTCAACTCACTTATGTACATTTTAAAATATTGTTTTATTTTAAAAAGATTTCAATAGTCGTCAAAGCTATTTTTCTTTAAAATTAGCTTAAAAGAACATTTAAAACGCAACGATCAACGAAAAACTACTGTTAAAAAATAGTAATGTTACGCAAAAAAAAAAAAGACGATGAAATAATCAATTTACAGCATATGGCTAAAATGAGAAGCTATCTTGCAATTCGTTTTTTAAGGAAGATAAACTAACGGTTGTGTTTTTTTCTAATTTAAAAAAACATTATATTTTTTTCTTCAAAATCAAAGCATAACTAAATTATTTTAAATCAAACCGAATTTAATTGGTAACTATCCTTTTTGTATTGATTTAGAATTTTCATGAGCTTAACTATAAGTTGGTATAACAAACTTTTGTTGTTTCTAGGTAAGTTACTTTGAGTAGGTTAATGAGAAATCAATAATATAGTTTTGTATTTTTTTTTTCAAGTTATAAAAGATGACTTTATCAGAAAAAAAAATAGCCTAACAAAAAGTCTAGAAAACACCTGTTTATGCAATAATCATTTAATTTTTAAATGGTATAAATATAAATTAAATAGTATTGAAACAATTCATTAGTTACTAAAAAGCATTTAAAAAATTTTTTAGTATCGAAAAAGACTATACATTTCTACTCTAAATTTTTTAAAGCTTTTATTTTATACCATTTTATCATATACCACTTTTTCATGAACTAAATTAAAATTTTGAAAATTTCTAGACGTAAAAGCATTTGTTTTATATAAAATCGAAGTACTTTTATATTTTTATATAAAGTATTGTATACTTTAAAATAACATCGAATGAAACAGTTTGTATATCTTTATGTAATGTGATAAAATGTTTTCTTAAAGAAATAAATGATATAAAAATCAGACGCACAAACTACAAAAAAGTGGAAACGGTTGTTTTTTGTTTACGTTTGCTGATAAGTTTCATGTTTATTAAATCGCTTTATACGGGAGATAAAACTGATAATCATATGCTTAATCTCACGCCATTAAAACTAAGAATATAGATTAAACTTCTTTGTTTAAACTTTCAAAATAACTTATCAGCCTAAACCAATACTTTATAACTTTAAAAAAAAGCTGTTTAAGTTTAAACTTTAAATATATAAAAACTTCACAATGTGGTCTGCTAATTTGTTTTTCTAAATTTTACATAGTTATTCCCAAAAAAGTTTTTTTACACCTAATTTACGTAATTAACGTTATAAAATATTGTTGTGTTAGTCTGAGATATTAGCCGTTTTATCTTAACGACTGTAGGAATTATACTTTAAGTAATTAAAATATCGTTAGCACTTAAATTTTAAGCATTTATCTTAAAGGTTATTACGATTTAAATCTATTGATAAGTGTATATTAACTTAATATGTTTTATGTTTTTATTTACTTTTACTTTAATAAGCTAACAAGTTGTTTTCACATTAATTGACTAAAAATTTTTAAATTTTGTTTCATAAATAAATTACACAATAGATTCATAATAAAATAAACTGTAAATATAAGCAAAATTTTAAATTTTGCATTATTTTTTCTAGTCTAAACTATTTTTTTGTTTAATTAATCTCATACTTAAAAACAATACTTGTTCGTTTCAATCATATAAAACATTTTTTGTAAAAGCAACTGTCGTTTGTCAAAGGATATGCGAACAAAATTGTTCGACTGACAGTAAAACTGCACTTCAGAATTAATTGCATTAGTATTGCAAAAATTGGAAAAAACAACTGCCGGTTTAAATCAATCGTGTTTTTGTGAACAATTTTTGTGTTGCTTTAGAAGTTTAATGTCAAATATGACAACAAAATCTAAACAAAGATGATTATATCGTTCAAGTTGCTTATGTTTTAAAAAGTTCATTCCTCAAACAAGTAAAATTAACTTTAATATTAATTTATAAGCTTATATTTATTTTAAAAATTTCTTTAAATAATTTTTATTAGAATTATTTGAAATTGATACAATTTAATGAAAATAAATTGTAGGAGTCGTAAAAGTAACAACATAAACAATTTAGATTTTTGATTTAATAATTTTTATTTAGTCATTACAATGATGAAACATATTGGTAAAACTTTGACAACTTTACTTTCATAACTTAACTATTTAAAGAACTATCATCACAACATTAAATGCAAAAAAATACCGTGATTTTTTGACTATGTTTAATCAAGTGTTTAAATTTCTAATACTTAGTTGTTTTTGTTTATGTAGTTCTTTGAAACTTTAGTTTTGTAAATAAAATCAACTACTTTATATCAACAATTTATTTTAAGTAATGAAGAGACTCGTAAGAGTCAAATCATTCTATCAAAATAAAGCTCTGCAAAAGAAACCTTCCTGTTAAAAGTGAAAATAAAAATTAAAAGTTGTTTTTTATTATAAATATGTAAATGATAAAAATTTTAGAATTCTATTCTTGTCATTATTTTTTTTAACATTAAGATTTTATATATTTTTTTATTTTAGATTTTTTAATCTGTTTTATATACAGCATATAAACTACATACAAACTAAATCGCACAAAAAAAGCAAAAAACCTATGATTTGAGAATTCAAACATACCAAAAAAGGCAAAAAAAATTACAGTTTACAAGCTTATAATGGAATTTAGCTTTGAAAGTATACAAGTTTACTGACAATCACACATGAAAATTAATTCTCTAAAATTACTTTTAGGACTGTAAAACTTACATAATAAATTTTACGACTACGACAAATTAATTTCCAAAAAAATAAGTTAACTAATACAGACTTTTGTTAGATTTATTATTAAAATTATTGCAAATGTTATATCTTCAGTTTAAAGAAAATGTGTACACTAATCTTCTTTTTCATGTAAGTTGTTGCTAATCAGTAATTAAATCACTATCGTTAACAAATTACAGCAATTTATACGTAACAAGTTTACAAGCAACCACAACACAACTTTAAAAAATTACTTAAAAGTAGCTTATTCAACATTTAGATAATAAATATGCATAAAAATTGTAGCATTAAAACATAAAACATAGAAAAAAGTTAAACTATTAAACAAAAATATATTAAGGTTTCAAAACAAATCAAAATTTAGTTTATATATATTTAAATGCAGTGGGAAAATAAATCTAATGATGTCCTTGAGAATATTTTTACATGTTTTTACAGATCAACAAGTTTAAATGAAACAAAAAAAAGATAAAAAAAAAAAAAGTTATAAGGAAAATATTAAAATCAAGTGGCACTTAAGAAGTATTTTTGTAGACTTTCTTGTATTATATACACAGGTAAATTGACCTTTTTACTTAAATTACATATTTCATTTTCTACTTTAAATTTAGTTTTTGTCCACAAAATGGATTTTAATTTTTATTGACCGATAAATTTCTTTTCGGTAATGCAGTTGGTGTAAAAACAAATTTTCACGATTTTGTATAAAAGTATTCACCACATAGAAAGTATGCGTGCTTAATTTTTGCTTCTTAGGGTTTAAGTTTAAATATAAACACTTTAATCAAGTGTAACTGAAAAAGTTTTTTTGCGGTTTTTTCATATTAGTTACAAAGATGGTTTGATCTATTTGTGTTTTGTATTCCTCTAACCAAATATTTTTTTAAATTTACACTAAAATATATATTTTTTGTTAACTTTCAAGCCTCTTCTCTTTTACTGATTGCTTAGTAGCTAAACAAAATTTATGATAAAAAAAGTAATGTTTAAAATTTTTTTAAAAGTATATAATTTTTAGAAAATATGCTTGCTCAACTTTTGCTTTTATTTTAGTAATACAAGCTTAACTTTAAAACATTTGACTTCAAAAATACTATTTTAAGTAACATTTTCACAGTCTTTTTTGATTTATCAAGTTGCAAATAAACGAGATGTTAGAATTGCAAAACATTATTTTTAAATGTACATTACTATTAAAAGAAATATAAAAAATATAATTTAAGTATTGGAATATCAACAAAAAAGATATTTTAAATATATAACGTAAATTAAACGACCGACGATAGAGGTTATAAAAAACTGACTTAAAGATATATTATTATATATTCAAGTCTTGTGAATAAACAAATATAAACTATACATAGTGTACAAACGAAGTAGATTAAATAACAAAGTATAAATTCTTTAACTTGAATTCATTACGTAATAAATACATTAAAACAAATTTTGTTAGTGCAGCATGAAAATTATAAGTTGTACTTTATTTTAAATTTTAAAAACAAACCAAGACTATAAGTAATCTAATTTACTGTAACTAAAACGTTTAATTTTTGATTTTACGCTTGTTAGCTAATGTGTTCGGCGTACTGAAAATAAAATCTCATAAGAATCGAGCAAACTTCCAAACTTTTTATTACATAATACAAATTTGTGATTCAAATTGTGATAACGTCAGCCGTAATTATTGTTAGGCGACCAAATTGTTCGATGGAAGTTTATTTTCTCGATAAAATCTAAGCTACCTGCCAAACTGACTTCAAACAGTAGAAAATATTTAAGACAAATTTACTTTTAACTAAATTTCAAATTCAATGTTTCATTTTACTCTGGTTATCAAGATGATAACTTTTTTTATACATTAAACTACTGTAACTAGACTTAATTGAAAAAATTTTTTTACCTTTAAAATGCTTAGATTTATTTTGGTTTCATTTACTAACAATTATGTACAGATTACTCCTTTTTTTATTGAACAGACGTTTTAAAAACTTCACCAAGCTTCATAAAATAGTAAATATTCAAACTTAATTCTTTTAATTTAAACGAATTGTTTTAACTTTTTATTTCGATGTAACTTTGACCTAAGCATTACTTACTTTGATTTAACAAATTTTGTTCATTTACGTAGTTTTTGTATAAAAACATTGTTTAAAACTGGTAGGAATTTACTATTAGTCAAGCAACATAGAAATCGAATTACTCTTTTAAATTTATAAAAATCAGCTGTTAGTAAGTAACACGTGCACCCTAGTAAAATTTAACAGGTCAACTGTAAATTAAGCATAATTAGCTTAAATTAAATTTGTAACATTTTATGAGGTGTTGATTCATTTTCTGAATTAAATAATCACAATATTGTTGTGATTTGTTGTTGTAATTTGTCAATAGCTTTTTAACATAGTGTAAATTTATGTTTTTATATCTTTTTTATTATAGTATAATAATTTATTTGTCATTTAAGCCACATTTTTGAAATGTTTGGTGATTATATTGTAATTGCTTAAATGCCTAAGTATTATTTATTTTAGAAATAAATTATAATTACTTAACAAATAACTGTAAATTTGTTTAAAATGTTTTCAACGTCAGAAAAACAAAATGTGTAAACTATTTTTTAATAAAAAGGATTATGACGTAATATTATCTCCCGTAGAGAAGAAGAAAGTTTTTAGTAACAACTTCTTTTTTACAAAATCATATAAATCATTATTAAGAATAATTTTTTTACTCATGTCCTTGGGATATTTTATAAAATATCAGTATTAGAGATGAGAAATTTGTTAATTAATTACATCACCGGATACACTACTACGGTTACTTCAGAATAGATAGTAAATTTTAAATTTCTGCCTCATTAGTATTCTAATACAATTCAAAACACATGTTTACGAAATTTTTCTGTGAACTTCTTATATACTATTTTTTTAAAAATTACATGAAGCTTGTTGTACTTTGTAAAATTGTACACTGTTCAAGAGGTCTTATTTTATAAGAAGTATATAGCGGTAGATAATCTTAGCATTGATTGATTTTTGAACTCCGGCATTAAAGCAAAATAATAAGTTGAATTAGAAAATTATCCCAATATGAGCACAAATGTGTTATAAGTATTATAGTAATTTTAATAAAGGTCACGAAACTTCTTTTTAATAAATAATTACCACAACCTTAGTTTGACCAAACTTAATTAAAACTAATTGAGTTCAAAGCACATGGTTTACTTTTCACCTTTATACTTATTAACGTTGTTACCAAATTATAGCAGAAATTGAATTTATAAACTTCATAATTCCTTAAAATACGTACTATAAAACTTCTACTTAGAAATCTAATCATGAAAACAAATAATGTTTTCTACAAAATTGTAAATAAAAATTATTGGTTTGTCGTTTTGTTTAACAACTCTTGCTAATTAACAAATTAATTTAAAATAAGATAATTTTAAATTAGTTGAAAAAGTTATATTAAAGTGGATCTAATATACGTATGAAAAAATATATTTTCTTTAAAATAGAAACTATAAAGTTTTAAACTTTTTATATTTACCTATAATAGTTCTTTATTAATCAGTAGAATAATTCAAAAAACTTACACATTAACCTTTTAGATTTTAACAAAAAATTGTTGGAGTTTAGTACTTTTAAACAAGTTTATCTAATTAATTTTACAATGTTAATCAATATCCAACTCTTTTTGTACAAATTAAAATATTCTGCTTGTTAGTTGATGTAATTTTCTGACAAACTTAGTTTTAGTTGTAATAAATTGAGGCAAAATAATTGTAAATAAGATAAGCGTTTATCAACTGCTAGTTAACAACAGCTGCAAAAATACAGATTCAAATTTATTTATAATTCAATTTTAAACAAACTGTTCAGATAATTACAACATTACTCCTATGTCAACTTAGCAATACTTTACTTTGTTTCTTATGAATAACACATTAATTTAAAAAATGTCTTATCTTAGAATTAGTCTATCAAAATATTGCGCTATTAAAGTTAAAGGTATAGGTAAAATAAAAAGATGTATATTTAATATTACGTATTTACCTCACACGATCTGTGCAGTATTTTCAAAAATATAAATATTAAATTTGTTACAAGTTTATCATAATAAAGTGTTCTGAAGATAAGTAACACTTATTAAAACTTTGGTAAACTTTTTTTTAATCTTACTTGCATTAAATTTGGACGCTTAACTTAATTCGCTTTTATATCAGCATAGAAAGTAATCTAAAAAGTTTCATCTTTAAAACAGCTTAAAAAAATTTTTTTTAAATTGTACTTAGTTGTATAAAAAGTGTTTAATTTCATATTTAAGACTCCAACTAAAAGTGATTGTTTTGCAGTAATTTAAATAAACTAGTGTTTTCAAATAAAACCTAAATTTCGGAATTTTGTAATAAAAAGCAAAAAATAAAACTGTTTTTTTTTTTAGGTGGCATAATTTATGTGTCTAATTGTAAAACCTAGTTATTCAAAACAATTTAAAAACACTCAAGAAAACCTTAAAAAATAGAAATTGCAACGGCCGACAGTTTTAATCATATACTACAATTGAAAGAGCTAACTAATAAACTTGTTCATTAAAAACTAACCGAGCGTAACGGCAGTTTGAATAAGAACAAAAATCAACCCTTTTGATAAAAGTCTAAGTTGCCGAACAAAACAACTTGTTTTTAGAAGACGACACGCAATCACAAGAAAAGAAACTCTTGTTTGAAGGATATTTTTAATAAAATATATTAACAGTAGAAGTAAACAAGTTTTGTAATTTTTATTTAGTTTATAACAGAAAACATAACCAAAAACGCAAAATTATTTTTATAAACTTTTTAATTTAAGTCTTTGCGTTTTTATGACGTAATTTAAGCCAATTTCACTGGTAAACAAGCAAAATAATTTTTGGGTGGTTTGGCTAGATGAACTTAACAAAATTAAACAAGGGGGTTTGTTTTGATACTTAATTTTAAACAAAAATATCAATCAAAGTTGCTTTAAAAATTTCACAACTGCTCGTGGATATATCCTATTTTTTACCTTATATTTTCTATTGGTGTAATCAGAATTATCTGGTTTTATGGCAAGATAGTATATCATGTCCTTTGATTTATTTTATTTATCATTAACATTTTAAAAATAGTTATACTGTTTATGTAAGGTCGTGTTTGTTTTTTTCTTTATTCAACTGCAGATTCATTATGTTAACCTTTGTTATACAGTAATAAATTTGCTTATTTTGTTTTTCAAACTTACTTTTAGAATACTATAACTATCAATAGGTTGCCAAATATTGGTGTATTACATTACCCTATAATACTTATTTTGAACAATTTCATCGCAGTAAATATTATAAAATTTATAAATAGTTCTTTTTTTTTTTAATTCAATATCTTAAATAAAAAACAAGCAACTGTAAATGTTAAACTAGCAGTATATTCTAATAAGGGTAAAGGTTATTAAAAAAAAACACGACTATTGAAATGTTTAAAAACAATTATTATTTATAAGTGTTATTGTGTAAAACTAATAAATCATGTGAATCCCTTATGGAATTTATATTAACATAAAATCTCGTTTTTTTTCAACACAAGGATCAAACTTGTTTTAACACTTGCTGAAAGTTTTTATTTTAAAAATTCAGCTGAATGAACTTAGACAGAAAGTATTTTTCTTAGATGTAGGTATACATTTGAAAACAACACGTTATAAATTTGTATAAATAATAAAATAAAAAAAAAAAAAGTATTAGCATTTATAATATAAAGCTACTTTATTTCTATAGCACTCATTTTTTGCTACAAAAGAATAGAAATTTATATACACCACACAATCAAAAAACTGTATGTATCCAAAACTGAAAAAACAATATTTACAAACTAAACTAAAAACTATTTTTATGAAAAATCGTTTTAACATAGTTAGAGCTTCCATTAAAATATTTTTAAACAACTCAAAACTCTAAAGTCTTTGTGCTGATGTTTAAAACGAGTTTTCAAATTTTAAATATTCTACATAAGTTATGAAAATTATGTTTTTGTTGTTTTTACAACAAATTTCCTATTTATATATTATTTATAACTTAAATATATTGAGAAAATTAACTTAAATATTAGAAAAAGCTGCTTATTGTGTACACATTTTTAATTAAAGTTGCATGCAGTAAATTTAAAGTACTGGTTTAAATATTTAGGTGTACAAAAACAAAAAAGATAATTAAGTTTAAGTTGAGTTTGATTCTAAAGTTTAATTGCAAGATAAAAATTTCTTGTCTTAAATATTTAGTTAAATTTAGTAAGACCACGAGTATTTTAATTTATTAAGGACAGGTGCTTTAATTACAAATTATGTTTTTTTAAGAGTTTTAATAGATGTTAAGTTCTTCTAATGTTTTTAAAGAAAAAACGAATACTTACGAAACATTTTGTTTATATGTATTTGTTAAGTTTAAAACTAAAATATGGTTTTTGCTTTCTCTTACAGTTTGACTAAGTTAACCAATAGAGTAGCTTCCAAAGTTTTATAAAACTAAACATTATACAAGATAAAAAAAATTGCAACATAAAAGTAACAAAAATATTGCCCTGGCAATAAAAACTTTAAAAAAATTTATTTAAAATGTCAAAACAAATAGTAAAGTTCTGAAGGTAGCAGCTTTAGCTTTTAATAACCAACATTTTCGCTTAATAATTATTTCATCAAGCTGAATAGAATAGCTTTTTTATAATTGAAGAGTTCTAAATGGTTATGTATTAACACAAATAAGAGTATTTTTTAAAACTTCACAAGTATTTACTTTATACTATACTTTTAATAATATTTTTTAGCTAGTCGATTTTATATTATTTTTTATAAAAAAAAATAATGTATTTGTTTCTAAGTTTAATAAGATACTCTTAATACTTCTTTACTAAACAAGTTTAATACCAAAAGTCTGTTTGTAACTATAGTTAGATTTTTCTTGATGTATAAATGCTCAATTGTTGTCTTTAAGTTTTTTTATTTCCTTTTCGATTTCGTCTAAAAACTATTAAAAAATCAACTCAAAGTTCATAAGAAACACGAAAGCTTATTAAGCTCCCCAGAGAAATCATGGATCTTAATTGAGGCGGTAAGATGTTGTCATGCTAATTGGCTGCATTCACTTCTGATGCATTTGTTTTTGCATCACTGAAAAAAAATTGTTTGAAGCTCCTAAATCAGACATGCTCTGTTGGTCACGGGCTGCTAATAGCTACAAATTGTTTTATCAAGTTGTCCAAGTTGTGCTCTTTTTGTGTACCAACAAAATTTAAATGTGTGCTTGGTTTTGGAAGGAAAACCAAAATAAAAAAGCAACCGTATATAAAAAAAAATGCCTATTTACTTGATAACGTTTTTAGAAACAACTTAAACTAATGAATTAACTAAAAAGTATAGAACCTAATTTAAATAAATAATACACAAAACTAAAAAAAATCCTGAAGACAGATTTTTTTTAAGGTTTTTTTAAATACACTTACTTTTTTTCATACATATCTTTTTTTTTTTGTTAAAAAAATTATTTTATCAGAGTATTTTTATTAGTCAATAATTTATTTTATTTATGAAAATAATAGGATTACTTTAAAAAACTTTCTTTAGTCTCTTACTTCTATTTATTTCTTACTCAAGTTATTAGTAACAAGAAATAAATTTCTGTATTATTTACTTTTGTTTTAGCACTACTTAACATTAGTCTGCTAAGTAGCCAAACTAACAAAGTTATAGTTATGAAATTATATATTAATTGAATTAAAATGTTTCATGAATCATGAGTATAGTTTTTAAATGACAATTTTTAGAAAAAATGCATTTTATAGTTCAAAAATACAGTTTATAAATATAGCAGCTAACTTTAACAATAACTTCAACTTCTTGACCTTATTAACGATTTTATAAATAAATTATATTCTAAGTTTTCCTTTGTCGTGTTTTTTTGTGATGATGAACACGTTCATTAACAAAAATTAAACTATTACACAATCAATGAAACAGATTTTATATGAAAATAATTACAATAACAGTGATGAAAATACACAAAATACTGAGAAAATGTTATATTATATTTAGATATATTATTTTCTCTATCATCAACAATACTGCTTGATGGGTTCAAAACATTTATATTAGCTTAACAGTCATAAAAAATTATAATATTTCATACTCCCTATTAACTTTAGATTTCACCAATATGCTTATAATAAATTTAAAATTTATCTGATTTACTTAATCCAAACAAAAAGAATAAAGTTATTTCAGTTTAAAGAAAATACATTAAGGAAGTTTTTTTTTAATTTACCACCGCGTCTTTAAAACTACTAATATTGTTTATGCCTACCAGAATGCTTAAACAAAATAAAACTTAATTTACAGTTCAACAAATTAGCACACACACAAATTTATAGGCGTGTTTATACAGTTTCGACAGCCGTTGATTGCTGATTATAAAAAGATAATGAATTACTCAATCAAAACTTTCAGCGCCAAACAAGTTCTTTATCCGTAACTAAATTAAGAAAACAAATAAAATCTAGCTATTTTTGTCTTTCTTTAAACTTTTCGAGATTTGTTTGCATTTTGTTAGAATTTTTTTTTTTTATGTTTTGTACTCGTTTTTCTAGACTAAACTATATTAAAGTAACAATGATGTAAAATATTTACAACTATCAAAAATTGTAAAATATTTACTTTTATTAAATATGAAAATTATAAAAAGAAATAGTTTAACAAAGTTTCAAGGTAGCTTGTAAGAACAGTTTTTCGTTTGAACAGGCACTTACTATTAACTGAAATCCGAATTTAGCTTGATACTGTTTTAGGTTGCTACCGGTAATAAGTGGTAATAAGTAATTTGTTTATTATTATTATTATATGTTTTGTACTTGTTTTTCTAGACTAAACTGTATTAAAGTATTACTGCTGTAAAACCTTACTGTATAATCTTTCAAAACATGTAAAATATTTACTTTTATTAAATATAAACATTTCAAAAAGAAAATTAAGTTTACAAAACCCTAAGGCAGCTTGTGAGAACAGTTTTTTGTTTGAACAGACACTGTTTTAGCTTGCTACCGGTAATAAGTGGAGCTTAGCAACAGCTGATGATCGCCAACAGACCGCTCAAGAGTTCAAGATTTTAAACTACCTAGTTACTATTCCTATGCAAAAATATAGATTGCTACTGAAGAACATATAGATTTTTTGCTTACAAATTAATTCGTTGCTGTTCTATTAATCTATTAGTAAACTTTTCACGGCAATTCCAAACAAAAAATTGCTTTTTAGTGTTCAAATGTTCAGTTTAAAAATTCGCATTTAATTAAAAATTTACTTCTGAGGAAAAGAAAAACCATCCTGATTTGCGGCTATAAGACTTAGCTTGGCAAGAAGAAATAAAAATATGAGGTTTCAGTAGTGAGAAGATAACTAAAAGTTTTAGTTTATAAAATTGTACGACCAAATACAATTTTTTTTTCTAAATTTTAGTAACTTTTTTTCACAATTATTCTCGTTCAACATAAGTTATATTTTAATATAGCTTACTAACATTTTAACTGTCTAAAAACAAAGTTTATTGTAAAACAATTTAGTAAACATCGTTCTGTGAATGTTACGTTGTTGTAGCTTAAAATCTCTTTATTTGCCTAAAATTTGATTTTATGATGTAAGAAAAAATTAAACAAATCACACATTTGTATAACAAGTTTTAGTTTAATATAGAAGAAACTTTCATATAAATAGAAAAAGGATAAACTTTAAAATTATGCATTTAAAGATAAAAATTTAAGTTGTAATTCTTTTTTATTTTAAGTTTTTTTAAGTTTAAACTAAGTAAAGTTTAGTGATAACTCGTCTTTTAGTTCTTTAAATTAAATACAGTTGAATAATACTTTTTTTCAAGCTTTTGTTTTAAATAATTTTGAACGCTTATGCAAACTTAGTATATCTTAATTTTTTTAATGATTTATTTAGTTACTTAACAATCCTTAACGTTATTGTTAATTTTTTTTGTAAATTTTGACTAATGTTCTAAGATATTATTACGATAAACAAACTGAAAATCTGTCATGTTTAACAGAACAGTGAAAAATATTTATTTAAATACATTGTGTTTTATAATATATATATATAACTTTATTTATTTAAAATTGGATAAATTAGAAAAGTAAGAAAAAAAAATGCTAAAAATGAAAATTCTGAGACCTAAATGTTTACATATTTAAAGCTTAAATAACAAGTTAACTAGTTTTTTTAGTGAATGATTTTAAGTAAGTAAGAAACACCTTTTTTTTACAAATTTTTTGCACGTTCTATTTTATTACCAAATTACTACAATCTACTACTTCTAAAGTCTAGTATTGGCTGTAAAAAAGAACTGAAATATATACAAAAACTTAAATGTTCCTATTTATTAAACAAGATATTTTAGATTGAAAAAATAAAACTAAAATTTAATCTAGATTAAATGGTTAAAAAATGTTTAAGGTTTTAGACTAAATTTTAAGCAAAGATTTCTTTATCGAGTTTAATAAAGTAACGACTTTATATAAAGTTTTACTTTTATTTAAACGTTTTAATTGTATTTTTGCGTGTTATCTAAATTTAATAATTTTTTATTAAAGTTTGTAAATAACTTAAAATGTATCATCAACAAAAAAGTCTCTAGTTAAAAAAAAATTTAAGTTCTTAAAAATTTGTACCCCTTTAAAATGTAGTCTATAGGTACACTATGTTAAATGAAAAATACTGTTATGGTTTTTTAACCACATATTTTGTTTACGTGCATAAAAATAATAACTTAATTATACTAATTTAATGCATTATTTTTAAAGATTTTTCAGGTCAAAGTTTTCAAAGTTTAAAGACTTAAGACTATAATAAAATATATAAAAAGTGTTATTAATTATTTAACTTTAACTTTTTTTATTAAATATTTTTAAATTATACTGACTAAAACAATTATACTTAAAGAATTATTTATCGCAGCTTAAAAATAGTATACACTTTTTAACATACTTTTTTATTTTAGTGTTTGCTTTTAATAAAATAACAGTTAAAAACTATTAAACTATTTGTTTTAAAACTGTTTATACTTTAAACATATTACCGATGTTTAAACAACGTTAATAAAAATTTTTATGTTATGGAATAAATAGACTTTTGTTTAGTATTTAGATCAATAAAAGAAGGTTTCTTTGAAGTAAATGTTTTCAACTTTTTTACTTTGTTTCAAATAATAATTTACTTCAATTGCTTTTTTATCACCTTGAAGTTAAAAGCTAGTTTTTTAAACTTTATCATAAAACAAAACTTTATTAGTTATCTTAATTTTTAGTTTTTAAATTATATAGGCTTTTATTTGATGTTTCATGTTCAATAGTCAGTTTCTCTAAAATATTTGATTAGTTTATTAAATCACCCAGTGTGAATAAACTTTCAAAAAATTATGAAGACAGTAGTAGAATCAAATTTGTATCACGATAATAAACTATTTTTAGCGTAAAATATTGTAACTTAGTATAAACGATGTTCAAAATAATACTACAAAAACAATCGTTAACATTAAAACATTAAATAACATAATTAGAAATCTAAAAGGAATTAGTAGTCATATTATTATTTTAGTTTTTAACCAAGTATTCAATTTATAGAAAATATCGTTTAAACTATTAATAAAACTTAATAAAAATTTATTTTTATTTAAACTTTTATATAATATTATTTTTCAAATATACTTAATCATAATAAAAGTTTAAATTAATTTTATGTTTGTTTATCAAATTTTTACAAAACAATAAAAAAAAAGAAAACATATTTAGACGTTTTTTTTCTGAACAAATGAAAGAACTCAGACAAAAACACAGACAACAATGAACAAATTGATGGAAAATAACAAAGTTTGTTTTCGTTTTAAACCATAACAAAACAGCTTATGAAGATTATGAAAACAAGATTTTATTTTAGTTTAGATAATTTTAACAAATCACGTTTACTCGCATTTTCATAAACACGTTTTCGTGATTGAAACCAAAACTATATTTTACCTTAAAATGTTTTCACCTTTAGTATTACATAAAAGTTTGATGAAAGTATATATTTGAATTTACTTATATTTAAAAACTAGAGTTTTAAAAGAGCTGAGCTACTTCATGTATTTCAGAAAATGATTGAACTTTTATATTTAAAACTAAACACCTCTTAAAAACACTAGTTTGTCTTATGTTGATGATATCTATCATACATATAAACATTTCATTTAAGTATTACTTTATTAATAAATACTTGTCCTCATGCAGTTATTAAAAAAAAGTTGTACTTAAATTTATTTTAACTTATAAAATTAACTCTAAGTTAACAAACAAATTTTAAACAGAGCAAACATTATAAAATTTTTAACATTATATTGTCTTAAAAAACGCTTAATAGTAAAAAATAATGTTGTCAACCTTTAAAATTCAATATAAAGCATTAAAAAAAGTTCTAGAGACCGTTTTACTGGAACATATTAGGTTTGAAGTATATTATATAGTATTTAGTATGTATATTGTTATAGTTGATTTTAAATTCAATTTAGTATTTCAACAGAGAAAAAGAATTAGAACAGTACTAGTTTAAAAATATTAAAAAAAAACTATCTTACTTACTAAGCTCGTGAACAAAAATAGGCTAATACCTATTTTAAATTGAATTTTTGATAAAATGAACCTCTGACAGTATTGTAAAAACAAATAGTATAATGAGAACTAGTATAAAAATAAAAATATAACGTTTTTGTTAGTATTCTCTTAACTACTGGTTTTACATTATCAAGTTTATTTTTTAAACTTCTTTCAAACTTATCTCATATCATTCTTTATCATTTTTCTGTCAATTTTAGTCTAACGAGCCCCTACTTAGAATACCTTAATTAATTTTTTAGGAGAAGATAGCTTCGATTTATAGCTAAAACTATGACAATAATAGTACAAAACTTTACATATACTTTTTTGAACAGCTTTTTTCCGGTGCATAACTTACTAAAAATATATAACAGAATGCATTTCATTTTATTTAAATTTATATTTATTCTTTCAAAAATTTATTTTACAAACTAAGTTTCGGTCAAAGACCTCTTCAGTGCTTAAATAAATCTTATTCAAATAGATTCTATTTGAATAAGATTTATTTAAGCACTGAAGAGGTCTTTGACCGAAACTTAGTTTGTAAAATAAATTTTTGAAAGAATAAATATATTACTTCTCCTCCAGCAGTTGAGATCTCTCTATTTGTTTTCTTGAAACCAAAACATATTATTTAAATTTATTTAAGTACTTTCAAGTAGGACTCGTCAGAAATTGTTTCCTACTGGATTGGAATGAATACAAATTGAAATAAAATTATACTGCAGTTTAAAGTTTTAAGATATAAATTGACGTAATAATCAAATGTTAAAAATTAAATGAAAGCTAATGCTAAACAAATTTGGTATACTAATAAAACTCGGTAGAATTAAAACAATCTAAATAAGGAAGCGATAAAAATTTTACAATAATACTTTAAATATTTAATACAATAAAATTTTAATATACTTTTTTGTTGGGTTGTTATCAGACCAGTTATCAGCCAAAATCGGTCTCAAAGGTCATAAAAAAAAAATTATGTACAAAATTAATGAAAATTAAAAATCACAATGACGCAACAAAACAATAAACAACTTTTGGTTGTAAAGTAGCTTAAACTCGAAAAATTTTAAAGAGGAATTTTCAGCAGCAAATTTTTATTACTCATTTAATATATCTGATAAACACAACTTTTATTTAACTAGCAGTAAATATTTAACTACTAATAGTTATACTATACTAACTACAAAGTCAAGCTTTGTATAGTTCATTAAAAAACATATGCAAACAATTTTTATTTTACATTAACATATAACGTGACTGAACCGATATAAGCCAACCGGATATTATAAAAAATTATTGATGATAGGATAGATTATTATTTGATTTGCGCTTTTAGAAACATGAAAAGAAGACATTTTCTTTAAAGCAGTACCTTTGATGTTATCTATAATTTCGTTGTTGAAGCTTAAGTTACGAATTAATGCAAAATTAATGATACCGTTTATCATTAGCCTTTTTTCAAACCTGAGTAAGTTATCAAGTATGCGCGCATCATGAAATGAAAAATATGATACGTTTATTTTTATAAAATTTTTGTAACTGGTGGTGGTAATATTTAAAATGCTTTTGATTTAGAGTATTATATTTAGTGCTTCCTATAAAACTCCACAGTGAAACATTAATTTAGTAAATAAATAAGCAAAACCATAACTTAAGGTTTTAGTAATGTCGTTTTAAAAAAGGAATAAAAAAGATTATAAAAATTTAGAATGATTACAACTGCAAAAACACGGCTAATAAAAATAAAACTGGGTAAAGTAAAAACTAATGAAGAAGCAACGTAACTTAGTTTTTTAAGTAGTACAAGTTTGTAAAAAATATTCTTGAATACATGTTTCACTATTGTAGTAAAAACTGAAAAGCTTAAAATGTACTTTTAGAGATAAACATAAATATACTTCAGCGTTAAACTTTTTATTGGTATTATAAATATTTTCTATTTCAAATCTAAAAAAAATTAGTGTTACATATATTTAGAAATAATATGAAAAGGAAAATATAATCTTATGAAGTGCACTGCGTGTGATGTACAGCTTCTTAAGTCTAATATAAAATCAATATTTGAATGCTTGCAAGTAAACTTTGGAAATTACTTTTACAACTAATAGCTTCAGTAATATTGAGTTCAAAACTTCATATAAACTTTAAGTTTATCAACGAAAAATAATAACCTACTAATTTTTTTTATATCTTTTTATAATTTAAATAGTCATGTAAAACTTTCAGTACTTTTTAGATATGGGTGGCAGTTAAAAATAATCAAACCATCCAGTACAAAAAACTAAGTATTTTAGTAATTACAGAGTCAATAATATTAACAACATCAACAAACTTTATTGTACAAATTGTTTAGTAACTACGTTTCATATTTATTATTAAGGAAGTATAAATTAAAAACTTTTATTTAACAGAGTCTTTATACAAAAAAAAACAACTGTTGCACTAAAGTTTGTTGATATTGTTAATATTATTGACTCTGTAATTACTCAAATACTTAGTTTTTGATACTAGATACTTAGATTATTTTTTAACTGCCACCCTTATCTTAAAAGTCTTCAAATTCTTTTTAAACTTAAGCTTAAAGTTTATTTGCAGGTTTACTAACTAAAATTGTTATCAACATTTTTGTGTTTCGTAAAAAAATAATTTAAGTAATTTAATCATTTTGTTATTAGTTTAATCTACAATTTATATCGATAATTTTTTTGTTTAAAGTTAAAATTACATTATCAAAGTGCTAGTTGCTAAAGTTAATTGTACAGTATAATATAAATAGCTGTTAAAGTTAGCATATTTATCTCAAAAAAAATAGATCCAAATTCTAGTATTTATGTCAAACTGCTTGTTTTTCTCTATTCTCTCATGAAAGAAGTTTTGTAAATTGAAAAATTGCTTTTCACAGAAAAGTTTTTAAAGTTAAATCGAACATTATTTGGTTTGAATTTATTTCCCGGCATCCGTGTTGTCAGTTGACGTCAAGTCGCAAACTGCCTGTCAACTGTGAATCTTACAACATTGTATTTGCATATTGATGTTTATTTCGTTTAAATACAGCTTTTCTATAATACCCCATTCATCATTTTTGTCGTTTATGTATTCTTACTTTTCCTAGAGACGAACGTGATTTATCATTCCATTTTTGATAAATAGCTTTTTTGAAGGTTATAGCGTAGTAGAAAGTATTGATCGCAGCGTATAAAGTTAAGTACTTTGAAAAATTTAGCCAATTTCAATGTTGTCATTTTATAAAAACTCTAATAAACAAATTTGAATTTCACTTTAGAATGTATATGTAAGTGGGTTCGGAGTTTTGAAACCAGACATTGGTACTGTGCTTTTATTTCTCAAATATATTAATTAATTTTACTGAGAAATGTTTTATTAAAGTTGTGTTTTCTAATATGAAATATTTGTTTTAATTTTGACTTTAGTATTAATACACTTCAAAGATAACTTATTTCTACAGTTTTGAAAACAATTAAAACATATACTTTGGACAACAACTTTTTGGCTTCTCGTTTTAAACTTTTAGTAATATAAACTGTTATTTGATTATTTTATCATGCAATTTTCCTAGCAACTTAAACTTTGTTATAAATACTTATTTTTAAGTTCTAACTAGTTTATCTTGTTTAAAGCTAGTTGTATCAAAGGTCATAAAAAATTATTCTTTTTATACTCTTTATATACGTTTATAAACCAGACTCCACATTAAAACAAACTTCATTATAAATATAATTAAATACATTAAACTACTAGAAGAGCGTTTTTAGTAAATGAATTTATCTTTGGTTATCTTATCAATTAAAATTATAAGAAACAGACATTTGAAAGTTTTTTAAAACTTTTATTAGTGCAAAGCGGAATATATTTTCCAATTTGTTTATCAAAACTAATGTACTTTTAAATTTAATTTACTTTGTACAATTAAATGTAGTTTAATCTGAACCTTGATACTTTTGACAGTTTTATTCTCAAAAAAACAATGTTTAAAATTCCATTGTACTTGCATTTAAATAATATTACATTTTAATAGTTTTTTGATTTACATTTGCAACAAAAATTATAAGTGAATTACAGAAACTTCATTTACAATTGAAAAAGTAAAAATTAATCTAACTGTTCATTAATCTTACAAAAAAAATTGAAAATTCACTAAATAGTAATGTTTTTATTGTTGGGAATCAACTTAAAACTTATATAATAAATTATTAAAAGGTTTTGAAACAATAATTCTATCGTTAAAATCTTAGTTTAGCTGTTTTTTTAAATAAAAGAAATAAAAGTTGATTTGTTTTTATCTTTCGCTTTGATTTTTTTCCTGTGAAATTATAACTAACTAAATAAGTAAATTTATTTTGGTCAAACACAGCAATGTGATGTTTTATTAAAAAATAAACTTTATTGTCTGTTTATTGAGAAAGTAAAGTTTATGTTTTTAGTTGTGATATAGCTAGAAAAAGAACTATAAGACTTTTTTAAAGGCTTTTTATTTTTTATAGGCGTTTAAGTAAAGTTTTGATATGAAACAAATACACTCCTGCTATGTACGTAATGAAGTTTGTTTTCATGTACAGGTGTTACTAAATATATAATCTATCTTAGTAGTCTATAAAACGTTTTGTTTATTTAAAAAAATGTTTATTCAAAAAAAAATAAAACTCTATAATCAACAACTTTTATAGTTTAACATCTCTTTACTACGAAATTTCATACTTGTCTTGTACAATATCAGTTTCAACACTATCTAATCAGTTGTAATATCTCGGGGCTTAGTTTACTACCAAATTTTGTAATTAAAATTATTTTAAAACAACATAAAAATTCAATTCTAACATTTTTATAAAAGTCTGATGATGCATTTAAGTAGCACTAACATAAAAAAAATCTACTTAGCATAACAAACTTTATAAGCTTGTTTTCAAGATTAAACTTACATCTTTAAGATCGTTAAGAATGTTTACTTACCTTGAATAAATATGTACATTGGATGGTAAACAACATTGTTTGGTAATTTACCAACACAAATATTTGTACATTTGAACAAACGATATTTTGTTTGCATTTTGTTAATGATTAAAGTACTTATTATATATAAACTTAACGAAACAAACAGAAGTCAATTTTAGGTACTTTTTTTAAATACATAATTAAAAAAATTTAAATTATCTCATTTATGATCGAAAATAAAAATATATTTTACGAGTTATCAAAATCATACGACTTTAAAAGAAAATTAAAACGGTAAATTTTTCTCCCTTAATCCAAAATTTGCATATTAGTTAGCTTGATAAAATTTAGCTACCAACAAAAAGTTATTTGACTTATAATTTTTTATGCGAGCAAGCTATTAAAAGATTTGCAACAGAACTAACAACACAAAGACAATTTAATCTGCTTAGTCTTCATTGAGTCAAATGTAAATAATTAAAGAATTACTTGAATGAAAAATTTCGAATTACCTCTAAAAAATATACTATAACAGCTTAACAAGCTTAAATATTAATAAGTTTTAAAAAAACTTTTTAAAATAGATTAAAACTGCTATAATTTTAGTAAAATTGAGTATAAACTATTAGAACATCTAGACGAATATTTCTTATGAAAATTAGTTTTAGAAAAGTTATATTACTAAAATTTTATCACATAAGTAGACAAACTAGAGTGCTATGTTTGATTGTTATACACGCTTACAAAAGATCATATTTGTTTAAAAAAATTGATAAAATTAAGCAAAGTTAAGTTTTTTGTGCGAACTTTCAAAGTTTTAATTGCTATTCTGCTTGAAACATACTGTGTGACAACATTTCTTTTGAACAAACATTAACCTTTATTTAAAAAGTCTAAGAAACTACTTTATAATTCTTTTACATTAGAGAATAAATTAATTTCTATCTCTTAAATTTTTAACATTAATTAGATTAATAAAACGTTCAATTAAGTTATTTTGTAACGTACATCATAAAAAAATTTTACTTGCATTTAAACAGTTTCTAACAAGTTTTAAAAATTCACAATAACAATTTTATACAACTTAGTATGATTTATTAGTAAGTTTAATGTAGTTACAAAAAAATTAATTTAATACATTTAATTTTAAAAAGTATATAAAGTTAAGTAATTGTTTTTTGTTGTGGCTCATTTATTTATACATTCTACAACTTTCTTAAAAACAAGTTCATGTGCCCACTTGATTTAGATCTTGTACTGTAAAAAAAATTATTGCAAAGATATGAACACAAAAATAATCACAAAAAAAATCAACGAAAAACAAAAGCTTTTGTTATGTAAATCTTTCTCTGCAAAAAAAAACATTTTGCTTAAACTAAAACAAAAAATTTTAGTGCTAGTATCAATAAGTTACATAAAAAGTTAAAAAAAAACTAAAAGTACTTTACTTGCTCTAATTTGTATTTGCTTGTTAGGTTCATGTGTATGATTGACATTTTTAAATTACAGTTTGTTTTTTGAGGGTTGACCGATTGAAACCCGCGTATATTTGAAAGATAATTTATCACTAGTTGTGTTTGTTTGTAAGTAAATATTAAAACACAGAACTTAACTTTAACTAGCTAGTTGATTTTAAATTTTTGTTTTTTGTAAACGTTTATGTTATAAGGTTACGACGTTTGTTTTATAAAACATTTTTGTTTTTTATTAGTCTTGTTTATTCTTTATACAAAGTTTAAAAAATCCTGTTCTAAAAGTTATTTAATTAGTTAATTATTCTACGGTTGTATTAAATAGGTTAGCTTAATAAGTTGTTTTTAGATCTTGTAAAAATTTAATCTAAACAATTGATTGTTTAAAATTATCAATTAGAAATGCTAACTAAGAATTTAAAAACTATTGTCAGTTTTCGATGACCATATTGAAATTATTATTTACTATTAAACTTTATTTTGGTAATTTTTAAAAATTAAAGTTTTTAAACAAGCTGCACTACTTTTTTTTTGTAAAAGAATATTTTATTTAAAAAAGTTTTACTAAGCGACATCTATTAGCTGTAATCATTAAATGATATCTAAAACTGATATTTATATAAAAAGATTGGAAATAATTAACGTTTTCAAGTTTAAATTAGATAGTGACTATTTGTTCAGACAACCTAACTAAATGACCAAAAAAATTGACAGTTTCGAGTTCATGTAATTTATCAGCGTAATGAAACGCTTGATTAAACACAGTAAATTTTGAAGTGTCAGTTTACGTAGACACCATAAAACTCTACAGAGGATACACTCTATTTGGTTGTAGACTTCTGAATTTTAAAATTTTTGTTACTAAGTTTTCTAAAATAATTCTTACAAAATTTAAACAAACAATGAGTTTTTATTTCTACCCAGCCTTAAAATAATCTACAGTAAAAAGTTCAGCTAATCTAAGTTAAACATAATAAAAAAGTATTAACACTAATCTTTTAGCATTGCTTTAATGTTTTTAAAATACTATGTTATCAATTGAAAGTAATATTTAGTATAAATTGCGTACCAAACCTCAAAAAATGTTAAATTCTTAATATCTTAAGATTTTTTATAAATTCCATTACTGTTTTTGTATAATTTCTGTAGTATTAAGTAATAATCTGAAAACTAAACTCTTTTGTAAATATTTTATCTTTTTATTCGAAAACTTTTAGATATTTGAATATTTCTAAAACTTATAAAGTTTATCAAAACGGCCTAAATGTTTTTTGTTTTGATTAATAATTTAAATCTTTTTTTTTCAACACTTTGTTTTATTATTTAACGCGTTATTTAAAATTTCAGATAAAATGTATAACTGGTATAACTAGTAAGTACATTTTACGTCTGTCATTGTGAACAAAAATAACTTTCAGCATAAGTTCAAATATATTGTTCAAAATCTAAATAAAGTAGACAAAAGTAGCAAATCTTTGAAGTTTTCATCTTTTTGTACCTTTTATGACTAAATATTGAATTTTACTAGCAACTAAAATAACCACCAGTCATAAGGTTTATACTTTTAAAAAAACTAAAGTAGAATTTTACATACAGGTGAATTTAAATTCAAACACAAAGCCAAAAGTTTTTTATTTTATTTTTTGAACAACAAGTTTTAAAACTTGCGTTAAGAATTGAATTTAAACTAGTTTTGTTGTATTATACATTGCAAATATCTTAAAGAAAAGTTGGTGTTCACAAATCTTTTTTTATATCTAATAAAACAACAAACTACCTAAAAACAATTAGTTTAACAATACAGTGAAACTTCTAATTATATTGAATTTTTGAATGTTTTACGTAGTGGTATTTATACAAGATTATAGGTATTTTAATGATGTTACTTAAAACGTTTTAAAGGTTATAGTTAAAATTTTTTCAATAGAAAAGTAAAAACACAATTTAAAAATTTACAAAACAAAAAGGTTAAACGAAAGCTACAATTTCTTTTTTAAATTTTAATTTTCTCTTTTATTGTCAAGTAACTAAACTTATATAACAACTTTTATTTGGTATATTTTAAAATGTTCACTATTTTAGACTTTTAACAATTAGATAAAACTTAAAACTTAAAAAAGTTACAGAATAGCTATAAAATATAGCTTTTTACTTAATTAGGAACACTGAATTTACGATATTTGTAAAAAATAAGAGTACATAAATAGCAGCTAACTTAATTTTAACGTAAGTAAACTAAATATTGTAGGTAAAATAAATAAAAATATTATCAAGCATAAATACTATAACTTTAAATAAAACAGTGCTTAAAACTTTAATCATAATTTAAGTGTTATACAAAAACTAGTAAAAAGTTGGAACAAACTTTAAATTACAACTTTTTGTTACAGAATAATATTCCAAAATTACATTATAAGTTTGGTTTGTTTATATATGTATTTAAAAAGAAAAAAAATCTTTATATTTTTGCAATCTTTTAAAATTCCTAGTATTGTCTATGGTATTTGAGGAATTTTTTGGATAAGAGTTATGTTATGCTAAAATTTATGAATTCTTTTCATACGGTTTATCGTCGCCTTCCAAAAAAATTTTTTGTTTGGCTGATAAAACTTTTATAAAACTTATTTATATTGTTCTTGGTTAAACTTCCTTTACGCCTACTTAGTTTTGATAATAGCTTTTACTTAAAACTAAATTAAGTTGTCGTTTTTGACAATAACCTGTTACCATATTTCTTACTACCCTTTAACTTAATAAACCTTTGATGGTTAAAATTTAGTAAAGTCTTAAAGCTAAATAATTTAAGTTCAAAAGTTGTACTATAATCGAAAAACTAGTTTAGCTTAATAAAAGACTTTATTTAATGGTTTTACTTACATTTACTTAAAATAGAAAATAAATAAAAATATTTAAAGCACTTATAATTTCTTAGTAACATGTAATACCAACTTTAACAAGATAACTTATTGATTTACCTAAAAGATTAAACCGTTTTAGTTTGTATTAACAAATTATCAGAAGTTGACTTTTATTTTATCAGCTGTTGTAAAATACTGTCTTGTCCTAGAAAAAACCTTAAAAGGTATCAATTGTGAGCGACTCGATAACCAAAAGGTTTTTTCGTGCACTAGGTTCAGCGGCTAAGTATTTTAAGCCTATTTTTTGTCGTTCAATAAACTATATATTTACTAACCTAATTTTGCTACAGCTATTACTTTGATTAAAATGATTACGTCGCTTTAGCTCATACTTTGTATCAGCTTATAAATTTATTAAAGAATTCAATATTTTTTATAACATGCATTAGACTTAAATTATATTTTTTAACAAAATAAATGCATTTAAAAAATATTTTTAAGGTTCATATTTTTTCAGGATTTAATGAATTTTAATCATAAGCTTTGCTGTTTGTGCGTAGCTTGAATAAATAAAAGAATTTTAAGCATATTAAAAATTATGCTGCACCTCTTTAAGATTCACCATATAAGTTTTTGTTGTTAAAGCTAATAAAAATAAAATACGAACTTAAATGTATATGTAGTAAATGAACTGTTTTGACCTTTTGTTACTTTAAATGACATTTTATTCTTTTTGCAAGTTAAAATGGTCATGGTAACCAAAATTTCATAACAAAACAAGTTGTTTAAAAGAATTATAACGTATTAACCTTTTTTAGCTTAATACCACTAAGTAAAATTAATAGTCTTTTAGATTTTAAAGAACAGCATAATTAAGTATTTTTGTTCAATAATAGAATCGAAACGCTTAATTTCAGTGATGTTGAATAATATATTTTGTTATAGAACTCATTAAATTCTACTTTATATATATAATTAGTTTACTATATAATCATAAACTAAAACAGTAAATACTAAAACAAAAAAACAAAAATTATTTGCTTAATTTGTTTTAAGCAACTTAAAATTAGTTTCAAAGAATAATATATTTTGGCAAGAAAGTAATGAGGTAATTAGTTGTTTATTTGAAACCTCATTTGAGTTTTGTTTTTGCAGCTGCTAGTAATTTGCTGATGACAAAAGATTATTGATTCAACATTTATTTAACAGTGTTCGAAAAAATAATATATGTTTTAAAACTTAGCATTTATTATTGATTTAATATTTTTGTATATAGATATAAAATTCAAACTGTGGTAAACTTGAGATTTATACTTTAAATATCATTCGAATTTTAGTCTAATAGTTAGGTGTTGTGAATGTAAGAGACTGTGAATGTATTGAAAAAATATATAATTACTATGAGACTATATAAACGAATGTTAAAAGAACTAAAAAGATAAAAACAAATTTAATTAATTTTGTAAAATATTGTCGTTAAAGATTATAGTCAAGGTATTAAAAGTTACAGTGAAAAATTACATAAGTTAGTGTAATAGATTAATTTATTTACAATTTTTAGTTTTAAATAGTTTTCTGGTTAAAACTAGCATCAAAATGTTTATTTTAATTATTTTTCATTAAATAACTATACTTAAGTTTAATTTACTACAAAATCTCAAACTTTAAACAAACCTTCTTAAGAATTTACCTCTTAATGTCAATATTTTTCAGAATAAAAAATATTTCAAATGTTTTGTAAAATTCATTGGAGTTTTGCATAAGTCTTAACTGTTTCTAACCTTTTCTAATATCGTTAAGTAAAAGCTAGGATAGATAATATTTAAAAAAGCTTATTGTTGTTAATATTACTATATAGTTCAAATTAATCAGTTATAAATTAGTAATACAAAATAGTTACACTAATATTCTAAAAAAAAATATGTGTACTATTGGCCTTGAATAACATAATGAAAAAATTAAACCAAATTGTTGTAAATCTTATTTAAAACCTGTTAATATCATGAATAAGGGTGGTCGTACGTGTTATTTTAGAGTAAGTTATTATTAAGGGCCAATGACTCATAAGGCAAAAATTTCGCTTGTTAATTCAAAAATTCCAACATAAAAAATTGAATATCAAAAGAGATTTTTACTAAAACTCTGTTGAAAATTAAAAGTGTCACAATTTAATAACTACTTGGTTTTTCAGCCATAGTAAGTTCCATATTTCAATAAGACAAAGTGCATTTTAAAAAAGATTGAAAAAAAAACATACATTTTTTTCCAAATAGCTAAGTTCTTAAGAAGCTTAGATGTTTTTTTAACAAACACTGTAACTTACATAAATTTTTCTTTAAGTATGTGTTCAGTACAAAATTTATGTTATATGTAACTTAATCACATAAATTTATTAAATAGCAAATTGTAATTATAATTTTTCTTAAATAAACGTTTACTTTTATTTTGCTGCATTTGAAAAACTAATTTGGAAAATTGATGAATAATCTATAAACTTTGTATTTACTAATAATTAAACACAAACTAACATTTAATTCATGAAAAGCTAAAAACATTATACCATAAAGTTATTATATTACTTTTGACAATAAGTTTAGTAAAAAGAATGACTTTTTTGTTTGTGTTTTTCAAAAGTGTTTGAAAATATTGAAGATATTCAGACAAAAGATGACCTACGCGTTGAACAAATTTTAATAAAAAAGTATTGTATAAGTGACCCTTGACTGCAACATTTTTTTAAATTTATTTGTTTATAATATTTATTTACAAATATTTATCTATTAGCAACTTTATTGTCATAAAGGACAACAGACTTTTTTTTGAATTTACTATACATAAAATGAAACTTTGTTTTTGACCTGGTAGAATATTTTTTGTTACTATTTTCCGATATTAACATGCAATGCTTATTAAGACAGTATTATTAAGTTCGACAAACAAAAATATGCTTCGGTATAAATTTGAATAAAAAATAGTTAAATTAAGTTAATCACTTGATATAAGAACATTTTAATAAAATTTATAAAAAATGGTTGATTTTAAAAATAACTTTCTGAAAACAAAGTCTATTACAGTATAATAAACTCAACAAAATAATCTGTAGCCATTAAAATTTAAATTAAACAAGAAAAAATATTGGTAAAAAAGTATAATATTTAAGTATAAATTACTTATTTAGCTTTTACTTTTATATTTTGTTAGACAACTTCATTTATATATTTGTTTTAATAATGTGAGTTTAAAAAAAAACATTAATTGCTAATTTCAGTTTTAAAGGAGCTCAAAAAAAATACTGCTTTAACTTTTGTAAAATTATGTTTTTTTTCAAAAAATTTAAACTTAAAGAAAATAAATTCAACCAGCTACTACTATTATAAAGTAAAATTTAATGCCTTGTAAAGACTAGTTTAAATTAATAAAGACACAGCAACAATTATCGAAAGCAGTTACTGATTTTGATTTGGTTGTGAAAACTTATATAACGTTTTTTATCTGAGAAAATTGTGCAACTTGCCTTTTTACTGCTTCAAATTCAATTTCAATATTTAAAATACTTATACAAACTTGAAGTAAAGTTCAAAAACATTTGCTACTCTACTAGAACACGCTTAAAAAAACATAATAACTTTACTTCATGAAATAAATAGTTTTATTTACGCACTTTTATGTTTCTTTCGATTATATCTATGTTGTAAACTTTACAAAGAGTTTTGTATGATGCTTATGTAAGCATTACCAAAAGAAAACAACTGTAATAGTGATATTACTAAATGTAAATTACTTTTAGGTATGTAAAAAAGAATGTTCAAACACATAGTTTTCCTAAGAATATTATGAAAAAAAACTAAAACTGATAGACACAAAATCAATTTCTACCATATGGCAAAACAAGTAGCTTTTTGAAAGTTATTTACTTAATGAGCCATCAAATAAGATAACTCATGTTGAGTTTAAAAATATTTCAAATAAATTTACTTTTCTTGAAATATTGTTAATTTGAGTTTTTAAATATTAGCAATACGTCTCTATGTCAATGTATTGAAAATAAAAGCAACGACATTTTTCCAAATCTAGCTCATTATTATATTCGATTGTTTTGATATATTTAGTTAACTATACATTGATAATTTAGATCCGGGTAATGATTAACAGCGTAAATATGTCTGAAGATAGATAAAAAAAAAAAACTCAAGTAAGAAAATGAATAACCGTTATTGTAATTATTTTAGAAAAATGTTATGATTGACAGGTAATAAATTGATTTTATCAATTTAAAATGAACGCAGATATGGGTATATACTTTTTTATTTAGATTTATTTGCATTATACTAAATACTTAAAGTTTTGTTACTACTAAACTTCTTAAGTAAAAACAAATAAACTTACTTTGTGAATAACTATTAGTTGACTAGTATTTTTAAGTAAATATGTGTTATGTGTAAAAAATATAAGAGAAATTAAATAAGAACAACAATGGTTTTATCAAAAGAGATTAAATGTTTTTATTTTGAATATTTTGACTGTTTAAAAAACGTTAAAATAAGTTTCATTAGCGTATACTATTTAATTTTTTGGCTGACATTATTGTTCATAAAAAAAGGTTATTTTATTTTAGATAATCAGTTGATTATGAATCTATTAAGTTGGAGTATGCACAAACATAATTTTTTATTATAGTGAAACTTTATATAAAAATATTTGGTTATAGAAAAGTTTATCAAAGAGACAAAAACGCACTTTAAAATATTTTGTATAAAATTTATAAAATTCATGGTAATATGTACCTAGTGGTGTATATTGGTAATATATTCTATGTTTTTGCGTATATTATCTGAAGCATAAGAAAAATTAAATCTCTTTTCGATCATGTTTGCTGTTAAATAAACATTCCAGGTCGATCGCTTTTATACTTTAAACATATATTTTTTCACTTAACTAGTTCATATTTTAAAAATTTGATAAGTTATATTATAATTTAGTATTCTCGAAACTGCTGATACGACCTACAACATCTGTAGTTTTTCTGTAATTTTAGTTGTAAATAGTGTTGTTCATCATATGAATTAATTATATAAGTATTTACTTAAACTGGTTTGATGCAAAAAAAATATTTTTTAGTAAAATAGATATTTGAACAGTATTGTTCATCATATGAATTAATAATATAAGTATTTACTTAAACTGGTTTGAAGCAAAAAAAAAATTTTTTAGTAAAATAGACATAAGATAATTTAAAATCAAACTTTTTAATTAAGGAATTTCAAAATCGGACTTTATATGTCTATATTTCATTTCGTTTTTTTGTCAATAGCTTGGAGCGTATAACTTACTTCATAATTGTACTCTTAATTTTTAAAAATTAACTTAGTTATCAAAAAAAAATATTAAAAGTTTCATAGTAGAAACAACTTTAAAAACATAATATTTTATTAAATAAATAAAAATTGTTAGCTAAGATAAAAGTTTTAATAAACTAACAAAACTAATTTTCTGTATAGAAAACAAATATGTTGAATTCAAAGTTTATTAGTTTACTACAAACAAAAAAATTAATGAAAATATATTATCAACTAAATATAAATTTATATTTATGTGTATAATTGAAAAGGATTAATGATGTACAAAATATTTCTTTAATTTACTAATAATTTCGAAAAGTTAAAAAACTATGATTTTTTACAAGTTTCAAAAATGGTATAATGCTACGTTTTTCATTAATCCTAAACTTACAATTTTTTTTTTGTATTTACAAAACTCTTTTTTTTGTGGTTACTTACTACAACATAAAATTTGTATTCTTAGCTTGTTGCAAAATATACGTTATGTTTGTTTTCAATTTTTCTTTTGTTTATTTACTACACTTTTGTAGCGATGATAAGGTTAAAGCAAAGATTTGTTGACTAAATCACCTAACAACAAAACTTTACCACAAAGGGGACTATATCCGCATTCTCTATTTTAGCGTTCGTAAAAGTTTTTGATTTCTCACCAATTAAAATCAAAAACTTATGTTTTTAAGAATAAACTAGCATTTTATAAAAAGATTCTAGGTTAAATTAAATAGTCTAAATAGTTTGCATGACTTCAAACATGTAACTTAATACATTTAGGTTTGATAATTATTTTCTGTTTACTAAATAAAAACAAATTGTGACTCAACTTGTTTTAGTTATGTCGTTTATTAATAAAGTTAAAGATGTTTTGTGTATATTTTTTTAGTTATTAAAGAAAATAACAATCACTTATTTTACAAAAGACAACTAGTACAATTAGTAAATATAATTAATCTAGTTACTAAAAATTTAAGAATTAAGCCAATAGAAAACAAAACTACAGGAAGTAAACACAAATAAAAAGTATTTTAGTTAAAAATATGCATCTAGTTTTACAACTTTTCTAAAATTAAGAAGAAAGCTGAAAATTCAGTTCTAATTATTTATAAAATAAATTCAAGCTTCAACTTTTATATTCAACAACATTTTAAAATGTTAGAAATTTCTAGTAAGTTATATTTATAATGCTAAAAGACTTTAGTTATTGTTTTAAAATTGTTTTACTCAACTACGGACTTTTCTGGTTACTGAATTTGTTTTTAAAACATTTTTAGGTTTACATTCAACTAAGCTGGAATAAATGCTATAAACAACCGTTTGTGATACACGAAAAAGCGACGATAGCTAATCAATACCTACCATATGGTAAAATAACAAGTAACTAATTTCTGATTTGTTTTCCTAATGGTTTTCAGTAATTATTACTCTGAGTCACTTCGAAATTCGATTAGTGGTAAAAAGCACAGAAGTGTTGAGAAGCTAAGTATTTTAATCTTAACTTCATATCACTTAACTTTGCGTGAAAAACTTGGAACTAAATTTCTCAGAAGCTTCCAAAACAAGTTCAGGTCTTACTCTAAGTTAATTATAAGGATTATGTAGAACAAAAAATATAAATTTTGACTGTTGTTGTTTAAACTATTTAAAGTTAAGTTTAGAACAGTTTTATTTTCTTTGAAACTTCAAAGACTAAAGAAATACTGAGAATTGAAAAATAAACACAGCAAACAATTTTTTTATATTTGAAATTTTAAACTATCAGGAGAACAGAATTATCTAGTCGAATTAGCTTTTATTTGACAACATATTTAACTTTCGTTAGTGGTATAGCTGTAAATTTTAAAAGTAAAAACTAAAACTTTGAATAAGATATATTTTTTTATATTAAAAACAGTGGTAAGTTTTGCAGTAAGTTTTAATTTTTTTTCGTGAACCTCAATGATGTTTTTAAACGAATGTTTTTTTCAAACATTTTTTTTCTTAAGTTACACAACTTGTTATTTAGAAAACACAAAAATTAAATTTCTTATATGTTTCTTAAATACACCGACTTTCTACAAAAAAATAATTTAAGCGCGACACTCTTTTTGACAACTTTAAGAAGTAAATATTTAACTATTTTGTATAATAATTGTTCTCGTAAATTAAGCAATATGGAATTGTGTTACAAATTATAAAGAAAATTTGCTGAAAATAACACTCAAAGTATAGATTTACTACTAATACAGATAAAGATAAAGCTCTGTATTAATACAAAAAATAATCGAGTTATATCTATCATCATTTATAAGCTTAAAATATATATTTTTTACTAAAGGTATATATACAGTTATGTTTCATTAGTTATATATAGTTTAGTATTATTATTAAACACAAAGTCTAAAATAAAAAAACTTTTTTTTTGTTTTTAATTTTTTTATTTATTTATTTTTTTTTATTTTAAAGATTAGAACCGTTACTAATACATACAATTTTGATAAATAATCATCGTTATACATTTGTAATGTTTTTTATGTTAAAAATAGTAACTTCTAACATGGTTTATGAACTATAAAGATTTAACTTTCAAAGTGTGCAAGAAACTGTGAAAAGTTTTAATAAAGAAAACAGTAATAAATATATAAAACAGTAAATTGTTTTCATGTTTCTTGTTTAAACATAATCTAGAAGTGTATAAAAGGTTTGAACTACGTTACATATTTGACAAGAAAATAAAAAGTAATTGTTAAAAATGTTAGAATTTTACAGCAAAACAATACTTATACGGTAAGATGATAAAATACAAATAAAGTAAAACACTTTCTGAGTTAAATTTACACACCAACTGTCTTTCTGCAGATCTTTACTTAGTTGTAGTTATATTTTTATCAATAACTTTTTGTTTAATAAGCTAAATTAAATATTTATCTAAAACTGTTTGGTTTAGTGATTACACCCTGAGTTTACTAATTAAAAAGATAAAACATTATTTTAAAAACATTTTCATAACAAAGTACCTCACTCCTAAAAATATAAACCAGGGTTTCCCAAACTCAATTTCTAAATCGCCCCCTTTTCAGAAATTCGAAAAATAATCGCCCCTCACGAATTTACAAAGTAGTTTTTCTCTTGAGTAGAAACTTTTGAGCCGAAAAAGTTGTGTTCGAAATGTAATTTAGTCTGGTACTTCTTATGCACGCACTTTTGAGCTGTGTTCAAAATAGTTTACAGGGCTTGAGAAAATAAGTTACATTTGTTTTCTTATAAGCCCAGTTAGTCGATTAAAATGCTTAATTATTAAAAAGCCTTGTGTAATCTGTAATTAATCCTGTTTAGATATGAACTGTTTTGAAACTAATGAAACTTTTAGGGTAGTGGTGGACAACTTTTGTAGTCAGCAATTCATATTTACTAAAAAATCTTTTCTACTTTCAACTCGTTTAAAAAATGTAACTGCGGGCTGCATAATTTTAAAAAATAACATACAAGAAAATTAAAAAACTCGAGCAAAATTGTAATAAAATGATTTAGTATTATTGTGATCTAGGAAATACTATTGTGAACTGAAAACCAAATAAAAGGTGTATTTCAAAAAATTTAGTATCAAAAAACTAAATTTTGTTTCTTTTGCTCAATTAGTTTCCAAGTTACTTAGCATGCCGATATTTGACTGGATCTTAACTGTACGTTACCCATCTGAAATCTTAATTTAAACCTGACATTATAATAATCTCTCATATAACGAATTTCGGACATTTAGAAGTTAATACTAAGTAACTTGTTTAAGCCGCACAAAGTACTAAAATTATTTTTCAAATAGGCATATTCTAAAATTACTATACCAGAGATTAAGAAACTTTAAAAAAATGAACAGTTTATTTTACACATAATAAAATAAATAATAAAACATAATTTCTGATCTAGTTTGAGTAAGTTTGACCGACTGGTTGATTGTTTCACATGAAAAGTGGTTTCATCAACAGCTTCAGTTAATGAAGTAAAGTTATTAATTTCAATGCTAAGATATTTATAAGCAAGTTAGTTGTAAAGTTAAAAACTTAATTTTAAACTTTTTAAACTACATGTTTTGTAATAGAATACAATTAAATAGTATTTGACTTCGAATAACCTTTAGGAAGCTAAACCTTAATTTTAACATTTTCTTTTTTTTTAATTTAAAACCAAAAAATCAAAAGTTTTACAGTTAACTCTGTGAACAGAAAGCAATCGATTAAAAATTCTTTTAAATAGCTTAAAACTTTGTTTTGTAACTGCAGCAGTCTTTTTAATGGCTTATTTAATATTGTTTTAAATTTATGTTTTCTCTAGTCATTAGCCTATAATAATTTACCAGAATAAAATAGTGAAAAACTAAAAGCTAGTGTTGAACTATTAAAATAAACAACACATTCTAATTGCTAATATATTAAAAATTAAGATAAAACAAAAAACTTTTGTATTAATAGTTTAAAATTCCTTAATGTATGGGTTTTCTAACAATAATAAATCAAGTTAGAAAATAAAGTTGAGTTTAAGAATCTTTTAAATGAAAAATTTGAAGTAATTTCAAATAGAGACCTAAAATCTATACTCTTTTAAAACCAAAAAAAAAAAAACTTAAAATAAAAACTTTAATGGTTATCAAGATTTATTTATTTATACAGATTAAAAATGTAATAACAAAAATATTTCAAATAAATTTCTTTTAAACAAACACTTTAATCATTATGCTATAAAAACTTTTAATGTATTGTAAAACGACAAATATAAACTACAAAATAAAACTAATATCAGATTTAAAACATAAATGATTTAATAAATACAGTAGACTTCCGCTTGAGTTGGCACTTTGAACGAAATCAAAAAGTACAAACTTAAAAATTATTACCTTTTTTTTTACAAAATGATAAATTTAAATATGTTAAATGTAATTACGTTATGCATAAACATAAAATAAACTAAAACATAAAAAAACATTCATTAAAAAATAGATCTATATAAGATATTAAATATTATGTTTTTTTTTTTTGTTTTATTAATACTTAGTTAGTAATAGACTTTATTTTAGTTAAATTTTAAAAAATATAAATACGCATTTTTTTTGGTAAAAAGTGCGAACTCAAGAGGAAGTCTACCGTAATTAATATTTATTAGGCATTATGCAAACCTGTTGTAGAATAAATAACTTAATAAAATTTTATTATAAAAAGACTACTTATATACAATACAAACCAGGTTAAATAAAGAGTATTTTAAAAGATTAAATAAAACAAAAAAAATTCATAAAATAATATCTGCTACTGAAGTCTAATATAATGTGAAGGATGAGGTTCATGACTGCTTGCAAATGTTTCTAATCTGATTCTTAACCAGTAAAAAAAGGCTCCTTTACAAATATCTAGAATAGATCTTTTGCTCAAGATGTTGATAACTGATCTGAAAGCTTTCTCAACAACATAGCTAGAAGGAAAAACTATAAACAACAATTTAAATTCCTCTCAAATGATTGGATACTTTTGCCTTAGTTTTTGTTGAGTACAAAAGCTTTTATTTCGTTCTTTGGAAAAATTTACTTTTAGTTCAAGGTCAGTCACTTTTCAAAATACAATTGGAAATATCACGAGGTGATACAACTATCACCTCATGATATTTCCAATTGGTTTTTGAAAAGTCACTAAGTTAGAATAAGAAATAAAACTATACAGGGTTGCCAATTTACCTAGAAACTTAATAATATATAACATAGATTTTAATGAACGATTTATGATCCCAAATAACATATATGTCAGGTTATAAAATGGTGAGAGGGATTCCAATCGTCTATGACAGGGGTCGGCAAACTGCGGCCCGCGGGCCAAATGCGGCCCTCGAAGGGTAAATCTGCGGCCCGCAAGCACTTTTATTTTTTGAATGGAATGCGGCCCGCGGAAGAAAATTTTTTGGCCCGCGAGCATGTAAATATGGCCCGCTGAACAAAAAAAAAATTTTGAGTTAAATTTATTTTGGTTTTTGTTTTACTTTATTAATTTCGTCTTTAGTCGCTGTTTAACATTTTAAAACAATTAAAAAACTTTACAGTATCAGCTTAAAAATGTAAAAAAGACAGATTAGCATTCCACCATGTTTTTTCTCAGTTTCATCATAACTTTTTTCTTACAACAGCAAGTTTAGGTATTTTTTACATGATTTTTAAAACTAAGTTTCTTTTATAGATGTTTTATTACTAAAAGTTATATTTGAGTGTGCACATAGACATTTGAAATAACAGACTGGTAAGAAAAAAGGTTTATTTTATTTTTATTTTTTTTATAAGACTTTTTAGCACTTTTAATTAATTCCGATGCAAACAAATGTACAAAGATGCTCATATTTTAATCGGCATACTGAAAAATTCCCACTAGGATCATTTTCTACCCGATCAAATCCCACCCGCGCACAATTCCCACTCGAAAATATTTATAGCTTTCTTTATTTATTCCTTTTTTTTCTAATAATTTTATTTAGTTTTATTTATTATTAATTTGTGTTGTACTATCACTGTTACCCCTAACCTTTGGTTGGTAAGCGGTTTTCGGGTTTCATCAGGTGGGAAATGATCGCGGGTAGGAAATTAGCGGTTCCCATTTTAAACCACGTTTTTTATCACTTAATTTAGATTAAGTTTACTTAACTCATAATTTTCTAAAATTATTGTTTATACATGTAGTATCTAGGTGTGTAAAGACACATTTAAAACGTGATATAAATTAAAATATTTTTTGACAGGTATACATTTTCATTTTTCAAACAATGTTTTTTTGACAAACCAAGTTAATTTTTATGCACTAATATACACAGTTTCTGTTTTTTTTGAACTACCTATTTGATACAAACTAAATTTAGGGATGGTAAGTTTATAAGGTTTGTATATTGTTAATCAAAACAGTTCAAATTCAAGAAAATAAGAAAACTAAACATTGCCACACACTTAAACTATGACTATCTGTAGATTTTCAATCTTAAGTCAATTTAGTCATTTTTCAGTTTTTGGTTTAAATAAATATTTGTATACTAAAATATTAGGCTAGTTTTTGGTCATTTAGGTTGGCTTTTTTGCTTTATGAGCGGTAAATTTAATTTATGTTTTGTTAAATTTAGAGTGTTAGTTTGAATTATAGTGTATGTTAATCTTTAGTCTTGCAGCTGATAAGATTTGAAATATTATTAATATAATTGTATACATATAGGTGTGAACAATTAGTGTTGCTAAAAAACTTTATACCCGGAAAAGCTTGGAGTTTGAAAATTTATGCTTAAAAATTCTGGAAAAACCTTGAATTTGAGAATTACTAAAAAAATTACTAAAAAAATTACTATTTTTAGCAATTTTTACGTGTAAAGTAATGAAATTTCGATTTGACACAAAAAATTTACTATATAGATACTTTTTTTTAAACACATTAAAAGTAGTCTAACAATATCTATTCAGTATTGCTTTATTACTAAAGACAGTTTTTTTATTAAATGTAGTTTAATTTTATACTAAAAAAGAAGCAGAAAATTATACTTTCAAAAACTTTATGTAAGTGCATTGCATCTTTGCTTTTAAAACGCCTTTACCTATTGTTGTGTATTTGAACTAAACATACATACTTTTCTAAAAAATCAAAGTCAGTAAAAACACCTCTAATAAAAACATTCAGATGAGCAATATTTATTGTATAAATTCTCTCATCTTAACAGATTGTTTAAAGTTCTTATTTAATTTATGCTGCTTTATAATCTTCAGAGATTTACTAAACACGATTTGTTGTTGTCATTGAAGAAATAAACAAAATATTCTACTACCGCCAATATAAAATCTTAAAAAAGTTTTAAATTATAAACGGTATCTTCTTTTTAGTAACTACTTTTGCTACTTTACAACTTACCTTAACAGTTTATTTTTTCTGATCAGTCTATAGTTACTAAATATAATCATTTGTTTTGTTGAATTTGACTATAGCTATTTGTTTTTTTTGTTTCACGCAATAACTGCTAACTAACGTTTTTTTACTTTTTATAGCTTGTCTTATATTTCACATTTACTCTTTAAGTACAACAACATTATTGCTGATAAAAAATTTCTATAATGTTCAATAATAAGTTAACTTTTTCTACTTTATTAATTGCTTAAATTTTTTTTAAAGTGTTTAAGAAACGTAATTGTCCGTTCAAGCTGACTTATGGTATTATATTTGCTATATATTTATTCCAATGTTAACAAACTTCGTTATTTCTTTATTTTGTAAATTGATTTTAAAAAGGGTTGCCAAACATACAGTCTAGTTTAAAAAATTCAAACCAGGCTAAACCTGTTGAGACATTTAAAAGAAACTCTGGTAATTTTATATTTCAAATACTTTAAATAAATCTTTGAATTTTCAAAATAGTTTTTAAGACTGTAATGTAGTTTACTAATTGTAATTTTTTTTTGGTCTACTTATACATTGTGTACTTTTTATACTGATGATATTTTAGTTAGGTATCTAAGCTTAATTAATTGCAAGTTTTTGCACTTTTTTTTAAAGTGGAAATCATGTTAAAAGCTAATCAATTACTTATAAGGTACTTTATTAGAATGTTCGAGCATTAATTATGTTAAAAAAAGTACACAGTTAAATAAGACATAGGTATACTTGTCAATGTAAATTTTACTCCAATAAATATTTATAATAAAAATAGGCATTTTATGTGTAGCTAAATATCATTAAGTTAATAAAGTGAATAAAAGTAAAACTTTTTTTGTATGTGACTAAAACTAAAATCAATATATTATTCAATTGTCACTAAAACTAAAACTGCGGCCCGCGAAGAATTTGGAAACTTGAATTTTGGCCCGCGAGCACCAACTGCCTGCCGACCCCTGGTCTATGATCTATGTAATTGTTAAATAAGAAAATATATGAATGAAAATATGTAATTTACTTGAAAGTAGGAGTCATAAGCATTAGATTTTTGTCTCTATATTTTACATAAATAAAATAAACTTTTTTTGTTTAAGTTTTTCCTCAGGGTCAAATATTTAATAGCAAGCTAAAATTAGTAAAATAGCAATTTAAAAATTTTATGACAGCCCAAAATTTCAAAATCGCCCCCTTTTCGCCCCCTTACTAGTTATCGCCCACCCTTTCGCCCCCTTACTAATTATCGCCGCCCGACTTACTATAATCGCCCCCAGGGGGGCGATATCGCCCACTTTGGGAAACCCTGATATAAACAGACAAACCAAAGTTATGTAGCAGAAAGAATTCGATTATTGACTATTCTGTTTATTTAAACTGTTTTGGTTTTATCTTAATTACTCTGATGTTATAGCTCACTATAAGTTTTTAAATAAATTTAAGTTACTTTTATGTTTTTTGCTAAATAAAATAACTTCTTATGCCATTATAAGGTTACATAAGTTTAAGCTCAATTTATTACAATTAAAAGCAAGCTACATCTAGTCCTATTAGAAATAGTCTAAATAAATCTAGTTATTTATTATGTTTAAAGTTATTAGTTTATGATTTCTTTTATAACTTTTTTTAAGTTTATTTTTACGACAATATCTATGACATTTGATTTGATCTGTAACGGCTACAAAGTACAGTATAAGGTGAAAAAAAGAGATTTAAAGTTTATGCTTACACTCAAAATAGAGTTTTTAGTGATGTCATATTACATAATTTTAGAATAAATAAACTTTTTAAGCTATTAACTTCAATTATCATTTTATTTCGTTTTTATTTGTTTTAAGTAAGAAACTTTAAATCTTGCGAAAACAATGAATTAGTTAACGATAGCTCACACAAAATAAACCCAAAGTTAAAAAATGACGACAATTTCAAAGCTTACAAGAACGGGTTTTTTAAATGAGACTGATAAGCCAATATTAGCTACTGATTTTTCATTATCTTATCTATCAAGTGCTACTTTATTAAAGTAGTAAGTCATAAAAATGTTTGCTTAGTTTAAAGTATTATTCTTTTCTCGAACAGAATAGTAAAAAATCAAACCAACAAATAGTTTTAAGTTTTCAATACATTTTAATGCTGATGTATAAAAACGTTGTTATGTATTCAGTACAAAAAACATAAACAAATGGTACTAATCAGATTTATCACTAAGTTTAAAGTAAGTTTGCATCAAAAAAGGGTCTAAAAATATGCATTCATACACAAAGCTTTTTTGTTTCAATTTCATAAACTATTTTAACATAATGTAAGAATTTCATTTCAAAGGTCGTATTAAACTTAAAATAAATGACTTATTTGACTGACAGTCAAACTGCACTTCAAAATTAATTGTTTTTGTATTGCAAAAATTGGAAAAAACAACTGCCGGTTTTAATCAATCGTGTTTTTGTGTGAATTTTGCTTTTGTTTTTGAAGTTAGTTAAAAAAACTTCTATAACTTCGACATTTAACACTTATTAAAATGAAGTTGGTTGTTATTACTAGAATTTTATATTCAACAGCTAAACAAAAACATAACAAATTGTTTTTCAAGATAATGCTTTTAATTCTAATTATAAATTATTTACTATTTATTGCATAATAAGTTTGAAAAAAAAACAAATACTTGTTTTTTAAAAGTTTATTTCTCACATTTAAACAAATTCGAAAAGTAGTATTTAAGCAAAGTTTAAATTTTTTTAATTTTTATAAACATATATGGAAATTTAAGCAACATATATGATTGAGTTTAATTATAAATAGTATTAATAGAAAAAAGCAGCAGCTTTAAACATTTTCGACAAAGTAGCGTGCCTTTAAAGAAAAAGAATAAAAAATGTAGTAAGATTTAAAACAAGCTGCTGTTTAAAAAGTTGTAATTAACTTGTTTTAAAATCATATTTTTCTGACAAAAAATTAAAAACTCAAGAATTATGTCGTAAAAAATCCTAACTTGAAAGTAAATTTAAAAAAATGCTAAGTTGATAACTTTAAAAAAACTAAAACTGAATTAAAAATTACCTAAAAACTTAGTAAACATAAAATATTTGTAAATTTGTTTTATTGACTTTGATCGCTGTAGAAATCTGAGGTAGAAATTTCGACGGGTGAAGTTAAATAATGGACCTGACGTGAAGGAAGTCTTACAGGGGCTGTTCCTGTTGCTAAGCAACCCAACTGACTCTTTGGCCCAGTTTTATGGTAGTTACCGTGTTGGTTAGCTGTAAATATTTTTTAATAAAGTTATAAAAAGTTTCTTTAATTGAAAATAGAGAATTTGAAATATAAAGCTAACACTCATAAACTTTATAAATCTCATTATTCTTTAACAAAATTTATGAATAATAAAGGTTAATGCAGTTTAAACAATAAAACACTACAAAGTTTAAAATTTACAATACGGCATATGTATTGTATGTCAGAAATAATTAACAATAAAAACAAACAAAAGTACAGCTAAAATTCTTTTTAATTCACTTTTTTACCAAGAAAAAGAAAGTGACTAAATTTACGAGCGTTCACACATGAAAATCGATTAATTTAAATTTATTTTTAGTTTGTAAAAGTAACATTATGTCGTTTACAACTTTTCCACTAATGGTTTTTCTTCACGTTAGAAAGTTTTTTCAAGCATTTTCAAAAAGCTTACTTAATTATTTTTTTATAAAATAATGTTTTTAAAACTATTTCAAAAAAATGATGACGAATTTCAGTTATATGAACACTACTAATGTAACAATATTTTTCTTGTAATTCAAAGAAAAAGCAACAAGTAGAATTGGTTTTATATTAAAGCCTAAAAAATTACTTTTTTAATACAATTTTGATTTAAAAATCAAACCGCTTTTAATTAAATTATAGATAACTGTTTAAAATAAACACAACTAACAAAAAATTATATAAAAGTAATCATAAAGTAAGGAACTATTTCTAAATGCTATCTTTATAATTAAATCTACAATAGACTTAAAAATCTGAAAACTATATCAAGATAATTTACTTAACAAAATCTAAAAGATATACAAAAACTAACTGCAAATTTGTTTTTCGCAATCAGGTTCTTCAGGAATCACTTGATTTGCTAAATGAAACTCTAAGAATAAAAACTTAGTCAAAGTTTATTAAAGGTTTTTTTTAATATTTTTTATTACTTAATTAGTTAACTACTAGATACTACTAAAATATAGAAAAAAAATTATGTTCATATAAAGTAAAATAGAAACTAAGTAAATCTTTAACTTTCGCATGCATTAACTAATAGTACAGGAAAAAAAAAGTATTACTCAAAATAAACCAAAACATTAATTTCTTTAAAAAGTTCGAAAAATAAAATTATTCCATAATAATATTAAAATAACTACTCACTGTGAATTAGTTGTTCGCAATCAGGTTCTTCAGGAATCACTTGATTTGCTTGATGATGTCTTGTTTTCGGCTGCTGAAACTGCCAACAACTCGAAGCTGTGCTGTTGTATCCGCTATGAACAGAAACTGAACTCATTGGTGGCGACCCAACAAATTTCTCATCTATAAACGCAGGTACGTGGTCACGTGGTACGTCACTACGAACGCTGCTATGCTCGTTGCTAGCCTGACCAGCACTCATTCCGCTGTCGCCCGTATGATGGTTGTATGACGTCACAGAAGAATTCGTCGCGCTTCCGTGATTTGGACGTCTTTCTTGGTGGTTTTCTAGCAACGGGTCGTTGTCATGGATACGATTGCTTGCTGTTGCTACTTCTTCCACGGTTGCTAGATGAAATTGACCCTGTTGGTTGCTACGGTGGTTGTAGTGATGGTTGCTAGGTGGCGCTACTCCCACCTGAGATGCAGACGGCATGTCAAATGATTCTTCACCTGAAGAAGCGTATTGGTCGTCAGTTGTCATGGAAACGACGTTTTGTCCTCCAAGTGAGTTCATCATTGATACACTTTTAGCTGAAAAACATTTTTACAAAATAAAAAACAACCTTACAAAATAAAATTTCAAAAATATTTTTACAGGTAATGAAAAGTAACCTTAAAAAATTATATTTTTACAACTTTTATAAACTTACGAGGTATTCTTTGTGGAACATTTATGTTAGAATTGATAGCTGAGGCACTGGCAATTAAAATTGGTTGATGGTTTTGATAATCTCCTTGACGTCTAAAGATATTTTTTTAAGAATTTTTGCAACAGATTTTAAAAGTTTCATTTAATGCACGTCTCAATATACAAACACATAATCTTTAAAAAAACAATTGGCTTTTACCGAACTGTTTAAAGTTATTAGTAATGTACCTTTGATTTGTAAAACTTTGATTTTGCTCTTGATTTTGGAATGGCAAGTGGTTACCTCTATCATTAAAAGCTGATTGCGAACTTGGCAAATTAGTTCTTTGTTGAGTTGAAATGTCATCTGGATAGTTTGTTCTTCTCTGCTGATCTGAATTAGAAGATCTTCCACCGGCAGAATTTAGCATGCTTCCACTACTCAGACTTCTAAAAGATTATCATAAATTTTTAAAGCTATTAGCACTTAATCAATTTCTATTATAGTTTATTTTTATACATAAAACACTAATTGAAATAAAAGTCTATCTTTTCTTTTATAATTTTATGCAAAAAAAGAAAAGACTTTTATTTTTAAAACTAGAAAAGATATATAATTAAAAGTTTAAAAAAAGAACAATTAAAAAAAGAACTTTCTACTTGACAATTTTTTTTACAGTTTTTGTTTTTATTATACACCTTTATACAAAATATAAAATTAAATGACTTACAGCTGGCTAGCTCTAGTTTTTTGTGATAATTGTGGACTAGGTGCTGATTTATTGTGTTCATGATGTCTACTAAAAAAAAAACAGATTAAAATAAAAAATTACATAGTTTGCATCACGTCATTAAGTTAGCAGGATCAATGAACTTTTTTGAGTAAATAAAACAAATACAAAAACAAAAGTTTTATTAAAGAACTATAAGATAAAAAATGTTTTAGATTGTTTTGTTTTATAATAAACATTTGTTTGTTTCAACTTACATGCTTACTAAGATCAGTTTCTTCAAAAAGTACGAAAAAAAAAATACGGAGTTTTAAATTTAATAAAATTCAAAATTTATTGCTCTAGTTCTATGTCTAGGTTTTCTCAAAATTAAAACATGCAGGTACAATTACAAAATCAACAGTAGAAATTAAAATTCGTATTTTGTTTTATTAAAAAGAATGAATGATTAATATTTAAAAACAACAACAAAATAGTTTTTTATACAGAACTGACTTATTTTACTATTTCAGAGTTAAACTAATTGTTTTTCTTTAGACTAATAAAACGATAACATAGTTTATTCTGTACTGAAACTTACATTCGAGAATGTGTTGAGTAATTTTGCTGGAGTAATTTTGAATAAACAGGAGATTGCTGAAGTGTATCACTTACTGATCCTCCTCTGCAAAATAATGATTTATTATTTAATTAAAAATATAAGTGTATAATAAGCGTTGTTTATAGTTTAGACAAATTATTATAGTTCTTCTACATTTTATTTTACTTTAAATATCTTAATCACGGTTTACTTTGATTTATTACATTAATTGTTTTCAATTTTCTAGAAATTCCCGGAAATTTGAAAAATAATTTCACCCAGTTTTTAGTTATTGCTCCTTTACAAACTATTACCAATTTGCTTTTTCGCCGCCTAACTAGTTAAACCCCCAAACACCAAAATCGCTCCAAAAAAGATTGATATAGCCCGCTTTGGGAAACCCTTATCTAAATATTGTAAACTGCTTATGTTAAATGTTGCTTAAAACTTTTCCGAATAAGATCTTTTTAAACTTTAAAAATGGTATTCAGTTACTTAATAGTCTATGAGTTTAAAGTTTTAATTGGTTTAACAAACAAATAAGATAAAAGTATAAAGTTAATAAAGTTTTGCTTCATCACTAGTTTTAAAAATTCAAAATCATAATTTCATTTGTTTCTGTTGCCTGAATCAACACTTTACTCTTAAAAACGTACTTTAAATGATTTGCATAAATAAAAAAAAGTTATTTAAAGACGAACCTTGAAGAGCTTTGATGACAAGTGCCATTCACATTAAGGTTATTGTAATTATTTGGGGAAACTCCGGAAGATGAAATATAAACACTTTCACCACCGTTGCCAACAACGCGATCACCCGTTTTAGAGTAGTTTGTTTGGTTGTTATATGAAGGGACGTGCTTATCAAGGATACCCATATCAAACTGGTGTAAGGGTGGATTGTATCTGTGACTACCTGTTGTAAAAAAAATCAAATTAAAGCAGATTGTAAACTTTAAAACTTTTTTAAACACTTTTCGTAAAAAACATAGATTAAAATTTTTAAGCACTTGTAATAATTGTGAGTTCGGAACCAATTTTCATTATAATCTGCTGTACAATAGTACATACGTATTTGAATTTATGGTGTACACAGGTGAACGCTTTAAGATTAAATGGTCTAAACTAATGTTGGTTTTGTTATAAATATATAAATTATGTTAAAACACTTTGTTAATTGTTATATAAAATTATAACTCTAATATATTATGTTGTTATAAAGCTTCAAACAATGTGAACAATACATAGCGCTATTTACAATGATAACAGAATTATGTAAACTTTTTTCAATAGGCCATTATTGATAGACTGTATTCGGCTAATAGACGGTTATTGTGTCTTGCCAAGAAAGAGTATGATGAATAGGGGTGTAATAGAAAATCAATATTTAACGGAATAAACATCAATTGGCATGCAAGTACAATGTTGTAAAATTAATATTTAACAGGCAGTTTTCAACTTTAAGTCAATTGACAACACGGAAGCCGGAAAATAAATTGAAACCAAAATATTTTCGATCACACATCGAGCTATTTTTCTAAGTTTTATATTCGAGAAAAATTTTTATAGTAAAGTATATTTATTTTTTTATCTAAATACATGGACAGTTTTACAATGAATCAAATACAGAATAACTTTTCTCTTTTGATAAGTCTTTTATTGAAATAAGACATGGTGACTCTTTACAAACATTAATAAAAACCTGCCACTTGAAGTGTTGAAGCACAAGAACCCACGTGGGAAATTAAAGTGAATCGTGTCAAATGGTTAACTAAAAATTTTAGTTTAAATATACATTAAAATCTACATATTATTTAAAAGGAAAACAAGACTTACTTGGTCTATTCAAAAACTTTGGATTCTTTCTTCGACGTACATAGAAAACACACCGACTGCTAAAATCAGTACAAATCCACCACATGCCATGACAATATATCCCGTGGTGGTTGTCCAAAAGTCTTGTTGTGGGGGCATAGTGTTGCTTTTAGGTCTTTCCGTTGTTTGTTGTTGTTGATACTTGTGTAGTTTCTTCTGTTATTTTG